>NC_041387.1:22365658-22419449 GCF_002162155.2 Triticum dicoccoides
GGTGGATCTATCTTTGATGGATTTGTTCGGATCTCATCATTGTTCGTCTACATTTGTGTGTCTTCGGATTGTATCCTTCTGATCTAGATTATTCTTTATCTGTGGCGGTTGCTGTTCTGGTGCGCTGGTCCTACGGGGCCTTAGCACGACGACTTCCCGACTGTCTACTACAACAAGTTGTGCCCGACTCCGGTGATGGAGGGGCGATGACGGCGGCGCGCCTTCGGCTCGCTTCAGTGCTTGTAGTCGTCGCTAGGTGGTCTATGGATCTGGATGTAATTTCTATTATTTCTGGTATTCATTGTACTGCCATATATTGAAGATGAATAGATCAGAAATTTTCTCACAAAAAAAACTTTCAAATGGTTGAATTGCACGGAAACCAATACACCTTATATTCTGAAACAGAGGGAGTATAACTAACGCGCCGTTTAATAGCAAAATATTTTTTAAGTATTATTACAATACCATAGTTTTTAGTATAACTAACTCCCCGTTTAATAGCAAAATATTTTTTAAGTATTATTACAATACCATAGTTTTTTTAACTACCATAGTTTAATTACTATGAGCTAAAAGGGTCAGTCGCTTGCAATTCTAATACTTGTGGTGGTGTCAGCTAAAAAATTAGTGTCATTGGTATTATCAACTAAGAAGAAAAAAAGGAAAAATAATAAAACAAATAATGAAAAAAATTGCACACAATTTACACAGAAATTGCCCATTTTTATAATAAGCTAGAAGAAGCATATAATATTCAAATTTTCTTAAAAAGAAGTTTCTAAGTAGTAAAGAACAAAGAAATATAAAAATAAAAAAATCATAATAATGATTTTTTAAGGAAGAATGAATTAGTAGAATTGTATTACCCATTCAAACGAAATAAAATAAAATAAAATAAAAACTTAAAAAAATAAAAATAATGAAGTTTCCTAAGAAATAATAAATTAGTGGCATTGATATTACCATTTCAGAAGAAATAAAATGAATAATAATAATAAGAACAATAAAGTTCTCTAAGAAAGAATAAATTAATGGCATTGGTACTACCCTTTCAGAAGAAACAAAATAAAAAACTTATTTTTTAATAATCAAGTGTTTTAAAGAAGGCCGAATTACTGGCATTGCTATTTTCCATAAAGAAGAAATAATATGTAAAACAAACTAATGACAAAGTTTGCACACATTTTACAAAGGATTTGCGCTTTATTATAATATGCAAAAATAAATATATAGTAGTGGATTTTTTTGCAAGAAGCAAAGTTTTCTATGGAAGTAATGAATTAGTGGCATTGGTATTACCCTTTAAGAAGAAGAAAAATGAAATAAAAATCGAACAATATCAAAATAATGAAGGTTTCTGTGGCAAAATCATTTAGTGGCATTGATATTACCCTTTAAGAAGAAAAGAAAAGAAAAGAAAGAACAAATGTAAAAAAATTCACACGTTGCACAGAATTTGCGTTTTTTGTACAACAATAAACATATAATAGTGATTTTTTGCAAAAAAAATGGTTCCTAAGAAGGAATTTACTACTGTCATTAGGTTTACCCTTGAAGAAAAAAAAGGTAAAAATAAATAAATTGAAAATATGCAACGATGAATTAGTAGCAATAGTATTGCCCTTTAAACAAGAAAGATAACAAAAGTTTTAAAGAGCTTGCACACAACTTCGCTCTTAAATTGCACTTTTTGTAATATGCAAACAATAATCATATAATAGTTAAATTTCTGCACATATTACTTAGTATTCATGTGTGTGCATAACACCCACCCAACATCCCAAAAACACACACAAAAGAGAAATAAAAACCAACTAACAAAGAAAAACAAAAACATAGACACATAAGACAGAAGAAAAAAAAAGGAAAAGTTAGGAGCGATGGATCACACTGTTAATGGGCTCCGGCCCTGTAGTAAATCAACTGACCCAAATATGGGGTCTGTCGAAACAAACAAGCCCAGCCCAACAATTAGCATAGGCCAGGAAAAATATGCAGCACGAACCTCAGAGCAATAATCAACGGCCAAGAAATTGACTGACCTAAATTTAAAATTCAGGCAACTTACAGGTAGCTAAAGTGGAAGAAATCAAGAAAGAGTGCGTGCACACTCCTTCGATGCTGATTAACTGCACGCATGCATCCATCAATCTAGCTGCGTACGAAACATGTTCATCCCACAAGGAAGAATCATGTGAAACGTGAATACACATATTTTCTTATTGTGTGCACGGTTTGGTTTTCGGTATGCTCTGGTTTCATTAGCAAAAAGGAAAATACAATGGAGGGAATTCAAGGATTGGCAGTCCACTGAAAGTCAAGGATTTCGGATATATCTCCCTAGTGCACATTCTTATCCATCTAGAGATAGGAATAGAAGCTCTCCTTCCGGCTCCTCAGCGATTTAGGCTTCCTGACCGTTGGATCGGGTGGCTTGATCGAATCTGGGCCGTCGGATCGACCCCTGGAGCGATCTCGTCCGTCGGATAAAAAAAAGTTACTGCTGGAATGAATAGTTACTCCCGTTTCGTGCCACCGCTCGTAAATAGTCTGCCCGCCGGGGGCATTTTCATCATTTCGCTCACAGGGGATATAAAAGGGCCGGCTCCCGTGGTGAACCCTAGCCTCCTCCTCTCCCCTCCCGCGCGCCTCCTCTCCCCGCGTCCCAGCCCCCGCTCGCCCCGCCCTCTCCCCTTCCTCTCCCTCCCTCAGACCTCGCCGCCCCGCTCACATCGCTGCCGCCGAAGCCCTCAGACCACGCCGCGGTGGACCTCTCTCCTCCCCGCCCCGCCCGTCCCGCTCGCCGTGGCCGTGGCCGATGACCGCGGCCCCGCCGTCCCGCCCCGCCCGCCGCGGCGGCCATGGACGAGCTCGAGCTCGACAGGGGAGCAACGGGGAGAGGAACATGAGGCTAGGGGGAGGAAGAAGATGGCCACCGCCGCCGGATCACCGCCGCGCCTCTGCTTCAACCCTAACCCTAGCGTTGCTGCTGCTGCTCAAGGTGCGTCCATTTCGATTTGCTACTGGCCCCTCCCCTCCCCTCATGCTGCTGCTGCTCTTGGTCACACAGGTGCACGCATGCGTCCAACGGTGAACCCTAGCCTCGGACAGCAGCAGCGGCCATCACCAATGACAGCAGCGACAGGAGCAGCCAGCAGCTCAGGTGCACCTATCTCTTCCAGGAGCACGGCGCCCACCCCACCCACTACCCCTTCCCCCGCCAGCCATGGGAGCTGGTGGCCTGCCTCTCCTCAGATCGTGACCTGAAGCCGGCTCAGACTTCAGGTGAGTACCTCTGTTCCTCCACCCCTGCTATCTCTTGTGCTCTGAGCGAAATGTCCATCAAACTAGTGTCAATTTTGGGGTCTGCATGAGGCTTCCAGGCCATAATTTATGTATCAAATCTTTCATGTAGATGATGTAACAGATGCCTGTTATTAGATGATTTTTTTGCCATTTAAGATGGCAAATAAATTTATCAATTGTTTCTTCTATGATGGATGGTGAACAGAGGATAACAACATGAACGGTCGTGATTCAGTATTTTGTGCACTCAAATTATTGAACAGAAGGGGCAAGAAGGAAATAATTATGTTATTTGTATGAACTGTGTGTGTGCTTTCTTCAGGATCCGATTGAGAAAGTTTAGGTCCAGATGACAAGAAATAAAATATGCAAATCCCATGTTTTTTAAGGATTTTTGTTTGTTAATTCAATGGTCCACTTCTAAACTGTTTGATTTTCAATGGTGTTGCTGTTCAAGTAGTGGGTTTGTTCATGATGCACATGGGGAATAACATGATTTTTGTGGTGAATATGTGGGAACTGTCATGATTTTAAGGATTTCCCTTCTTTCTTCCTCTTGCTGATATAAATTATGTTTTTAGCATTTTTTTGGTTAGAATGTTGCTGCTCCTAACCACTGGTTATATTTTTGCTAGGTTAGATAAGATTTACTTACATTAAATGAAGTAAAATGATGTCCTGCTATTTTACAGAGTGAACAAAAAAAATATGCAAGAGCATATGTCATAAGGTAATAACCTTCGTTTGTTAACCACGACAGGACTATGTTTAAACATTCAACAACTCTGGCCAACATATGAAACAAGACCAAGTCTCGCATGGGGATGCAACCCATCCTCTGCTTGCTTCCAGCACGGCGCCGGCCGGATCCACCTCGGCCACAACCACGACACCGGCATTGGCAGCCATGTGCTTCTTCTCCATCACCACAAAATGAGAATGCAAGGTCTCTATTCTGCTCCCCCTCCCCCTCTGCTTGCTTGTTTTGATTTGGCCGCTCCCCTTCCTCCCTCACTCCCTGATGCACGCAGGCACAAGCAAGGGAAGACCATCGCTTCGCTCCTCTGGGCCGCCGCTGCTACAACCCTACTGGACGCCATGCAAGGTATCTCTCTGCTTCCTCTCCTTCTCATGCTATGCTTTGCTTGTCCACACCCACCAATTTGGTTACTGCAACTTTCGTTCTTCAGAGAGGAGAAATTATGCAGAATTCTGAATCTTTAACTGTGGTCTGAGAAGAAAATCGAATCTTTCTTCAGAGAGTAGTCGTGTTGTGACAAAGAAATCTGAAACAATGAATGTCTGTGACCTCTGCAAGTCGCGGACGTTGTGGAGCTGGACGAGGTTTAATCCCCAGTCTTATTTATCTATGCCTACATATGTTGTGCGGCTGCAAGGAAAGATTACTCCGTGTAATATTAGTGCTACATTGCCTACTCAATAGTGTCCTTTTTTTCTTCTGAAATTTAGCTGCAGTCATGGATCACTAACCTGTACATTATGTTACATCTCACGGTTATCTGACTTGCTTATGCAATATATCTCTATCATTATATTTTTTTTTATATATATATAGACACGCTAAACTAAGCCAGAGCGCATTATAGGCTATCGTACGCGCCGGCTGCCCGACCGAGTCTCTCAACTACTCTAATTAGTCCGCTCCGCGCGCCTCCTTACCGATTGGAAATTCACCGTAGAAAACTAATGGGACATGGTAATGGACTTTAATCATTACTACGGCTCTCCACTGTTGGATAATAAAATTTGCTATGTCTTCACTGCAATAAACGAATGGAACACAGTAGTGGACCCTAATCATTACGACTCTCCACCATTGGATGGTAAAATTTGCTATGCCTGTTCAGGCCTATTTGCACGTAGTAATGTGTTCATAAAACGTAGTTGCAATTTGTGAAGGGAACATAGTAATCAGGTTATTAAATTCTTCGGCCAATTTTGCGCAAAAAATAATAAACCAAGGTAGATCAGTCGTAAGCTTAAAATATTTTATGTTTATTTAGGCTTCTTTAATTCTCACTAGTACGTGATTTTCCGCCATACCACATCGTAATGCAGTTACCACATCGTAATGCAATTACTAGCACCTACTGTACCTAGTAGGATTCATGCATAGAGTGGTAACGCTGTTACCATAGGTACATTTTCCATTTAAATAAAAAAACTAATATTCAATGTCAGCCATTAGCCACGTACATGGTAATTGTATTTCTGACATACAGTAAACCAATTACTAGAGGAACTGTTCACCGGCGCTTACTTTTTCCAAGCGTTGGCTAGAAACCACCTATTGTTATTCGTACACTCTTTTAACATAGTAAACCAACTACTATGTGTTCACCTTATTTTACAATCAGAGGACTGACTGCTGCACAGCCTCGTAATGGATTTACTGCTGCAATGCCTCGTAATGTACTAGTACTTCGGTGACCATGTACCCTGATATGATTACCGTCATTAGTAGATGGTGGGTTCAAGCGTCTAGTGTTGCGGGGCGGAGATAGGGCGCTGACTACGGTAAAAGAATCTAATCAATTACTATTTTTTGTATTGCTTGTTACTTCCATTTCGTAATCCATAGGGAGGAGGAACAAGCGGCCCGTCTCTGTTCCATATGAGCCGAGAGGATATTTTAGAGGTTTCTGTTTTCTCATATAGGTTTCGTAGTTATATTTTGGTTAGAATGTTGCTGCTCCTAACCACTGGTTATGTGTTTTTGGGACAAGGTGCTTTGTACATTATGATTGCTTATATATGTGTCATGGTTTAAATGTATTTAAAATCAATTTGTTCGGGCTGAGATCCATTCTATATTATGCGAGCCATTTCTTCATTTCAATATGATGCTATCTTTTTTTCATTTCTTTTGGTCTAGGACAAAGGGTATGTGGATGTTTCTGTTAAGATAAAAGACTGAATTAGATGCAATCTTTGAGAAAAATTTACATCCTTCCACTATTCCTATCTTTGTTTTGTTATTTTTGCTATTTCAGACAACGGGATACACCACCTTGATGAAAATATATTTACCTAAAGATTTTATTTGTTTGGATACAAACTCTGAATTCAAAAGAAAAACATGAATGTCGTGATAGCGGTGGAAGAAACACTCTTAATTGTTTCTAATAAATAACGATGCCTTTCTTATACAGGTTTTTTGGTGCGTTTGTGCTCGTCGGCGGGACGGTGCAAGGCGCAACTCCGACGTGGTTCCTTGCTGGTTGGACGGCGTTCACGCGCAACCCCGGCGTGCACAGAGTACTGCCTCGGTGAGCTCCATCTTCCTCCTGCTCCGCTGCTTCGGCTACTGTATGGGACATGGCCATGGCTATATTGATCCATCCATCCATCCAGAAATAAGAATAGAAGCTCCTCAGGCCGCACCACAGCGATTTGGGATTCCTGACCGTCGGATCAGGTGGCTTGATCGGATCTGGGCCGTCGGGTCGACCCCTGTAACGACCTCGTCCGTCGGATAAAAAAAAGTTACTACTGGAATGAATAGTTACTCCCATTTCGTGCCATCGCTCATAAATAGCCTGCCCCGCCGGGGGCATTCTCGCCATTTCGCTTTGTCTATGGCGGTGGCGTTCGTGCTAGGGCGATGATGATTAACTGTGGCTGGAATAAGTGTGCCTTTGAGCAATCAAGGCACCTGTGGGTATCAAGTTGGATCCTCCCTGTTGTCTCTAGAATCCTTTTTGATCCTGTGATACCTATTGATCTGTCCTTGGATGGTCATTCTTGTTGAGTGATAACCAGGGCAGCTCCATTGTGTAAACAGATTGATCTGGTGATAAAAGATGATGGGGATAGGTTATATGATCGAGAAAAGGCGAATTTGAGCCCACTATGCAATAAAACTACAGCTACCTCCCCTAATGTGTGTAGTATTGAAGGCAAAAGAGAACTTTTAATGTCTTGCTACTTTAAAATTCCAAAAAGGTGCATTCTTCCTTTGCTGGTTACTTAACCATGATTTTTTGTTTTGCTTTGGTTCTGGTTGAGATACTAAAGGTTGTTTATATATGAAAATAATAGACACTTGTAGTTTTGTATGCCTCACCTGTAGCTTAGGATCCAGTGTTGTAATGTTTTGCCTGGGTAAAAATAACTCTAATCAATAATAGTGGTTCTATCCTTCTGATTTGAACTGGGAGAGGGCCACTGATTCTTGATCTTAAGGTGACCCTATTTTTCTATGCCTCATGCTCATGCTGCTCTATGTTCCCTTTTAAAGATTCTTGCTTGCATTTTGGGTTGGTCTTCTGCTCTATGTTCCCTTTTAGCATTTCTTTCCGCTGTTGATGCATTCCCTTTTTTGTATATTACATGTTCTTTTGTATCTCATTCTGCATGAAACATAACTAAATAATACATTGAGATGAAAGGTTATATATGATATCATTGAGAGGAGCATGCCAACATCCCTACCTCCCTCTTCAACTCCCACCCAACACAATTGTGGTGAGCTCCCCCTCTCATCTACCTGCTATTTGTACCTTCGGTTTTGGATGCATACAAATTGTGTATGCCATGACTGAAACTCGAGCAGCAAATTGTGTGTGTGTGTGTGCGCGCGCGCACATCACGTTTTTGTTTAATTTTGGATGGCTCAAACCGGCTGGAGCCAACTTTGTGTGTGTGTGAGTGCGCATCCATTGCATGTAAAAATCTTGTTTTTTCCAAACTCTTCTACTGTCGGATATGTAGATAAATTGCTTATTTGGGCAGTTGTAGTACTCCATGCGATTGTCAAGGATCTGCACTTTCATCACACTAAATGTAGTTGACTAAAAAGGTAAGTTATGCCTTCTCTCTCGCTAATCAATTTTCTCTTGGCTATTCTTTCTTTGCAAATGATCATATTTTGTGTATTTTCACTATGTATTCTTGTATCTATATATGTTGAGCAGATTGTTTCCTCTATGACCATGATTCTATATGATTACTGAGGTCTCTAACCTTCTCTTCTTTTCTAATTAGAACATGATACTAATCTGATGTATCTCCTATTTGCGATGACTATTAAATATGGAGTTTCTGTGTTGTCTAATGAAGCAGTCAAGTATGCAATCTGAGCAGAATATCATTAAAAGGTCATTGACCCAACAAATTGAACTTAATCTGAACCTCCCCTGTTCCTGCTAAATATCCCTATTTTTCTGAACTTAACAAAGAACAACATCATATATTAGATCAGCACACAAGTGAACCAGAAAGCATTTTATTCAGTCTTGGTACCCTTAGTGTAAAATTATTCCTTACTGGTTGGGGATTTGGAGGTGCAGTATGTGGTTGGCGAAGGATTTTTTTTCTCCTAGGCTCCACACATTCTCTTCCATCTAAAACAACCGATGCGGTCAAGTGGTGTAGTAGTTGATGGTCGAGAGCTAAAATCAGGGCACTGTTTTGTTTTAGGATTTGTGTAATCTTTAGATCCACCTTTACCATCACAATTATTTGCCTGAGCTCTGGTGATTACTCCCAAGGATTACTCCACCAAATAACATTACCGAGGTATCACTGTGTGTCTGGCTGTTTATTCATGTGTAGTACTACAGTGTGTGGCCTTCTCTGTTTTGTCAAATGCCAGTACTTGCTTTGTGACCCTTGATGTATCAACCTGTAACCCTTTGAAACATGACCTGTTGCCTATTGATATTACTGATATAAAAGAGATATTTTGTTTTTGCTGATGCAGGAGGGCAGCAGCCTCGACACGGCGATCACGTCGCTCCTTAGCGTGGAGATGTAGTGCCACCTGGCCGGCAGAAGGAAGTCCGCCGATCGTCGAGATCTGCTTCAAGGATGGCGCCTGGAAGAAGCTCAATGACCAGATCATCGTCCTCTCCAAGAGGAGGGGTCAGTTCAAGCAGGTAGAACTAGCTCACCATTGCTAGCTGCTCCTCCCACTTTCTTCTTTGACTGTGTCAAACTTGAGCCTGTAGCTACTATTCAGATATCGTGTCAGTTAATCTTCAAAAACAGAGGTGAGAATTATATGTTTGGACAATGTAATGGTTACTTTAATATTGAGATGTCGAGGGTCGTTCCCGAGCTCCATATTTAGTTATTGGATGCTCATATACCAAGGCGCGCTCCCGATCTGTAGTTATTTCTTCATCACCACAGGATGTTTGTTGTTTATTCTTCTTACCCGTGTCGGTATTCTGTTTGTCCTTTATACTTGAAAGATATATATGACAAGCCCTATTAGTATTTAGTAAGCAGAGGCAAAATGGGTTGTTCTGGCGCGGTGCTTATTTGTTTTGGACCGTCTAAATTCTGGTTAACTGCAGCTCATCCATGGTTGTACCTTTTCCTCTTTTTCCCCTTGCAGGTTGGTCCGCTGTCTACAGGTGCTCGTTATTCTGGCCAGTTTGTCGTGCTCTATCTTCGACCACCTCTTTGCAGGTTGTCCCCTTCTCCCCCTCTCTTCTATGCTTTCCAGGCCTAGACTTACATTTCTTCCTGCTGTTAGATTTTGTTTGGACAATGGATGTATCTGCTTTTTGTTCTCTTATTGGTAGAAGCCTAGCATCTAAAACTATTATCCCCTGCCTTTATTTTTGTGCTTGCTTGGCATTTGGAATTGGGCATTTTGGTCACTTCTATAGATCCTGGTAGGACCTAGGATTTTTTGTACCTTTCTGCTATGTCCTAGAAGTAGCGTGTTGATTTGTTTGTTGGAACTGCTCGCATGTGTCGTGTTGTTGGGGCTACCAGACAAACCAATATCGTTCTAGATATGGTTTATAAAAAATGTTCGTTGGTCTGTACCTAAAGTAGTATGTTGTTAGGAAGACATTAACTGGGCTGGTCAGCTTGGCCTGTGTCCATTCTGTCTGCTTATTTTTGAATCTCATCTAGGTTTATTTACTCTTTTAGGTTCTTACTTTAGTTATCATGGATCCTTAGGTTTGTTTGATTTAATGGAATTGGGACCTGCATGTTTTGCCTATTTCAGTGAATTTAGATCATATTCTTCTTAGGCACTAAACTTCTTTGCAAAGAATGTGTGGAGAGGTGGTTTAGCTCTCTGAGATGGTTGTGCTCAAATTTACACGGGGTGGCTGTCTCTCTTCTATACATTGTTGTCTCCTTAGGAGATTGAAGAGCTTCTCTTGGTTGCATTCATTACTAAAACATGGATGTTTCAGAGCAAGTAGCACGCCATGGATTTAAATGTTCAGTTAACTTTGAATTTGTTGGAGTTACTAAAACATGGAGTTAAATTCACAGTACCTATGAATTTAAATTTTTGAGTACTCCAAGCATGTTTGATATCAAAAAATGTTTGATACAATATGTAGTGCCATCATCTCATGATTCTGCTCATGGTTTCTTTTTTACTGCCATGAATGTATTTTGAGTAAATCAACTGAATTTTAATTCAGTTCACAATGCACACAATTTTGGTGACTCTTGCGTGCTCAAGCTTTGCATCGTTTGGACGTGTGCCAATTCCTTGATGGATTCATGCTGGTCCTTGTGTTGCATTGCAGTAACTTTTTCCCGCCTTGCTGGAGGAGATGAAGCACATGGCAAAGCAGGAGTTCATTGCGCACTTAAGAAGGTATAGCAGTGACCAATTTCGCCTGTAGTAGTAACTCTTTCCTGCCTTTGCTGCATTTTTCTCTTCACTACAGTATACTGCACCATTAGTGATGCAACGCCAACAATCACCATTTCAAAGAACTAGAGATCATTTGTACTCCTAATTGTATGCATACATGGAAGAAAACCAAATTGAAATTAGAATTACCTGTTGATAGCAAATTGGCATTTAACCCTGGTCAAAAAAATGAGAGATCAATTTGCAAAGTTGGATCAATTTGCATGTGTACTGTAATTTTTAATTTTTTCAGGCGTACTTCTCTTACAGATCAATTTGTCAATTTTCAAGCCAACTTGTCGATTTATAGGTTACATTAGACAGAACTTCTTTTATAGATCAAGTCATGTTTCTCACCATCCTCCTCATCACGTAGCAGAGGCGTCCTGGAGCACGGTGGAGGCATTTTGGACGTGGAGCACGGCCTTGCGGTTCCTCGAGCCTAGGGAGGCCATGCGAGAAACCTGGGGCAGCAAGGTACTGCCTCTTGCTGCTCCTCCCCCATGTCTGGAGCTCGCCTGGAGCTCCCCCACGCCTTGAGCTCGCTAGAGCAGAGGCCTACGAAGCGCTCCCTGGGGCAAGGCCTGGGGCGATCTGCAGGGAGGAACAGAGGCCTGGAGCTGCGGGGAGAAGAGGTCTGGAGCTGCAGGGAGGAGCAGAGGCCTGGAGCCGGCGGCGAGCTCTGTAGGCGACGACGCGAGGAAGGAGCGAATCACGAGGGAGAGGTTGGAGCGGATCGCCAACTTTTGAATTGTATAAGGATGTAATTGAAAAATGTTGTTTAGTTCAAAATGTGTCGGTTGCGACAGATATTTTGGGACGGAGAAAGTACTATTGACATAGATACAATTTATTTATCAAGGATTTTTGTATATCATATTATCATAGGAAAATGATCTATGTATGCACTTTTTATGGTCATGTACAGTTCAGAGCCAGTGTTATTTATCAAACACATAATTTAAATAAGGCTTGTGAAAAAATTGCCCATTGAAATGATCACTTTGGATTGGTAGTGTCAAAAGGATGCAGAACATTTGTAACATTTCTTCCCATATTCATGAGACTTTCATTCTGTTGTTGCATTAGTCAAGTTTAATTTCATTATATATGTGTGCATGTATCAGTTTTCATATGTAAAGTGATATATTTAAGAATATGAGAAATTTTGCCAAATTTGGTAGGCACAAAACAGAGGCATCCGGAAGCATGACAAACGTCATGGTATTTTGTTGGTCATTTTTTGCGTCGCATCTCAAATGGAATGGCACTCATGGAGGCAATTGAACCAAGCTATCTATTGTATGCCTAACTATGGCTTTATAGTTATATCGCCTCTGGTGCCAATGTTTTCTTCTTAGCCCTGAACCCGATAATCGGTTATCCTGTTACATGTTCTAAACTTGCCTTCGTATAAATGCATCATGCCGTTTGATCTTCCGTCACTTGACCATATCATTGGGACCGGCACCCTCGCGCGTTGCCGATCTAGTTAAGATTATCTCAAAAGGTGCTGGGCAGTCGGCTTCAACACTTTATCCCAGATCCTATTCATCATATATATATATGCAGTCAGTATTTATTAGGGGCAGATTCATTACTATGGAAAATTTCATCCGCGCCTCCGAGATGAGATGGTTCAAACAGCGGTTAAGAGGAAGCTAGGAATGATGGTCTTAAAATTAGACTTCCAAAAGGCTTTTGACAGGCCGGAGTTTCCCTGAGAACCTGAGAACTGGCTTAGAACCTTTTACAGCTTATTATTGTCCAGAAAATTGACACAAGATACTTGTCTCAGCCACACCGGCATACCTCATGCACAACTTTTTTACTCTGCAAAAAAAAAAAAAAGGCTCGTTTCTTTCGCAAGAAGGTGACCTGCCGCGCTGGAATTGGTTCAGGTATGCGTATGCAAGCCTTGTCAATCCTAAGCAGTAGCAGGCATCGGCTTGATACTAGAGCAAAAAATCATGTCATGGCAGTCCAACCAAACAGTTTTTCATATTCATGAACAAGCGCTATAATCCCAGTTGAACAGAGCATGCACGTAGCATAATGATGTTTGCGTCTCATGGGGGAAAAGGTTATCACCTGAAGACATCCTCCTAATCACAAACAATATGCATATGAGCATCAGACAGTACACTACTAACTACAGGCAGACTAGAGTCCAACCTATCCCAAATTAGATACAAGTTCACTCACTGTCATGTCAAGGCAGTGCCATGGCAGGGTACCACGGTTAGAACCATACTAGGGCTTGAGCTACACCTCCATGTCTGACTTGCGGAGGAAATGGACCGTCATCCTAAGCCGTGTCGTGCTCTTTGCCCGTTCAAAGAGGCAGATATCCCCCTCCCGCACGTCATTGCCGGCGACGAATTCCTTCCAGCCACGACGAATCCAGTTCACTCTAGTCGCATCTATTCCCAATCTGGCTGGCCACTCCGTCGTTCTTCCCTCTGCCTGGAGCATGAGAGGCTTTCCTTTCCTCATAGGTGGAATATATCTTGAACTGTATTCACGGCAGAAGCGCTGATGAAACATGCACGGGCGTTACATGAAAATTCCAAATGTAAGATCAATGTCTCACTACTTCAGTGGGAGTGATCCACACAATACAATCGGTGTTTATGCATTAACAGGTTTCGATGCATTTTTAGATGAGAAATTAGTTATGCGCAGGTTTTGTAATGTAATTGCACAAGTGCGTCCCCAGATTTCGTTAACAAATCAACGCAATCTAAAAACAATAGGTATTTGAACTCACCAAATTACGGCCATTAACCCAGGTTTTGGTCATTACTGTCACGAAGATAGGAAGTGCAGATTGAATTGCTTGGACTTTCTCCTCAACTTTCTTCGTCTCCACAGCACCTAGAGTTATCCCTGCAGCTAAAATGTAGGAATGCTGGGAAGGCCCCTCGAGATTGCCGGAGCTATGAGGTTCCAAATCGACCCCAAACTCCACAGATGCACGCTCATTCAGCATGTGAGCTTCATATCCTGAAAAGCAGCTTGCACAACTCTCATAAGAATAACATAGCACAACTCTCATAAGAATAACATAGAATACTATAATCAATCTTACCATTCAGCACATGATGATCGCAAGTTGCGGCAGATGGAACACCCCCAAAGCTCTGAGGTGGTTGAGAACAGGAAGTAGTCATCTCATGATCATTGGAATTGAATATACGAACCTTAAAGGTAGAGTTCCCACGGTACACGAACCAAAAAGAATAATTTTCTTCTATGTGATGCATTGCGACAAATTTATCCCAGCCAGACTGAAGAACTAGCTCACCCGTCTTTCTACACACTCCAATATGAAATATGCCATTAGGAGCTTCTAGTTTGATGGTTTCAGAGATCATGCTCCCCAAATGGTTCCCAACCTCCTGCGGTATGCACTGTTGAAGAACAAGGAAGATAAACTTAGAGTTACAAGGTTCACTGTCTTAGACAAGTTAAGTTTCGTGCTATTTTCAGGAAATACAGACACCATTTGCAATTTCATGACTACAAAAGGACATAGCAACCAAACGGAACAAAAACTCATATATTTGGAACATACATTATGGACAAAAAATGTGCTTAAGTGACATGAGTGAACTTATTATCTATACCAATATAAAAAGACCCAAAGGGGCAAAATCCAATAAATCTTGGCCATCAGTCCACGCTAATCTAACAGCCCACATCGCTTCAATGGTAAGCACCTCAACACGTCTAGTGCTCTAATGATAGCCCTTAATCCCTAATTAGCAAAGTACGAGATTTTCCCAGTGGCGTAGCAACGAGCAGTGCTCGGGCCACTATCCTGCAATTTTCCGCCCACGAGTCATCACTACTGCTCGGGCCACTATCCTGCAATTTTCCGCCCACGAGTCATCCGGATACGGTGGCAAGTGAGCGAGGATCGGGTCGTCGCATCCTTAGTGGCGCGCTACATCGGCGCCCGGATGTAGTGGAAAATGAGCAAGGGTCTTCGCATTTGACTCGACGAGTGCGAAGGGTAAGGAAGCTAGCCGAGCCTAGGAGGATTCGCTTAGGTAGCTGGAACGTAGGGTCTCTGACAGGGAAGCTTCGGGAGCTAGTTGATGCAGCGGTGAGGAGAGGTGTTGATATCCTTTGCGTCCAAGAAACCAAATGGAGAGGACAGAAGGCGAAGGAGGTGGAGGATACCGGCTTCAAGCTATGGTACACGGGGACGGCTGCAAACAGAAATGGCGTAGGCATCTTGATCAACAAGAGCCTCAAGTATGGAGTGGTAGACGTCAAGAGACGTGGGGATCGGATTATCCTGGTCAAGCTGGTAGTTGAGGACTTGGTTCTCAATGTTATCAGCGCGTATGCCCCGCAAGTAGGCCACAATGAGAACACCAAGAGGGAGTTCTGGGAAGGCCTGGAAGACATGGTTAGGAGTGTACCGATTGGTGAGAAGCTCTTCATAGGAGGAGACCTCAATGGCCACGTGGGTACATCTAACACAGGTTTTGAAGGGGCGCATGGGGGCTTTGGCTATGGCATCAGGAATCAAGAAGGAGACGATGTCTTAAGCTTTGCTCTAGCCTACAACATGATTGTAGCCAACACCCTCTTTAGAAAGAGAGAATCACATCTGGTGACTTTTAGTAGTGGCCAACACTCTAGCCAGATTGATTTCATCCTCTCGAGAAGGGAACATAGGCGTGCGTGCCTAGACTGTAAGGTGATACCTGGAGAGAGTGTTGTACCCCAGCATAAGCTGGTGGTTGCTGACTTCCGCTTTCGGATTCGTGTCCAGCGGGATAAGCGGGCTAAAGTCGCTAGAACGAAGTGGTGGAAGCTCAAGGGGGAGGTAGCTCAGGCGTTCAAGGAGAGGGTCATTAAGGAGGGCCCTTGGGAGGAAGGAGGGGATGCGGACAATGTGTGGATGAAGATGGCGACTTGCATTCGTAAGGTGGCCTCAGAGGAGTTTGGAGTGTCCAGGGGAAGGAGAAGCGAAGATAAGGATACCTGGTGGTGGAATGATGATGTCCAGAAGGCGATTAAAGAGAAGAAAGATTGCTTTAGACGCCTATACCTGGATAGGAGTGCACACAACATAGAGAAGTACAAGATGGCGAAGAAGGCCGCAAAGCGAGCTGTTGGTGAAGCAAGGGGTCGGGCGTATGAGGACCTCTACCAACGGTTAGGCACGATGGAAGGCGAAAGGGACATCTATAAGATGGCCAAGATCCGAGAGAGGAAGACGAGGGATATTGGCCAAGTCAAATGCATCAAGGACGGAGCAGGCCAACTCTTGGTGAAGGACGAGGAGATTAAGCATAGATGGCGGGAGTACTTCGACAAGCTGTTCAATGGGGAGAATGAAAGCTCTACCATTGAACTGGACGACTCTTTTGATGAGACCAGCATGCGTTTTGTGCGTCGAATCCAGGAGTCTGAGGTCAAGGAGGCTTTAAAAAGGATGAAGGGAGGCAAGGCGATGGGCCCGGATTGTATCCCCATTGAGGTGTGGAAAGGTCTCGGGGACATAGCGATAGTATGGCTAACCAGGCTTTTCAATCTCATTTTTCGGGCAAACAAGATGCCAGAAGAATGGAGACGGAGTATATTAGTACCAATCTTCAAGAACAAGGGGGATGTTCAGAGTTGTACTAATTATCGTGGAATTAAGCTGATGAGCCATACAATGAAGCTATGGGAGAGAGTCATTGAGCACCGCTTAAGAAGAATGACAAGCGTGACCAAAAACCAGTTTGGTTTCATGCCTGGGAGGTCGACCATGGAAGCCATTTTCTTGGTACGACAGCTTATGGAGAGATATAGGGAGCAAAAGAAGGACTTGCATATGGTGTTCATTGACTTGGAGAAGGCCTATGATAAGATACCGCGGAATGTCATGTGGTGGGCCTTGGAGAAACACAAAGTCCCAGCAAAGTACATTACCCTCATCAAGGACATGTACGATAATGTTGTGACAAGTGTTCGAACAAGTGATGTCGACACTGATGACTTCCCGATTAAGATAGGACTGCATCAGGGGTCAGCTTTGAGCCCTTATCTTTTTGCATTGGTGATGGATGAGGTCACAAGGGATATACAAGGAGATATCCCATGGTGTATGCTCTTTGCGGATGATGTGGTGCTAGTTGACGATAGTCGGGCAGGGGTAAATAGGAAGTTAGAGTTATGGAGACAAACCTTGGAATCGAAAGGGTTTAGGCTTAGTAGGACTAAAACCGAGTACATGATGTGCGGTTTCAGTACTACTAGGTGTGAGGAGGAGGAGGTTAGCCTTGATGGTCAGGTGGTACCTCGGAAGGACACCTTTCGGTATTTGGGGTCAATGCTGCAGGAGGATGGGGGTATTGATGAAGATGTGAACCATCGGATCAAAGCCGGATGGATGAAGTGGCGCCAAGCTTCTGGCATTCTCTGTGACAAGAGAGTGCCACAAAAGCTAAAAGGCAAGTTCTACAGGACGGCGGTTCGACCCGCAATGTTGTATGGCGCTGAGTGTTGGCCGACTAAAAGGCGACATGTTCAACAGTTAGGTGTGGCGGAGATGCGTATGTTGAGATGGATGTGTGGCCACACGAGGAAGGATCGAGTCCGGAATGATGATATACGAGATAGAGTTGGGGTAGCACCAATTGAAGAGAAGCTTGTCCAACATCGTCTGAGATGGTTTGGGCATATCCAGCGCAGGCCTCCAGAAGCTCCAGTGCATAGCAGATGGCTAAAGCGTGCGGAGAATGTCAAGAGAGGGCGGGGTAGACCGAATTTGACATGGGAGGAGTCCGTTAAGAGAGACCTGAAGGATTGGGGTATCACCGAAGAGCTAGCTATGGACAGGGGTGCATGGAAGCTTGCTATCCATGTGCCAGAGCCATGAGTTGGTTGCGAGATCTTATGGGTTTCACCTTTAGCCTACCCCAACTTGCTTGGGACTAAAGGCTTTGTTGTTGTTGTTGTTGTTGTTGAGTCATCACGATCGTGGAATATGAAACCGCTACAGGCTCCAGCGCTGCCTCACGTCATCTCCAACATGGGCCATGACGCGCCTCGCCCGCAACATCCAGACCAGCCAACGTTGCCTCCTCACCATCCAACGCCGCCGCCCTTCACTGCGTCTACCGCCTCCCCTCGCTCCGACGGTGCAAGCCGCCTCACCGGCCGGATCCACTCGACGTGGACTGCCTATAAGCCTCCTCGGTTGCGCTCTACTTCTCGCACAGCATCCACCGCCTAGACGCGACCACTACCGGTCCACTCCACACGCGGACGCGGCCGCCTTAACACCATCACCGTCCCCAGGCTGACCTACTCCTTGCATGGACGCCACGATCTGGACGTCATCGTTGCCTCAGCAGCTCGACGCCACCTATGATTCAGTTAATTTTCTTTGTCAAGGTAGGCTACTAGATACTCATTCAAACAGGACCAGTTGATGTTTTTCCGCTCTATTTTGTAGATGATGCAACTCCAAATATTTTTGCTTTATGCATGGACGCCACGGCCATCGTCCCCTTCCACGGCCAAGTTTTGCGGGTAGTCTAGCTAGATTTATATGTTCAATTTCCAAAATTTCGACAATTTCGAGGATGGGCGAAATTTTAGCCTTTCGTTCAAGAAATTTCGGTTGGTTTGAATTTTCATGTAAAAATGAACATGGATCAGCTAGAATTAACATGTATTATGTGACCCATATTTATCACCATGTTTTAGGTGTAATAATGCACAATGCATCATCTTGGGGGTCTGATGTTGTACGATGCAACGAAGTCCAACTGACCCATATTCTTGCAAACATAACGTGCATAGTATTAATTGGCATACAATTATCAGTGTAAATTTACGAATATAGTACGCGTGCTACTATAGAAAACGCACATAAGTTTAAACAGCAGATATTGATGATTGGTTTCTCTCCTCTTCTAGCTATCTCTCCTCCAGCCGCCTCTTTATCCCGTCCCCGCAAGGCAGTGCCTCCCACCGGCGTTGCCGTGCACAGTGGTTTCGCCTCCCCATGTTCTTGATCTGGTGTTGCTGTGAGTAGGTCACACCATGGTAGAGCAGGGGCGGTGTGATTTCTGTGATGGGTATGGAGGATGAGGACCAGGGGGAGGGTGAGCAGGACGGACATGGGGAAGGTGCTGCGAGGCCGGAGATCCAGCGGCGCTCGGGTCGCGGTGGTGTGGGGCCGACCATCACTCCCGACCACTTACCGCTGGTTTTTGTTCCTCATCCCCAATCTAGGTTTGGCCCTGTCATCTTCTTCCTCCCAAGTTTTTGCCTCTTGATTTCTTTGGTTCCTGATTTTGATTTCTCGATTTACAATTTTTCTGAACATGATATGTGCAGATCTTATGAAGAAGATAAGAGGGACGATCTTGAGGAAGAGTCAAGAACAAGGTGAAACTTCTCTCGTGGACCCTGTTTTTGGCACAATACATTGGGAGCAGGTATGTTTTGTCCAGACTCGTGCTCTTCTTTCTTCATGTCGTGTTCAACCTGTTCGATATTGGTACCCCTGGAAATATTCTCAACTTGCCTTGTATGGTTAATTCGTTATAGACCTCCAGTGCAGATTTGTTGCTGCTGGAATGGATAATGGTTAGTATGACGTGATGGTTTGTTGCCATTGGAATGATCTGCTTTTATATGCTATTAGCATGAGTGATACTTTTAAATTTTGTTCAATTGTGTCCTTCGATTCAACGCATGCTAATTTTAAGTTGTAACTTTTCAGAAGAACAAAAGCAGAATGAAGCTATGGTTTTACTTGCAGCTTGGTTTTCACATTCTTCCCAGGTTAATCTTCACTATTTTCTTTAGCTCAACTTTATGTTGCCTTTGCTTTGTACACACATCATTAAAACTGAATCAAGAGGCATTATATTTGTGTAGATGGTGCCCGCCATCCCAGTATGCCTCCCCTCACTCCGATGCTTTTTTCCCGCCCGCAGGTATTGTAACTTCTTCCCCACTTGTTCTTTGATTTTTCTGCTCAACCCACACTTTTGTTTATGCTCCTTGTGTGTGCAATGTGTTCAATCTACCCTTTTAGCTATTTTGGTTGATGGTCGATACATATGCAAAAGGAGAGGTGGTAGATACATATGCAAAAGGAGAGGTGGTAGATTGCAAAAGGAGAGGTGTTGGCTTTGGAACCGTCTTTCTAACATAAATAACTCCATATGAAGATTAATTGTAAGGATGTAACGATAATTATGTATGGTGCCATGCTGACATAGCCGTTACCCCTGTCGTGCTTCACAGGGTTGGTCCATCTTGTCAGAATGTTTTTGGATTACAGAGTGGCTTCACTGGCTTTAGATCCATGGTCTCAATAGTTTTGTTGTTCCTGGATTATATCTTATTGCTAGCTGCTTTGCTTTTGGTCTTTGGTGGGCCTTCATTATTGATGGGGTATAATTTGGTGCTGGTCTTTGGATAGTTTTGGTGTGTTAGATAAGACGTTGATGGCTAGCTATGCTTTGCCTACAGTTCAGAACTTCAGATGCCTATGAGTTGTGATACCTTCTGTTTTGGTTGTAATGGCCTGACCATAGAGAGAGGAACAGCGGACATTGACGATTGCGATGGCTGATTTTTTAATTCGTGTTTGCCTCAAGGATTCTCATTTATCTGAACTTCCATTTACTCAAGATAATTACAACTTTGGTAGAGAAACTTCTATTTTGTTCTGTTCTTTGTTATATGATACAGCCCAACAGAACTGAAGCAACTAATTTATTCATGAAAATGGTTGGTTTAAAGCTCGAAAGCTCATACCGAGATGGCTTTTTTCACAGCTTCATGACGAAGTAAAAGAAAAGCTTATGACAGAAGAAACATACTTGGATAGGCGTCCTTGTCGACCTCACAGTCACCAACCCATCCGTAGGTATTGCAGCTCCTTCCGATCCAGTTTACTCCTTTTTTGACAATTTCCTTACTCGAGCCTTGGAGATATGTGCACTGAATCGGCTATGTTTGCTCTAGGAATTTCCTTTTGTAGAGAGGATGTCTTGCCGAATGTAGTTTTTAGTTCTTGATCTTTTTCATACAAGATATCTAAATACTGTAATGACTCTTGCTGGGAAGAAGGTTGTCATATAAGGGGAAAACTTTAGAAGTTACGCGACGTAATTTAAATCATGTGCAACTTGTTTGTTTCCTTGTTGTTTTATTGCATTTGAGATCTTTACTATTTTCACTGTCGAAAATGCAGAGCAGATCTTTAGTATCTTGAATTATCAGTTAAATCTGGTCGGTTCTGAGATGCATATGATTCTGGCTTCATTCACAACCATTCATGTGGTTTATTCGGTTTGGTTGGTCGCTGTTGGTACTTTCATGCCATCTGATTATGTAGTAGAGTGTGCTTCTGAACTGTGTGTGGGGCCGGGTGTTGTCGGCCAGACCTGGGCTTCCTCGCCGGCGACTTGCTATCTACTAACCCATCCACAGGTTTTCCCTCTCTTTGATTTTCCTGTCCAAGTCCATGATTTAGTTTATCTTGGTTGGCGTGCTTTTTTTATGTTACCTTGGTGGTCGATGCAATGAGAGGTGCAAATGCAAGGCAAGCCGACATTATATAGGTTGTCCTGTGAGTTAGAATATCCATGTGCTACTTATTGTGGTGCGGCATCAAGCATGTTGATTGATTATGAAGAATGAGTAAACTGTAGTAAGCTGTGTGTACAGATTCCTGATTATTCTGTATGATCCTCTATATTTTTCCTTTATGATCCTCTTTATTGTGGTGGGACACCAAGCTTGGGTTATTTACTTGCTTCCACTGTGGTTTCTGGGGTGGGAACTTTATTGATTTCTCAAATCTTGGATCTAGACATGTAAATAGTTAAATGATTATTTTGCTTTTCGATTGAATATGATACTAACTAAACCTGTCCATCTTATACAAGCTGCAATCTGTTCTGAAAATTCTGTTTATAAGGCACCATCAGCTATGACCCTAATGGACGACAAATAAAAAGGAGAAAACATTTGACACTTATCGTGGCCAACCATGAACCCGTGTTTCAGAAACTGCATCATAGCACATATTTCAACCATCGTTTCCTGGTTTGTAATATGTACTAGCCTTCTGAAAAAGACTGAGGCTGCACTTGTTCCTGTCGGGTACTTGTAGCAAATATTTACTAACTTTTGTTCTTTCGATCAGATAATAAAAGTTTCCTGTCTCTTAATAAATTTCAGTCTGTCATGTTACAAAAAGGCCTATCTACAAATAGGTGGACAAGATAAAACATTAAAAATAGACTAGAGCATTTTTCATCTCCATTGATAAGAAATAGGTGAAAAGAAATTAAACTTACTCTTTTCATCTTGCGTAAACGTCTTGTGCTGCTATGTAGAAGAGGTATAATCTTTTTATATGGTGAATCATGAAGAAACTTATAGCACAGTGCTATCATGTATGGTATTGGTGAATAGTAGTCATAGTGGTTTAGGATAGTTTTTCATGTGTTGGCTAATTGGTTATTGTTTGTAATTGTCAGTTTCTCTTCACATATGAACCATGCATACTTGCTGGTGGGTGATACAAAAATGATCTCAACCAATAAAACTTTTAGCGAGTATGATAGAACTGGAGTTCTGGATATGGATAGCAGACTACTTTTGACGGCACTCAGTTTCTTGAATCCTGTACATTTCACAAACATAATATATTGCTTTCAATGTTTTGGATTTTACCATGTGAGTGCCTCTGCAGAGATTTTTGAATTGTTTTCTTATGCTTCCACCTATTTTCTTCCAGAACGATGATGTGATTTGTGCTAAAATTGTACACTATGGTGTTGATAAGCATGAATTATTTGCTGTCCTCACATACAGTCGTAAGCCTTATCAACTTGATCATAGTGTTCTCTTTTCATTTTTTAGCGGCATGATTGAAGGGCGAGACTACCAGCTGGTGCAGGAGAAGATATGTATTCGGCGTGTCCTGAAGAGGTAGTCCACGAACCGGCAATGGAGGAAATAAGGTAGAGACGGCAATAGCAGCAAGTACGTCAAGCGCTAGGGATGTGGATATGGTGTGGCATAAAGATGTAGTCCACAAACCTCTACTAGGTGCTCCTCTCTCACCTCTTGCATCCTCTGGCACTGTGATTTTATTTCTAATATGTGGCTTCGCCGAATACGATGTGGGCAGATCTGAGAAAGAAGATGGATAATCCAGCAGAAGAGTTTGGTGAAGAAGAACAAGGTCATATCTCTCACTTTTGAACACAATCGAGCTTGTGCCTGCCTTTTTGATGTAATTATTATGGTAATTTAAATGTGATTGCTTGATGCTTAGACAGCTTGGTTTGCAGCAAAACTATTTACAGAATCTTATTTCATTTAAAATCAATTGAGTTACTATGACTTCCATTCTGCTTTGTGTAAATCTTTCATTGTAAATATTTTGCCAGGAAATATGGTCTCATTGTTGCTTCTTGAGTAAATCTTGTAGCGAAATTGAGAATTTTGGTCGAGGGCAGTAGCCATTTGGGGTGCATAAATTTGAATATAGGGCACACATAATTGTTTATTCATGAAGTAATTCTTTTGCAAAAGCTACACACTAAAGAATTTTTTTCAATTTTAATGTTTTTATGCCAAGGAAAAAAGATACAATCTACAAATATAGAAAGCATTTTAAAAATGTTTCTGCCGAGTAGCTTAGCAATCCACTGGAAAAGGCTAATAAGAAAAATTGCCTGCTTAGTTACAGTTCTATGATTCATTACTCAGCTAGAAGCTCTCATCCATGGGTCGTATAGAAGCAAGTTATTTGATTTGAACCTTAGGGGATGTATTGCATGTTTGATTCATCATTTGGGGCATGTCTAAACCAAAAGACCCATGAACATTTGGGCGTGTTCAGGCGGTCATTTGCACACCCCACATGTCTTTTTCTCACTTTTTTTAGAAACACATTATATGCAGATATTCCTACACAAATCCATGCATCGCACCAGACAAGGGACTGAGATGGCATGGCGTTCTGATCAAGCTCTATGAAGCTTCGTCATCCACTCTATAGAAACAGTATAAATAAGCTATCATAAACTACCTTAAACTTTGCTTTTACGCTTAATGATTTTGGGCTATCATGCTACCATGAACTGTACTACCAACCATTATGTATAAATATGCTATCTATAATTATCTACTTGCATGGTATTTAAATCCACTAAATATGTTTGATGCATATAAAAATGCCATCTAAGTACTAGGAGCGCAACGGGTCATGATCATTCTAACTTGCATGGTTCCAGTACTTGGTTTGCATTCGCTTTTTGCGCCATGGGCGCAACGGGTTCAAAGTGGCCTGAAATAACGGGGAGTATTGAACCTGGGCAAAAAACAGTCGATAGGGCTGACATTACCGTTCGAGTGTATCGCATGAAGCTTCTTGAGTACCTACAGAAAATCAGGACCGGGAGGATGTTTGGGCCTGTAGTTGCTGGTACTATACCCAGTGCCTTCACTCCCCTATTAAACATTTTCTTAGCCATGTATGTTAATTTTACCGCTTTTCATTTAACTTCCTATTTTTCAGTTATCCACAAAGTGGAGTTTCAGAAGAGGGAGCTGCCACATGCGCGTATCCTTGTTTGGCAAAAGAAGCATCATGACCGGGTGGTCACACCAACTTTCATAAATTCCTTTGTTTCAATCGCTGTTAGTATTTCTATTGGATCTAGCTCCCTCTTTATCTTTGTTGGTTTCCTCTTGCATGGTTCCCAATAATTTAGCTTCACCCTTTCGCAGGGTTCTCAACTGACTGATATTGATGCTGATGCTCCTGCTACTACGCCTCCTAACACGATGGAAAACACAGTTGCTAAGCCACTTGAGCTTAACACGTATGCCCTTTCTATACAATTAAGCATAATACACTGCTAACTACCTGTCCAAGTTGGCAGTCGGCACATGGATCGTACAAAATTAAGCGCTACGAAACCCACGTACAATAAAGCTTATTTTCCTATAGCAATTAGAGTTTCCATGCTTCTGTTTCTTTATTTGACTTTGTTGGATTTCTGTTTCTGTTCATATAGACCACAAGTATGTGTTTTTCATGTAATCCTTTTGAAGTTTTAGCGCTGCTGCTGCTGCTGCTGCTGCGGAGATCATTTCATCAAAAACGCTAAAGTAGTGTCTGATCCAAGTTTTCAGATAAGCATGCATGTGTGGTACGTCTATTCCTGCAGCTTATAATCCCTTCACCGGGTTGTTCATGCCTTGCTTTTGGTTATTTTAACATTGTCATGCTTTACAATCTGTTGACTTTAAAATGATAAAACCCCATAAATGTTGTTAGATCCTTTTAAATTCCTTCACTGGTGTATCTCTTCC
The DNA here is from genome assembly GCF_002162155.2 of Triticum dicoccoides. Lineage (NCBI taxonomy): Eukaryota > Viridiplantae > Streptophyta > Magnoliopsida > Poales > Poaceae > Triticum > Triticum dicoccoides. The sequence goes on from NC_041387.1 coordinate 22,390,980, forward strand.
TTGTGCATCCATGCAACTGATACACTATATAATGGGCTTTATTACAGTGGCAATTTAAATCTTATAAACTTGCCAATGCCATGTTGATCTCTTTCCTTATGAGCTATACTGTCTTTTGCATCAGCTTTGTTTGTATATAGAAGCTCGCTAAATTGGCCCTCGCAACCTTCGCTCTGGCTACTAAAACCACCACCCGCAAGGACAAGTGAAGACTGCTACCCTGTTGCTGTCCTCATACGCTTGTATTTTCAGTGTTTTGAACAAAACCAGGCTTTAGCACTAATAAAGGTAGCCTGGACAACAAAGCCGTTTTCAATATCCATGAAACGTGCAACGATGACTCCATCTAATGTTCGTCGCCTCATAAGATGTATCGCTGGCTATCTACCTTGTTTCCTAATAACGTTGTAGATAATTGATCAAAAACTTCTTATAACACTATATATCGTCACTAAGTATCTATCTACCAGCAGTAAGTATTTATTATTTCAATCTGTGCGTGAATTTTCCTATCACCACTCTTACAATACTTGGCTTGTTGTCGCCCTTTGCGCTATTGGCGCAACGGGTCATCTAGTTTCAAGAAATTTCGACGAAATTGTAAACCATGGTAGCTTGGACTTCGTTGCATTGTACAACATCAGACCCCCAACATCAGACTCTCCTAGCGTGTATGGGTGTTTGCCACCGTACCCCAAAACCCTCATAAAAGTTGGAAGGAGAGAGCTGTCGCGGGGAAGGGCTAAGTAAGTTAACTGACCATGTTGTGCCTGAAACCACCCGTAGCCATGGCAACGAAGTGCGTCTTGTCATCGCCCACGTGGTTGAGGAGGTAATGCTGCCACCACATGGTACAGCTCTCGCGCGCGCTCCTCCTCTCCTCTTGCAACCGCCGCCACTCCGACCTGCTGGACAGCGACCACAGATTGTGCCAGTGAATCAGGAAAACGGAAGCTATTTCCGGAATTCCCCCCATTTACAGTAGTAAACCCTCCTTTGGCCATGAATGAAGAACCAGGTGGTGGAGAGCATAACCTGGTTGAGAGCCTGGGGAGGGGTGCGGCTGCTTGGGGGGGATAGTGGACGGAGGTACGGGAGATTTGCGGCCGCCCGGGTTCGTGGACGGGGGATGTCGGAGGCGGCACACGCGGAGCTCCGGGGCGGCGACTGGCTCGATTGAGAGCAGCCGGAGGCGGACGACGGGAGCCGTAGATCGGTGAGGGGTGGAGCAGACGGATTTGTCCCCAACGGCGGCGGCGGGGCGGCGCAGGTGGAGGGGCCGAAACCCTAGGTCGCCATTGGCGGCGTCTCCTCTCGCAGATCTTGTAAGGCGTTGAGGCAGGCGAAGGCGGAGGTGGAGCACCGGAGCGGGGGCGCCTAGGAGTCGCCGGACGGAGTCGGAGCAGCGAAGCCGGAGGCGGAGCACCGGAGCATTGTGTTGTGCCGTGGGAGCGGAGAAGGTTGGAGCCGTAGCACGGGACGAAGACAGAGCAGAGCAGAGGCACGGGTGGGTGGAGTTTTTTTCTTTTTTTTCTTTTGACAATTAGCACGGGTGGAGTTTTTTTTTTTGTTTTTTTTAAGCTTCGGTGCTGCTAGTTTTTTTCTAGGAATAACTTACGTGTTTATATTGCGAAAAAGCATATAGAGCATGGACACACGAAATTCATCAAAAGGACCCAGAAACACACATGTCCCTGTACAATTGCACAAAAGACCTAAAAAAAAGTAAAAACTCAGTCCTAAGAGATCCTTGCATCCATCGTCATCCTGCCCGTTGCCGACCGCTGTCGTCGCTGGAGCACCGCCGGAGATAGGAATAATAAGCAGCCCTATGAACCAGATCCGCCGAAGCACCATAGCTGAATCAACGTTGTGAACTGATTAAGCAGCCCGCCGCAGAACAACAAGGCACGGGTGGAGATTCTTTTTGTTGAGCTTTGGTGCCCCTATGGAGCTACAAGAGGAAGAAGTGGCTCAAATCGACCGCCGAATTAAAATTCTTTATTCCAAATTACAACCCGAGAGAGAGGAGAGAGGCATACCCCGCTGGTGAAAGAATCGCCGCTGGAGAGGTCATTGAAGAAGACCATGGCGCCCGCGGCGGTCGGATGCAAGACGGCGAGAGCGAGGAAGCGGCTATAACTTGGTTAGGAAGGAAGGAGGAAACAGGGAAAAATGAGGCTTGTGGTCGGGGAGAAAAGGGGGGTGGGAGGACACCATTCACTTTGAACACATGTGTGCATCACAAATTATTCTTCTGCATTACACGCATTCGATGATTTTGAGCATTCAAATTTTGGTCAAAATTTTCCTTGGTACGGTGCTCATCAATGTCATTGGATGATTTAACATCGCTTGCTAATTTGGGTACACAAAAGAGCCTACAGCACATAGACCGCACTTACTGAATCGAGCAATTTTAGTAATTAAACAGAGCCAGTTGACCTAAACATTGCTCTAACAAAAGACCAGCGTTATAAACTAGTACGCATAATTTTAACAAAGTCGTCGACCCGCCGCCCTATGCCTCGTCGGTGTAAGATGAGATATCGATGACTTGTCCTGGCGACATGCCGCCATTAGAGGACTCCGCGCCCCCTAGGCTGAAGTCGACCGCGTCGCCGTCCTCGTCATCGTCCTCTGCGCCGCCCTCAATGTTGCATTACTCGTAGTAGTGGTTGCGCCAGAGCTCATGTTGGTACTTCGCCACCGACTCCTCGACGGATAGGCTCTTCTCTACCTCCTCCTTAGCCACGCGCAACTCCTCCTCTCAGCGCTCCTCAATCTCCGCCGCCTCCTGCATCTCCAGCTCCCGCTCGACGATCTCATGAGGAAGTAGGTGCTCCATGGCCTTCGCCCCCTTTTCGGGTGTGGGGTGCATGCTGAATTCCGAGGAGGCCTGGAATATCTTGTTGTGGGCGTCCTCGATCTTGGCATGGATGGCCTCGACCCAGACCAGGGCAACATCCACGGCACAGACAGCTGCTCGAGAGCTCTCAGCGTTTGTAGTCGCCATCGCAATAGCTGCTGCAATCGTCTCGGTTGCTGCAGCTGCCCGATCAGCTGCCACAGACGCCCTCTCCGCGGATGCAGGCGTGCTCAATGTGTATGCGACCGCGCTCCCAACGAAGGTGGAGGCGCTTGGGGAGGATGTGGCGACCGTACGAGCTCTCATGAAGCGTCTCCTCGGTGTCATTCTTTACAGGAAGGGGTTGGGGAATGGGGATCTGTGATTCGTGGATTCATGGGGGGCCTGCACTTAAGCAGACGAGGTCGGCGGAGCTTATGGAGGAAGACATAAATAGACCTATGAAATTTTATCGCAAACAGTTCCTATAACCAACTGTGTGTGATGTAGTTGATTTTTTGTATTAGTTATGAAAGACGAATTTGGAGTACAGTGGCAACGGATGGTGTTTTAAATGTATGAGAAAATTTTGTACCATTAACTTATGACCCACAAGTATATGGTATCAATCGTAGTCCTTTCAATAAGTAAGAGTGTCGAACCCAGCGAGGAGCAGAATAAAATGACAAGCGGTTTTTAGTAAGGTATTGTCTACAAGCATTGAAATTACCGGTAATTGATAGTTTGGCAGCAAGGTAATTTGTAACGAGCAATAAGTAGCAATTGTAACAAAGGTGCAGCAAGATAGCCCAATACTTCTTATAGCAAAGGGCAGGCCGGAACAATCTCTTATAATAAGCAAAGCGTTCTTGAGGACACACGAGAATTTCATCTAGTCACTTTCATCATGTTTGTTTGATTGGCGTTCGCTACTTTGATATGTGGATGCATCGGTGCTTGGGTGTTTTTCTTACTTGAACAAGCCTCCACTTATGATTACCCCCTCTCGCAAGCATCCGCAACTACGAAAGAAGAATTAAGATAAATCTAACTATAGCATGAAACATATGGATCCAAATCAGCCCCTCGCGGAATAACACATAAACTAGGGTTTAAGCTTCTGACACTCTAGCAACCCATCATCTAATAACTACTCCACAATGCCTTCCCTTAGGCCCAAAGATGGTGAAGTGTCATGTAGTGGACATTCACATAACACCACTAAGGGAATCACAACATACATATCATCAAAATATTGAATGAATACCAAATTCACATGATTACTTATAACAAGACTTTTTGCATGTCCTCAAGAAAAAAAAGTAACTACTCACAAATCATATTCATGTTCAAGATCAGAGGGATATGGAATATCATTAAGGATCTGAACATATAATCTTCCACCAAATAAACCAAATAGCAGCAACTACAAGATCTAATCAACACTACTAGTAACCTACAGGTACCAATCTGAGGTTTTGAGACAAAGATTGAATACTGATGAACTAGGGTTTGAGATGAGATGGTGCTGGTGAAGATGTTGATGAAGATTGGTCCTCCCATGATGAGAGGATCGTTGGTGACGACGATGGCTTCGATTTCCCCCTCTCGGAGGGAAGTTTCCCAGGCGGAATCGCTCCGGCAGAGAGCAAAAGTGCTCCTGTCCAGGTTTCGCCTTGAGACGGAGGCGCTTTGCCCTGAAACCTTTTCTATTTTTAGGTCAAATGACACCATATAGGAGAAGATGGGCCCCGGAGGCCTGCCAGGGGTGCCACAAGCTCGGGGGGCGTCTAGGGGGGTAGGGCGCGCCCCCAGGCTTGTGGCTGCCTGGTGGGTCCCTCTCTGGTAATTCTTTCTCCAATATTTTTTATACATTCCAAAATAATTCTCTGACAATTTTTAGGTCATTTGGAGTTGTGCAGAAAAGGTGTCTCCGATATAGCTCTCTCTGGTCCAGAATTCCAACTACCGGCAATCTCCCCCTTCATATGAAACTTGCAAAATAAGAGAGAAAATGCATAAGAATTGTATTATAAAGTGAAATAACAATCCATAATGCAATAAATATCGATGTGAAAACATGATGCCAAATGGACGTATTAACCCCCCAAGCTTAGAACTCGCGTGTCCTCAAGCAAAAGCCGAAATCGATAATCATGACCACATGTTTAGAGCATCTCCACTCGCCCCCCTCCCCAACGGGCCCCCCACTATGCCTTTTTAGTGCCGACACCGAAAAGACAGCCCAGTCCCGCCCCCGGGTCATTGTTTATCACCGGTTTGGGCTAAATAACAACCGGCGAACCCAAGCCAAACCCAGTGCCCGGGGGGCGCCTGGGGGCGTCGGCTAAAGAGAAAAGGTGTGTGGGGTCGTGCTGTCAATGACAACAGGCATATTACCGCCGTTTTTGCCCGCCCTTTTCCCCCATTCTCCCATTGCTTCTCCCTTCTCCCCCGCAGTTCCCGCCATTCTTCTCATCACCCGCCACCGCCATGTTGCTGAAGAAGTATGTTGCCCCTCGCGCCACCGCCGAATCCACCCAGCCGAAGTAGAGGAAGGCGAGGGCACCGATGGCAAGGCCACCAGACATGTCAAACGCCGAGTGGAGGGCGGATGTTCAGCGTCGGGAGGCGGTCACCACCGACCGGCGGAACAGGCTCATCACCAACAGGGCCAGGGCTGCGGCGGTGGAGCAGGGAGAGGTGGCTCGCGCGGGGATGATGAACCTTTCGCCCAGCCACGGCCCACAAGCACGTGGGTGAGCCAGCCGAGTGTCTCGTCGCCGACCAACTTCTCGCCCCCACGCAATGGGGGTACGCACCCTCGCCTGGCTACTCCGACAATGACGCGCTGATACGTCCATTTTGCATCATGCTTTTATATCAATATTTATTGCATTACGGGCTGTTATTTCACGTTATGTCACAATACTTATGGCTATTCTCTCTTATTTTACAAGGTTTACATTAGGGATGAAAACGGAGCAGAAACGGACGGAATTGAGTGCTATTATATTTGTTTTCACATTTTTTTGCAGAAGCAGAAACGAATACAGAAACCCCGGAAATGAATACGGAAACAGATACTACCAAAAACGGACACGGAGCGAATACAAAGCGGATACGGAAATAGAAATAGGCATTGATCGGAACTTAAAAACCCCTTGAATCATAGAGAAATACACACAAAAACAAAAATTAATGAGTTGTTAATATGGCTACAAAATAATATCATTATGTTAGCAACTTAGCGTAGTATTGTATTAGTATCGGACAATTGCGTATAAGGTCAAGCTGAGTACATGTGTGGTAATAGAAGTTGGGCCTCAGATCCATTCTACTAATTGTGTCATTGTGTTCTCTTTGGTGGTTGGGCTACAAAGCAGCTATAGGTCTATAGTAAAAACAGAAATTCCGTATTCACGGAAACGGAAAGTTCTGTTTCCATGCATGTTCCACCGGAAAACACCGTTCCATTTTTGTTTCCGTTTCTGCATAAAAAATTCCATTTCCACTTTCATTTTGCAAATTTTCGTTTCCGTTTTCATATTTCCTCTCCGTTTCCATTTTTCCTCCGAAAAAACGGAAAGTTTCCACTCCATTTTCATCCCTAGTTTACCTGAAGAGGGAGAATGCCGACAGCTGGAATTCTGGGCTGGAAAAGGAGCAAATATTGGAGACCTATTCTGCGCAACTCCAAAAGTCCTGAAACTCCACGGAATATCTTAAAAAAAATAAAGAAAAATCGTCGCGAAAGATGAAGGCCAGGGGGCCCACACCCTGCTCACGAGGGTGGGGGGCGCCACCCCCTAGGGCGCGCCCCCTACCTCATGGCCCCCCTGATGGCTCTCCGACGCCCATATTCTCCTATATGAAGTCTTTCGATGAGAAAAAAAATAAGAAGCAACCTTTCGGGACGAGACTCCGCCGCCACGAGGCGGAACCTTGGCGGAACCAATCTAGGGCTCCGGCAGAGCTGTTCTGCCGGGGACACTTCCCTCCGGGAGGGGGAAATCATCACCATCGTCATCACCAAAGCTCCTCTCATCGGGAGAGGGCAATCTCCATCAACATCTTCACCAGCACCATCTTATCTCCAAACCCTAGTTCATCTCTTGTATCCAATTCTTGTCTCCAAGTCCGGGATTGGTGATAGCAGGTTGCTAGTAGTGTTGATTACTCTTTATAGTTGATGCTAGTTGGCTTATTTGGTGGAAGATCATATGTTCAGATCCTTTATGCATATTATTACCCCTCTGATTATGAACATGAATATGCTTTGTGAGTAGTTACGTTTGTTTCTGAGGACAAGGGAGAAGTCTTGCTATTAGTAGTCATGTGAATTTGGTATTCGTTCGATATTTTGATAAGATGTATGTTGTCTAGCCTCTAGTGGTGTTATGTGAACGTCGACTACATAACACTTCACCATTCTTTGGGCCTAGAGGAAGGCATTGGGAAGTAAAAAATAGATGATGGGTTGCTAGAGTTATAGAAGCTTAAACCCTAATTTATGCGTTGCTTCATAAGGGGCTGATTTGGATCCATATGTTTCATGCTATGGTTAGGTTTACCTTAATACTTTTGTTGTAGTTGCGGATGCTTGCAATAGAGGTTAATCATAAGTGGGATGCTTGTTCAAGTAAGAACATCACCCAAGCACCGGTCCACCCACATATCAAATTATCAAAGTACCGAACGCGAATCATATGAGCGTGATGAAAACTAGCTTGACGATATTCCCATGTGTCCTCGGGAGCGCTTTTCCTATTATAAGAGTTTGTCCAGGCTTGTCCTTTGCTATAAAAAGGATTGGGCCACCTTGCTGCACTTTATTTACTCTTGTTACTTGTTGCTCGTTACAATTTATCTTATCACAAAACTATCTGTTACCACTTATTTCAGTACTTGCAGAGAATACCTTGCTGAAAACCGCTTATCATTTCCTTCTGCTCCTCCTTGGGTTCGACACTCTTACTTATCGAAAGGACTATGATAGATCTCCTATACTTGTGGGTCATCAAGACTCTTTTCTGGCGCCGTTGCCGGGGAGTGTAGCGCCTTTGGTAGGTGGAATTTGGTAAGGAAAAATTTATATAGTGTGCTGAAATTTTCTATCACTTGTTACTATGGAAAGTAATTCTCTGAGGGGCTTGCTCGGGGTATCTTCACCCCGTCTAGTAGAGCAAAGAGTTGCTCCTCAACCTACTGAACCTATTGAAAATGAAACTCCTTTTGAAATTCCTTCGGGTATGATGGAAAAACTGCTAGCTAACACTTTTACAGGAGATGGAACAAAGCATCCTGATGAACATCTACTCTATGTGGATGAAGTGTGTGGACTATTTAAGCTTGTAGGTATACCCGATGATGTTGTTAAGAAGAAGGTCTGCCCTTTATCTTTGAAGGGAGACGCATTGACATGGTATAGGCTATGTGATGGTACGAGATCATGGAACTATAAAAGATTGAAATTGGAATTTCATCAAAAGTATTACCCTATGCATCTTGTTCATCGTGATCGCAATTATATATATAATTTTTGGCCTCGCGAAGGAGAAAGCATCGCTCAAGCTTGGGGGAGGCTTAAATCAATGTTATATTCATGCCCCAATCATGAGCTCCCAAGAGAAATAATTATTCAAAGTTTTTATGCTCGGCTTTCTGATAACAATCGCACCATGCTCGATACTTCTTGTGCTGGCTCTTTTATGATGAAGACTATTGAATTCAGATGGAATTTATTGGATAGAATTAAACGCAACTCTGAAGATTGGGACCTCAACGAAGGTAAGGAGTCAGGTATGCCACCTAAGTTTGATTGTGTTAGATCTTTTATGGATACCGATATTTTCCATAAGTTTAGCACTAAATATGGACTTGACTCTGAGATAGTAGCTTCTTTCTATGAATCTTTTGCTACTTATGTTGATCTTCCCAAGGAGAAGTGGTTTAAATATCATCCTCCCATAGAAGTAAAAGTAGTTGCACCTATTAAAGTCGAAGAAAAGACTGTCACTTATAATGATCCTATTGTTCCCACTTCTTATGTTGAGAAACCACCTTTCCCTGTTAGAATAAAGGATCATGCTAAAGCTTCAACTGTGGTTCGTAAGAGCAATATTAGAACTTATACACCTCCTGAGCAAGTCAAAGTAGAACCTAATATTGCTATTGTTAAAGATCTCTTGTCTGATAATATTGATGGGCATGTTATTCAATTCTGTGGTGAAACTGCTAGAACTGCTAAACCTTGTGCTAGAGATAAACATAGACCTGTGATAGGCATGCCTATTATTTCTGTTAAATAGGAGATCATTTTTATCATGGCCTATGTGATATGGGTGCTAGTGCTAGTGTAATACCCATTGACTTATACAAAGAAATTATGCATGATATTGCACCTGCTGAGTTAGAAGATATTGATGTTACAATTAAACTTGCCAATAGAGATACTATATCTGCAATGGGAATTGTTAGAGATGTTGAAGTCTTGTGTGGAAAAACCAAATATCCCGCTGATTTTCTTGTTCTTGGTTCTCCACAAGATAGCTTTTGTCCCATTATATTTGGTAGGCCCTTCTTGAATACTGTTAATGCTAAGATAGACTGCGAAAAGAATGTTGTTACTATTGGCTTGGATGATATGGTTCATGAGTTTAATTTCTCTAAATTTAGTAAACAACATCGTGAGGAAGAATTGCCTAGTAAGGATGAAATTATTGGTCTTGCTTCTATTGCCGTACCTCCTAGTGATCCTTTAGAACACTATTTGCTAGACCATAAAAATGATATGTTCATGAATGAAAGAAGGAAAATATATGAAGTATTCTTTAAACAGGAACCTATTCTACAACACAATTTGCCTGTTGAAATCCTAGGGGATCCTCCTCCACCCAAGGGTGATCTCGTGTTTGAGCTTAAACCGTTGCCTGATAATCTTAAATATGCTTATCTTGATGAAAAGAAAATATATCATGTTATTATTAGTGCTAATCTTTCAGATCATGAAGAAGAAAGATTATTGAAAACTCTGAAGAAGCACCGTGCCACTATTGGATACACTCTTGATGATCTTAAGGGCATTAGTCCCACTCTATGTCAACATAAAATAAATTTGGAAGCGGATGACAAACCAGTTCGTGATCCTCAACGACGCTTGAATCCTAAAATGAAAGAAGTGGTAAGAAAAGAAATACTCAAGCTTCTGGAGACAGGTATAATTTATCCCGTTGCTGATAGTCAGTGGGTAAGTCCTGTCCATTGTGTCCCTAAGAAGGGAGGTATTACTGTTGTCCCTAATGATAAAGATGAATTGATTCCGCAAAGAATTATCACAGGTTATAGGATGGTAATTGATTTCCACAAATTAAATAAGGCTACTAAGAAAGATCATTACCCCTTACCTTTTATTGATCAAATGCTAGAAAGATTATGCAAACATACACATTATTACTTTCTGGATGGTTATTCTGGTTTCTCTCAAATACCTGTGTCGGCTAAAGATCAATCAAAGACTACTTTTACATGCCCTTTTGGTACTTTTTCTTATAGACGTATGCCTTTCGGTTTATGTAATGCACCGGCTACCTTTCAAAGATGCATGATGGCTATATTCTCTGATTTTTGTGAAAAAATTTGTGAGGTTTTCATGGACGATTTTTCCGTCTATGGTTCCTCTTTTGATGATTGCTTGAGCAATCTTGATCGAGTTTTGCAGAGATGTGAAGAAACTAATCTTGTCTTGAATTGGGAAAAGTGCCACTTTATGGTTAATGAAGGTATTGTCTTGGGGCACAAAATTTCTGAAAGAGGTATTGAAGTTGATAAAGCCAAGGTTGATGCTATTGAAAAGATGACATGTCCCAAGGACATCAAAGGTATAAGAAGTTTCCTTGGTCACGCTGGATTTTATAGGGGGTTCATTAAGGACTTCTCAAAAGTTTCTCGGCCTCTGACTAATTTATTACAAAAAGATGTACCATTTGTCTTTGATGATAATTGTGTAGAAGCATTTGAAATACTTAAGAAAGCATTAGTCTCTGCACCTGTTGTTCAGCCACCTGATTGGAATTTACCCTTTGAAATTATGTGTGATGCTAGTGATTATGCTATAGGTGTTATTCTAGGGCAAAGAGTTGATAAGAAATTAAATGTTATCCATTATGCTAGTAAGACTCTAGACAATGCTCAAAGAAATTATGCTACCACCGAAAAGGAACTTTTAGCAGTTGTATTTGCTTGTGATAAATTTAGACCCTATATTGTTGATTCTAAAGTAATTATTCACACTGATCATGCTGCTATTAAAAATCTTATGGAAAAGAAAGATGCAAAACCTAGACTTATTAGATGGGTTCTCTTGCTGCAAGAATTTGATTTGCATATTGTTGATAGAAAAGGAGCTGAGAACCCCGTTGCAGACAACTTATCTAGGTTAGAGAATGTTCTTGATGACCCACTACCTATTGATAATAGCTTTCCTGATGAACAATTAAATGTCATAAGCACTTCTCGTAGCACTCCATGGTATGCTGATTATGCTAATTATATTGTTGCTAAATTTATACAACCTAGCTTCACATACCAACAAAAGAAAAAGTTTTTCTATGATTTGCGACATTACTTTTGGGATGACCCACATCTTTATAAAGGAGTAGATGGTGTTATTAGACGTTGTGTACCTGAGCATGATCAGGAACAGATCCTACGCAAGTGTCACTCCAAAGCTTATGGAGGACACCACGCTGGAGATAGAACTGCACATAAGGTATTGCAATCCGGTTTTTATTGGCCCACTCTCTTCAAGGATGCCCGTAAGTTTGTTTTGTCTTGCGATGAATGTCAAAGAATTGGTAATATTAGTAGATGTCAAGAAATGCCTATGAATTATTCACTTGTTATTGAACCATTTGATGTTTGGGGCTTTGATTATATGGGACCTTTTCCTGCCTCTGATGGATATACACATATTTTAGTTGTTGTTGATTACGTTACTAAGTGGGTAGAAGCTATTCCAACTAGTAGTGCTGATCATAACACCTCTATTAAAATGCTTAAGGAAGTTATTTTTCCGAGGTTTGGAGTCCCTAGATATTTAATGACTGATAGTGGTTCACACTTTATTCATGGTGCTTTCCGTAAAATGCTTGCTAAATATGACGTTAATAATAGAATTGCATCTCCATATCACCCACAGTCTAGTGGTCAAGTAGAATTGAGTAATAGAGAGCTCAAATTAATTTTGCAAAAGGCTGTTAATAGGTCTAGAAAGAATTGGTCCAAGAAATTTGATGATGCATTATGGGCCTATAGAACTGCATATAAGAATCCTATGGGTATGTCTCCGTATAAAATGGTTTATGGAAAAGCATGTCACTTACCTCTCGAACTAGAACATAAGGCATATTGGGCTATTAAAGAGCTCAACTATGATTTCAAACTTGCCGGTGAGAAGAGGTTATTTGATATTAGCTCACTTGATGAATGGAGAACCCAAACTTATGATAATGCCAAGTTGTTTAAAGAAAAGTTAAAAGATGTCATGACAAAAGAATACAAAAGCATGAGTTTAATGTAGGTGATTATGTATTGCTATACAACTCTCGTTTAAGATTTTTTGCAGGAAAACTTCTCTCTAAATGGGAAGGTCCCTACGTTATCGAGGTCTATCGTTCCGGTGCCATAAAAATCAACAACTTTGAAGGCACAAATCCGAAGGTGGTAAACGGTCAAAGAATCAAACATTATATCTCACGTAATCCCATAAATGTTGAAACCAATATTATTGAAACTGTAACCCCGGAGGAATACATAAGGGACACTTTCCAGACCGTTTCAGACTCCGAAAAGGAATAGGTATGTGGTACGGTAAGTAAACCGACTCCAAAATAATTTTTAAGGCAATATTTCTCCGTTTTGGAATATTTAGAAAAATAGAAAAATAAGTGACAGTCCGGGAAGGACACAAGGGCTCCACGAGGGTGGAGGGCGCGCCCTACCCCCATGGGCGCACCCCTACCTCGTGAGCACCTCGTGTGCCCTCCGGATTCCGTTTTCTTGCACGATACGTGTTTTGGTCGGTAAAAATTCATTATATATTCTCCCGAAGGTTTTGACCCCCGTATCACGCAATTATCCTCTGTTCTTGTTTCGAGCTGTTTTCTGTCAGGGTTGTCAAGGCCAGGCATCATGTCGTCCCCCTCCTCCGACAATGGTGACAAAGATGCTTGGCTAATGAAGATAGAGCTGAAGAGGGAAGAACCCATGGAGATCAACGAGGATGAAGGGATCAAGGAGGCCACGGAGGACCAAGCTCCGGCAGCAGAAGACACCCTCCAACTTGATCACAACTTTCTCACCCCAATTGAAATCGAAGCTTTTAAGATGATTGAGTTAGCTCGTATTCAAAACAAGTATCTCACAAGTGAAATTTTTTTGTTGAAGGAGCATATTGTTGCACTCAAGGGCATTATCCGTAAGTTGGAGGATCTCTTACGCTCGATGTGCGACTATCCATCACCTCCACCTTCACCGAGAAAGAAGGAGACATAATCACATGGGTATGGGCACTCCCCTTGGAAACTGCCAAGCTTGGGGGAGGTGCCCTGGTATCGTATCACCATCACAACTCCTATCTTTACCGTTTTTCTTAGTTCGATCCCATTAGTAGTATCTTGATCTAGTAGAATAAAGTTTATGGCATGATCTAGTTTTGAGTTTTGCTTTACGATCCCTCTATGTAATCGAGTCCGTGAGCTATGTATATAATAAAGATTAGTGTTGAGTCAAGGGCTTGATTATTTTGCCATGATCTTGGGTGAATAGAAAGAAGAAAAAGAATAAAAAGAATCAAAGAGTTCATATTGATCTTATTGAAAGTAATGACTTCACATAGAAAGAGTATGATGATTAAAAGTTGTTGGGAGGTGGCAAATATAGCTTTGGTCATCGTTGCAATTAATAGGAAGTAATAAGGAAAGAGAGGTTTCACATATAGATATATTATCATTGACATCTTTTATGATTGGGAGCACTCATTAAAATATGACATGCTAAAGAGTTGAGGTTGGACAAGGAAGACAACATAATGAGTTATGTTTTCTTATATCTGAGATAAAATATGTTGTCATGGATCCTCTAACATGTTGAGCTTGCCTTTCCCCCTCATGCTAGCCAAATTCTCAGCACCAAGTAGAAATACTACTTGTGCTTCCAAATACCCTTAAACCAGTTCAGCCATGAGAGTCCACCATATCTACCTATGGATTGAGTAAGATCCTTCAAGTAAGTTGTCATCGGTCCAAGCAATAAAAATTGCTCTCTAAATATGCATGACTTATTAGTGTAGAGAAAATAAGCTTTGTACGAACTTGTTGTGGAAGTAATAAAAGCGCCGGCCTGCATAATAAAGGTCCACATACAAGGGGCAATATAAATTGACGATCTTTTGCATTAAGATTTTGTGCATCAACCCTAAACGCGCATGACAACCTCTACTTCCCTCTGCGAAGGGCCTATCTTTTATTACTATCCTCTACTTTATGCAAGAGTCACGGTGATCTTCACCTTTCCTTTTTCATTTTATCCTTTGGCAAGCCCAACACGTTGGAAAGAACATGATATACATATCTAATTGGATGTAGGGGAGCATGAATTATTATTGTTGACATTACCCTTGAGGTAAAAGGTTGTGGGGCAAAACTATAAGCCCCTATCTTTCTCTGTGTCTGATTAAAACTCCGTAACCACAAGTATTGCATGAGTGTTAGCAATTATGAAGGACTAAGTGATAGTTGAGTATTGATACGTCTCCAACGTATCTATAATTTTTTATTACTCCATGCTATATTATCTACTGTTTTGGGCAATATTGGGCTTTATTATCCACTTTTATATTATTTTTGGGACTAACCTATTAACCGGAGGCCCAACCCAGATTTGCTGTTTTATGCCTATTTCAGTGTTTCAAGGAAAAGGAATATCAAACGGAGTCAAAACGGAACGAAATCAACTGGAGAAGTTATTTTTGGAAGGAAAGCCACCCGATGGACTTGGAGTGCACGTTAGGGAAGAGGGGAGGTGCCCACGAGGGTGGGGGCGCGCCCCCTGCCTCGTGGCCCCCCCTTCGGTCCACCGACGTACTTCTTTCACCCATATATACCTACGTACCCTAAAACTTCCAGAACAAAAGATAGATCGGGAGTTCCGCCGCTGCAAGCCTCTGTAGCCACCAAAAACCTCTCGGGAGCCCGTTCCGGTGCCCTGCCGGAGGGGGAACCCATCACCGGTGGCCATCTTCATCATCCCGACGCTATCCATGACGAGGGAGTAGTTCACCCTCGGGGCTGAGGGTATGTACCAGTAGCTATGTGTTTGATCTCCCTCTCTCGTGTTCTCTCTCATGTTCCTCTATGGCACGATCTTGATGTATCCCGAGCTTTGCTATTGTAGTTGGATATTATGATGTTTCCCCCCCTCTACTCTCTTGTGATGAATTAAGTTTCCCCTTTGAAGTTATCTTATCAGATTGAGTCTTTTATGAGAACACTTGATGTATGTCTTGCCGTGTTTATCTGTGGTGACAATGGGATATCATGTGCCACTTGATGTATGTTTTTGTGACCAACTTGCGGGTTCCGCTCATGAACCTATGCATAGGGGTTGGCACACGTTCTTGACTCTCCGGTAGAAACTTTGGGACACTCTTCGAAGTACTTTGTGTTGGTTGGATGAATCTAAGATTGTGTGATGCATATCGTATAATCATGCCCATGGATACTTGAGGTGACAATGGAGTATCTAGGTGACATTAGGGTTTTGGTTGATTTGTGTCTTAAGGTGTTATTCTAGTACGAACTCTTTTATAGATCGATCTGAAAGAATAACTTTGAGGTGGTTTCGTACCCTACCATAATCTCTAGGTTTGTTCTCTGCTATTAGTGGCTTTGGAGTGACTCTTTGTTGCATGTTGAGGGCTTGTTATATGATCTATCTATGTTATTATTGTTGAGAGAACTTGCACTAGTGAAAGTATGAACCTTAGGCCTTGTTTCCTATCATTGCAATACCGTTTACGCTCACTTTTATCTTTAGTTACCTTGCTGTTTTTATTATTTCAGATTACAAAAACCTATATCTACCATCCATATTGCACTTGTATCACCATCTCTTCGCCGAACTAGTGCACCTATACAATTTACCATTGTATTGGGTGTGTTGGGGACACAAGAGACTTTTTGTTATTTGGTTGCAGGGTTGTTTGAGAGAGACCATCTTCATCCTACGTCTCCCACGGATTGATAAACCTTAGGTCATCCACTTGAGGGAAATTTGCTACTGTCCTACAAACCTGTGCACTTGCAGGCCCAACAACGTCTACAAGAAGAAGGTTGTGTAGTAGACATCAAGTATGTGGACTTGCTTTTAAGCTCTGACATAGACTCTTTTTAATGTTATGATAAATTGCAATTGCTTCAATGAATGAGGTTATGATTTGTTTGTGCTCAATAAGGTTTCTGATTCATACTTTTGCATTGTGAAAAGATCATCACTTGAACATAAGTAATCATATGACAAAATCTATATATGTTGCTGTTATGAGAATAATCATGATGCCTTCATATCCGTATTTTATTTTTATCGACGCCTCTACCTCTAAACATGAGGACATATTTATTGTTATCGGCTTTTCGCTTGAGGACAAGCAAGGTCTAAGCTTGGGGGAGTTGATACGTCCATTTTGCATCATGCTTTTATATCAATATTTATTGCATTATGGGCTGTTATTTCACGTTATGTCACAATACTTATGGCTATTCTCTCTTATTTTACAAGGTTTACATGAAGAGGGAGAATGCCGGCAGCTGGAATTCTGGGCTGGAAAAGGAGCAAATATTGGAGACCTATTCTGCGCAACTCCAAAAGTCCTGAAACTCCATGGAATATCTTAAAATAAATAAAGAAAAATCATCACCAAAGATGAAGGCCAGGGGGCCCACACCCTGCTCACGAGGGTGGGGGCGCCCCCCCGGGGCGCGCCCCCCTACCTCGTGGGCCCCCTGGTGGCTCTCCGACGCCCATCTTCTCCTATATGAAGTCTTTCGATGAGAAAAATTAAGAAGCAACCTTTCGGGACGAGACTCCGCCGCCATGAGGCGGAACCTTGGCGGAACCAATCTAGGGCTCCGGCAGAGCTGTTCTGCCCGGGACACTTCCCTCCGGGAGGGGGAAATCATCACCATCGTCATCACCAACGCTCCTCTCACCGGGAGAGGGCAATCTCCATCAACATCTTCACCAGCACCATCTCATCTCCAAACCCTAGTTCATCTCTTGTATCCAATTCTTGTCTCCAAGTCCGGGATTGGTGATAGCAGGTTGCTAGTAGTGTTGATTACTCCTTGTAGTTGATGCTAGTTGGTTTATTTGGTGGAAGATCATATGTTCAGATACTTTATGCATATTATTACCCCTCTGATTATGAACATGAATATGCTTTGTGAGTAGTTACGTTTGTTCCTGAGGACAAGGGAGAAGTCTTGCTATTAGTAGTCATGTGAATTTGGTATTCGCTCGATATTTTGATAAGATGTATGTTGTCTAGCCTCTAGTGGTGTTATGTGAACGTCGACTACATAAACTTCACCATTCTTTGGGCCTAGAGGAAGGCATTGGGAAGTAATAAGTAGATGATGGGTTGCTAGAGTGACAGAAGCTTAAACCCTAATTTATGCGTTGCTTCGTAAGGGGCTGATTTGGATCCATATGTTTCATGCTATGGTTAGGTTTACCTTAATACTTTTGTTGTAGTTGCGGATGCTTGCAATAGAGGTTAATCATAGGTGGGATGCTTGTTCAAGTAAGAACAGCACCCAAGCACCGGTCCACCCACATATCAAATTATCAAAGTACTGAACGCGAATCATATGAGCGTGATGAAAACTAGCTTGACGATATTCCCATGTGTCCTCGGGAGCGCTTTTCCTATTATAAGAGTTTGTCCAGGATTGTACTTTGCTATAAAAAGGATTGGGACACCTTGCTGCACTTTATTTACTCTTGTTACTTGTTGCTCGTTACAATTTATCTTATCACAAAACTATCTGTTACCACTTATTTCAGTACTTGCAGAGAATACCTTGCTGAAAACCGCTTATCATTTCCTTCTACTACTCGTTGGGTTCGACACTCTTACTTATCGAAAGGACTATGATAGATCCCCTATACTTGTGGGTCATCACGCGCATGGTGGCTTCAACCACAACATCACCTTCTCGCACAGTGAACCGCCGCGTGCCTCCCCCTCCGGCCTGAACCCCGACGAGTGCAATCGCTTCCCCGCGTTCGCTGCCGGCCTCAACACCTAGTGCAGCTACTTGTCGCCGGCGTACTCAGCCTCGCCTGCGCCACCTCCGCGTCGGGGCACCCTACTCTTCACACACGGCTCGGCGGCAGAGTTCAGCAACACCGATGCCACCGATGCTGACATCAACGAGATCAACGAGATCATCACGAGATGCTCGGTCGCTGCTGCTTCCTGCCCCGGCTTCCACGCACAAGACGAAATGATGGATACCCACAGTCGACATTGACGACGAGCTCGACGACGCCGAGGAGGAGGCAGAGGAGGAAGAACAGGCGGAGGAGGAGGCGAAGCCGGTGCCTATGGTGAAAGGGAGAAAGAAGAAGCGGGCGGCCAATGCCAGGCCGGGCGAGCCTCGCGTCAAATGGACTTTGATACGTCTCCAATATATCTGTAATTTATGAAGTATTCATGCCTTGTTTATAACAGTTTTATATGGTTTTGGTATGATTCGGATGGAACTAACCCGGACTAACGTTGTTTTCAGCAGAACTATCGTGGTGTTATTTTTTGTGCAAAAATAAAAGTTCTCCAAATGCAACAAAACTTTTTGACGATTTTTTTGGAACAAAAGAGGCACTAGAAGCTTCGTGGGAGGACCGGAATGTGAAAGACAAGAGCGAAACCCACCAGGGCGCGCTTGGGCCTTTGCCTGTGTGTGCAGGTAGGTTGTGCTCACCTCGAGGTGCATCTTCATGTGAAACCAACGCAAAAAAATCCTATAAATACAGAAACCCCCCAAAATAACCCTAGACCAGAAGTCCCGCCGTTGCAAGCCTCTGTATGTACATGTACGTACAGCGGCCAGGGTGCAAGAAAGAAAATACGACCACGTATGTGTACATACGGGCGGGGTCTCGAACGCCTAGTCGCGCATACGTACGGCGAGGGCTCGTGTTCATGGGAAGGCAACGGAATGCGTCGTGTTCATGGGGAGGCAACGGCATGCGTCGTGTTCATGGGGAGGCAACGGAATGCGTCGTGTTCATCGGGAGGCAACGGAACGCGTGGGAGCCAACCGGCTTGGACGGAACAGGCGATGGAAACGAGGCCTGGAGTACCGCAGAACGGAGGAAACGGACCTCCTACAGTCGAAACGGGGGTCCTGTTGATCGTGAGGGGTGTGGCGTACCACAAAACGGAGGAAACAGACCTCCTACGGTCGAAACGGGGGTCCTGTTGATCGGGAGGGGTGTGGCGTACCGCAAAACGGAGGAAGCGGACCTCCTACGGTCGAAACGGGGGTCCTGTTGATCAGGAGGGGTGTGGCGTACCGCAAAACGGACGAAACGGACTTGTGTTGGAGCGCTATAGTCGAAACGGGGGTCCTATTGATCGGGAGGGGTGTGGCGTACCGCAAAACGGATGAAACGGACCTCCTACGGTCGAAATAGGGGTCATGTTCATCGGGAGGGGTGTGGCGTACCGCAAAACGGGACTCCACGGGATACTGTTCATCTCCGCCGTCGACCTCCTCCAGCCTCCACGGCTCCTGTTCATCCAGCCTCCACCGCGCGCTACTCCACCGGCTACTGTTCAACCACCCCTCCACGGGCACCCCTCCATCGTCTACTGTTCATCCAGCCCTCCACACCACGGGGTCCTGTTCAACCACCCCTCCACGGCCACCCCTCCACCATCTACTATTCATCCAGCCCTCCACACCACGGGTTCCTGTTCACCCAGAGGCAACGCCACCGCTCACTATTCATCCAACCCTCCCGCAACGCTCACTGTTCATCCCAGAGGCAGCATTGATCGGCTTCAGTTAGCAGCAGTAGCGAAGGAATCGCTCCATCGGGTTCAGTTAACAGCCATCGATCGATCGCTCGGGTTCAGTAATGCGTAGCCTGTAGTGCAATCGCTCGGGTTCAGTTAGAGCCCAACGCCTCGCTCGGCTTCAGTTAGAGCCAACGCCTCACACACACGCGCGTACGTATGAGAGAAACACGCATCGCTCCGCCCCGACCTCCCACCGTAACCGGCAACTCCCCGAAATTTTCCTCCCCATCGCTTCTCCCATGGTTTTTTCCGTCATGGACGGCCCAAAGAATGTCATGCAGCTGCGTCTTCGGCCCGCCCAGGACGAAAAGCCCATTTTCTGTCATGATTTTTTATCATAGAAGTAGGAGCCCACCACATCTATGATGATACCGGGTTTTGTCACAATTATCGTCATAGAAGTGTCATATGTATGACAAAAAAAAAATTCGTTCGGCCCAAAATGTCACGGATGTGTCTCTTTTTTGTAGTGAGAGTAATAAAACCTTTATGCTTGTGGATCATGAAAAGAATGCTTTATGTGATAGTTATATTATTGAATTCATTCATGATGCCACTGAAAATTATTATGAGAGGGGAAGATATGCTCATATATATTTCAACAACATCAAGTTTCCTCTCTTTATGTTGAAAGTTTTGAAGTTGCACTTGTTTTGCCTTTCTATGCTAGTTGATTCTTGTCCCCATAAATTGTTTGCTCACAAAATACCTATGCATAGGAAGTGGGTTAAACTTAAATGTGCTTGCCATATGATTTATGATGCTCTCTTTATATTTCAATTCTTTACTTTTATGTGAGTATCATTGAAATCATTTTTTTGAAAGAACCAGCGTATCGTTGGCCTTCATATATTAAGCAGAGAGAAGATGGAAAATGCGTTCATGATCAATTGATCATGGTGGTTTACAAGAGTTGGGTGTGATGGTCACCCTGAAATAATACAAAGCACTGCTCTCCTTAGCCCGGGTCGCCTAGTGGCATTTCTAGGCACTTCGTCCCATCAATTTTCCAGCAGTCCATATCGCTTCTAATAACAGCCGTCATGGCATTGATTTGGCTTGGGGTATGCCTAAAAATGTGGTTGTTTCGCTCCGTCCAGATGTGCCATGTTACCAGGAAGATCATCGTTTTGAGCTTTGCCTTGAGGTTTGGTCTTGTCTGTTGCAGAAGACTTCTCACTTGTTGATCGGAAGGGGTAGCAGTAGTTTGTGTGAGGAGAGCAAGCTGTCCACAGGCCGGCCAAGCTGGAACTCGTCACCATATCTCTTTTGAAACTGGGCATTCCCAGAATAGGTGAGTGGATGTCTCCAGGTTCCTCATCACAAAATATGATTTATATATTGATTTTATTTGAAGGAGGATTCCAACGGTGTAGTGTTTTGCCACATATAGTTTATATTTTATTAGTTAAATTTATAGCGAAAGTTTGACCCTAAATACGAGGGGGGCAATTAACCCGGGTGGAGGGAGTATATTTGTGATGCATTTTTACAAGGCGCAAGATAATATAGGGGTGCAATCTCTGTAGTATCTCAGTAGTTGGGTAAACTTGACTAATTTTTAGCATATATCATCCTAAATGCTCAATTGAATTGCAAAGTACTCCCTCCATCCGAGAAAATTTGTCCCTCAAATGGATGTATCTAGCACTAACTTGGTGCTAGATACATCCATCTGAGGGACAAGATTGGGACAAGCTTTTTCGGACGGAGGGAGTAGAAGGTACCATTATGATCTTGCAAATTTGATTATGCAGCTGCTAAAAAGAAAAATCTGACTGCACAACCTTCTATAAATCGATATGAACAATCTATGAAAGCACAATCTGAAAGTTACAGCATTTTAGCACTCACCTTCAAATATAGACAGTTGATCAAGCATTCAATTTTTTCCCTTCAAAGAAATCTGGGACCTAGTTCTCCACATCCTCAGGGTTATACTTTATGTACTTTGCGAAATTCCTTCCCCCCTCCAGTTGCCCTCGGAACCTTCCAACAAACGAACGGTATGCTTGAAGGACCTTCTCCGAGATGGAAATCTTCAACTCTTCTCTTAACTGAGGATCCACAACCTTCCATGCTGTCTATGTCCTGTATAACTCCTCGTAAGCCAAGTTGACGCTCTTGAACCTTTCCTTTAGGGCAGCCTTGAGTGCACTCGATGAACCTATTGTCTGTGGCAACCCATGCATCATCCCTCAGGCAAGCTAATACCCTGGTCCATGAGGATCAGAGGTACCCTGTAGAGTACCTCCTTATCTGACCATGGCGCTTACGGATCCAGTTATCCCCAAGCAAACTCTTAAGCTCTGAATCCTTGATCTTCTGCACAACATACCACAGATTGTTCATCAAAAATATATTCTGCAGTGCCTCATCATCACACAGCTTCGCTTTATCCTCAATCTTGTCCAATAGATGTGTGATCAGTATGAGCAGACAGTGACCCAATGGAGTCATATCCGCATTATCACCCCCATTTTCCAGCTCAGTCTCGCAACCATCAAGAAGATGATTCAACCAGCAAGCAGTCGCACATAATTCATGACATAACGCGTAAGCGGGTGGATCTCGCCGCCTGGCAGCGATCTGCGAGAAGTCCCCCACGTATCGCATTGGCAAACTCGGCAACTATACCACGCACCGCATCACCTAGAGTCCTAGACTCACGAGTATCCCCTCTGCCTCTTCCTTGACGAAATCCCTTGCCTCACCTGAGAACAACACTACCGGACTCGCGGTCTATGCCTACGGCCGAGGGCCGTCGGCATAGGCCCCCAAGCCGTCGGCATAGGTCTATGCCTACGGCTGCCGTCGGCATAGACCCGTCGGCGTAGATGCCGTCAGCGTAGTCTTGTCAGACCGTCGGCATAGGGGCCTATGCCGACGGCCTAGCGTCAGCCGTCGGCATAGTATAGCCGTCGGCAGTCTTTTTCGTCTGACGGCAACGGACGGCGCCGTCAAAAACGCGGACGAATCATGCAATGCCACGTGGCAGGGCTATGCCTACGGCAAAGTCGTCGGCATAGATTCATCTATGCCGACGGCTTTGCCGTAGGCATAGCCCTGTCACGTGTCGTCTTCTGGTTACTCCTGGCAGCAGAGGTATGCCTACGGCAAAGCCGTCGGCATAGATCCGCCACGTGGCGAGCCCTGGTGACTCCTGGGCTTATATATGCCGACGGCTTTGCCGTAGGCATAGTTTTTTTTCCCTGTTTTCTCTTTTCCAATTCATTTGACAGCATTTCAAAACAGAACAATATGAAATTATGCAGAAATATGACAGTTCATCATCTAAACATACTCAAGTTCACCATCATCATCTAAACATACTCAAGTTCATCACATCATCTAAACATCATCACCGACTCAAGTTCATGAACATAAAAGTAGTGCAAGACATGAAACATCATAAAAGTAGGAATATGAAAGGCATGGCACGATGGCCACATGCACGGAATCATCAAGCAAGACCACCTCCGCCAAAACCACCACCTCCGCCAAAACCACCACCTCCGCCAAAACCAACACCACCTCGCCAAAACTGCCATCGCAACCACCACCACTCTGCCAGATCGGAGTGACTGGGGTCGACGGAGCAGGAGTCGAGCCACCGGTCCCCTACATGTTTCAGAAAAGATTCTAACAGTAAATATGATATGATAGTGTTGAATGAACGAGAACTAGTTTGTCAGTAGTTAGGCAAATGTACTAACCGGACCATCACTGCCTAGTGCCACCCATTCATCGAACGTGGGCACGTGTGGGGGTTCTCCCGCAGGTGGTGGTGGGGGTCCCATTTGTGGTGGACCCGTGCCGTTACTCCAAGCCGCCAACATAGCCTGAATGTTAGTTAAACAAGCAAACTAGAAGATCAGAAGGAATGAAAGTGCAAAAATTTAGCTTGGTTTTAAGAGGGGAGAACTAACCGTCATCATCTGACGGTTGTAATCATCGTTTGCCTTCACTCGTTCCAAGTACTCCCGCACCTCGAGATTCCTATGCTCGACAAACTCCTTATATGCCTACATAATTTAGATTGTTTCTAAGTGAGCAATGCTGAAAATAAACTGAGAATGCTAGATAGAAAAAGATAAAGAGGAAGTACTTACAGCATGCTGGCGGGCTAAAGGAGTCTGTGAACGCCCCGTACTCTCTAACTGGCTCGGGTTGCTAGCCCGAAGCTGTGTGTACGAGATCGAAGGAGTGATCAAGCCGTCGAAACACGGATACCGGCCATTCTTCTTCCCCTGGATGGCCACCACCGCCGTGTCGTCGATCTGAGACTGGGCGACCTCGGCAACAGGAACATCCGGATGCAACTCCTGATAGTGATGAATGTAAGACCCCAGGTGCTCCTCGGTCTTGCCGTAGTACTGGCTCTCGCCCTCCTTGCGACGACTCCGCTCGCGGGCCAGCTTCCACGACTCCATGTCTGAGAGCGGCCTCTTCAACTTGTCCTCCTACAACGTCAAATAGAAGTTAGCCATACATAAGAACATGACGGTAAAGAAGAACAAAAATGCATCATGCACATAGATATACCTTCATGGCCTTGAAGCTCTAGTGGTTCCTGTTTCCTTGGCCGTGTGTCCCGTCGGCTCCACGGTTAGCCCGGCCCTTGATGCTCTTGGCAGCAAACTCTGCATCGGCGCCGAGCCACCTATCCACCAAACTCGCCCATCCGTCATGCCTTCCATAGCACCAACGAGGAACAACCTATGCAAATTTTGGAAGCATGACATGTGAGCACGAAACATAGAGTTGACTGCTTGAAATAATGAAAAGTTAGTAATAGTTACCATCATGAACTGCTCCCTGTTCAAGGTAAGTCGCTGCTTCTGCGCTTGACTTTTGGTCATCTTTTGGTGCAGGTAGTAGTGGTAGTACTGCGAGACGGCAACCCAGCGCACCTCGTACTGCAACTGACGAGCTTTCTTCTTCGCAGCCGCAAGCAAGACCACGTCGGCTCTGGCCTTGTGCTCGTCAAGAACTCTATAGAGTTGCTGCATAAACCAGAAGCAAACAAGGCATGAGTTGAGTGATCCAATGATAAACTATGAACGAAACTGAAGACAAGTGATTCAGAAGAGAACTTACCCAAAATTTGGTGATCACGGCCTTAGCGGCTGTCCCATACTCCGCGTTGCTGCAAGCCTCGTAGTGGGCCCAGCTCGTGGCCAAAACCCGCAGCTGCGGGTCCCTGTCTGGCCGCGGGCAGAATAGGCCAGGCCAAAAGTGCTTCAACAGGACAGTGATAAGGCCGTTCGGTTTACGGCCATTTCCGCGAAGGATCCAGTTTCTGCAAAAGAATCAAATGATTGCCATGTGTACAATAAGAAAATGTTGTCATGTGTTGAAAATATGATTGAGAGGCACTTACTCTGTCCCCACAGGTTCAATGATCCACTTGTGCTCCTCGATAGAAGGTGGTGTAGGTAGTCCGGCATTACCACGCAGCCACCCCTGCGGAGCACCCGGTGGCAAGTCACCCCACAACTCGGGATCAACCTCCCCTCCACCCTCCTCGCCCTCCTCCTCACCCTCCTCCTCGGCCTCCTCCTCCTCACCCTCCTCCTCGGCCTCCTCCTCCTCACCCTCCTCCTCGGCCTCCTCCTCCTCGCCATCAGGAACATACTCCTCCTCCTCAGACTCAGAAGGTGCCTCTGTATGGGAGGGCATCGAAGAAGACCCTCCTATTTCGGACACGGCCCGGAGTTTTTTGCCCCGGCTGCCTCTCCCCCCACCTCCTCCTCCTCTAGGGGCTCTCCCCCCACCACCTCCTCCTCTAGGGTCTCCTCCCCCGACCCCTCCACCTCCCTGTGAGGTGCCATCCTCGCGTAGTCGGGAGGGAACCTTGTGGGCTCGTCCACTCCGAGTAAGTCCTCCTTTGAGTTTACTGAGGAAACTGGCACCACTGGACTTGCCCATGATTAGCAAACCTGCATTGAGAAGAGAATAACAATTAGTAAGGATATCAATTAAACAAGCATACAGGAAAAACATTAATACCAGAAGTGCACATTAAGCATACTATTGTAATGATCATTAAAAGAACTTACATTTTCTAGAACCCATATGAATCATCACTATTGTAATCTATTTGTGGAGCGGTCTCATCATCACTATCACGCATATCTTCTTCGTTGTCTGACAGAGGTGGAGGCTCTTCCTCATCGTCAGCGTCTTCATTTAACTTTTCAAGCATAATTATGTCTCTTTGATTCACAACTGCCTCACCATCAATCCTTGCGTCGTCGTCGTTTGGGTCCAGGTCAACATAACCCAAGTCATCATCCTCGTTGTTTCGGACCACGTCATCATGTTCCTCTTGATAGAACACTCCCTCGTATGTCATGGGGTTTATGTTGTAGTAATCAACTTCCTTGATGTTGTGCAAGATATAGAACATGACCTTCAAAATATCCTTCAAAATATTTTTTCCCTTTACCTTTGCCTTTGCCTTTGCCTTTCCCTTCACAGGCAGGCTTAAGAGCTTTGAGTTGAGCAAGCACATCCTCACCAGAAAACGTTGGAATCTCATTTACTTCATGGACAACTTTGCCTTTTGTGAAGTTCTTCTTGTCTTCCCTATCAGGATGGTCTGGAGGGAGGAATTGTCGATGCTGGTCAAAGGCAACATACTTGCCACCCTTCTTCATCCAAATGAAAATCAAGGCCTGCATGCACACTGGGCAAGGCATCTTTCCACTTGTACACCATCCGCAGAACAGGGCATAGCCGGGAAAGTCATGCATGCAATACTGTAGCCAAACTTTCATCAAGAAATTTTTCTGCAGATGCCGGTCGTATGTCAACCTCGGGAAGTACCAAGAATGGTGCAAATCATCCACCAACGGCTGCATAAACACACTCAAATTCTTCCCTGGATATTCAGGCCCCGGAATTATAAGCGACAGGAACATGGTCTTGCGTTGCATTATGGCGCCGGGAGGGAGATTGAGCGGAATAACAAATATGGGCCAGCAGCTGTATGGATTAGACGACATACCATATGGATTGAACCCATCACCTGTTATAGCAATTCTGACATTCCCAGCCTCGACTGCTTCCTCCGGGTACTTTATATCGAATGACTTCCATGCTTCACCTTCTGATGTATGTACAATTTTTTTTGGATTGTACCTTTTCCCTTCCTTGTGCCACTTCATCATTTTGGCAGACTCCTCGGTGATGAAAAGGCGCTGCAGTCTTTTTATAAAATCAAGATACCGAAGAACCTTCACAGGGATTTTTAGCTGCCGCTTCTGACCATGCTTATCGACCACCTCAATATACCGAGAGGAACCGCACTTCCTACAGTAGTTGTCATCCGCATACTCATGTCTAAACAAAAGGCAATTCTTTGGACAAACATGTATTTTCTCATAGTCCATGGAGAGCGCCTTCATGATTTTCTTCGTACCGTACATGGTTTTCGGCAGTTCATGGCCCTCGGGCAGGCTGTTAGCCCATACTCCCAGAAATGCTTCGAAGCAACCTCGGCTACAGCCGTACTCAGCCTTCACTGCCATCAGTTGCGGGATGGCATCCAGCACAGACAACTTGGCACCCTCATAGAGAGGTTTCTTTGACGAGGCCAAGATTTCCAGGAAGGCCTTTGCGGTTTCCTCCGGCTCCTCCGGTTCATTCGCTGAATGTGACGGAGGTGTCGGCTGTGCAGCAAAGACATCATCTAGCATGTCTCTAACCCCATCGTCCTCATAACCAGCAATGCGTTGTCGTATCACATCCTCTCTACCACGGTCCCGCTGGGCAAAGTTTATCGGCATATTAAAGTTGGGCATAAATCCATGCGTGCGAAGGTGCTTAGTCATCTCACTCTTATCTCTGCGGATACGTCTCTTACATCTGGCACACGGGCATTCTGGCACCATCCTCATTGGACTACGGAATATCTCTTTCAAAAACACATCAGTTTTCTCGACCCACTCTGTTGTTACTTGATTCCGACGGAAAAACCCACTATACATCCACTAATTATCTGCCATCTCTGCTTTATTGGAAGCCACACAACAAAATTAAGGATTCATTTTAATTACCAACATCAATATTTTATTTTTTACAAGGTTGACGAGTAATCCACCTACATCTCTAATAGGTAAAGATGGGTCCTAATCCCACCCGAGAATGTGTAGATTGAGTACGGTCCATGCTCTACCCCATTCCGAGACAAAATTTCGGCAGCACCTCCCCGCTGTTCTCCAAATACACGTCTCGGCAAAATGCCGAGAGAATGTGCATCCGGAGAACAACAGGGAGGCGCCGCCGAAATCCTGTCTCGGAACGGGGTAGAGCATGAACAACGTACCCAATCTACACATCCTCGGGCTGTCCGTGGAAAGCGCTGGACAATCCGAAAGAGCTGCGGTGATAAATATGCAATTGAATGCATATTTATCGATGCAACCCTTTCGGACGGGAGACCTAGGTTACGCGACTTGATGTGAAAATT
>NC_041387.1:22420823-22424267 GCF_002162155.2 Triticum dicoccoides
GCCGTATACATGTTAATTACAGCATATATTATTAGCTGTCTTCAAATATATTTTTAGTGTATATTATTTTCATACGCATTGAAAAGTTTCATATACATATAAAATATTTGTACGTACATATTAAATATTTTCAAATACACGTTCTTGAATTTTTTTTGAACCGAATTTTTTCTATGGTCAGCAACATTTCATTATAATATAAATATTTTCTATGGTCTCGCGAAAGGTGATACATAGGAGAGCAACTGACTGAGGGGTACCGTTACCGAGTGCCTGATCCGGTAACTATACGAGCGCCTGATCTGTCTACTACCGTGTCATCGCCGACCGTGAGCGGGGCCACAGGTTGTGTCAGGTCGGCCCATAGGGACACCCGGGAGCAACATCCACTCCGTGTAGACCCGACGCGTCCGTTTCCCCCCTCCAGGTGCCGGCGGCGACGCTGTTCGTGAGGGGGGGGGGCACACCCCAGAGATGTGTGCTGGGCGTTTGCAACCGCCTCAACACTTCTAGACTTGTGAGAGGCCGCCTACACAACATTTGACGGTATGCTAGCCCCGGGAGGCCGCCGGCATCGTTACCGCAGAACGTCTACTACCGTTTCATTGCCGTTCGTGAGGGGGGCCACAACCCGGAGACGCGTGTCGCCTCTTCGGACATGCCACAACACCACCCCGTATGTATGAGGGCCCGGTACGATGCTCCGGTGGGATTGCTACCCCCCCCCCCAGGGCCCCCGTCCCGCCTAACCCTGTAGCGTTTGACCACGGGATCTAGCCCTTTGACTTTGCACGGACGGGCTTTGACCAGTGGACCTCTCCACCCGGTTGTGTTAGGTCGGCCCAGAGGAACACTTTGGAGCAACATCCGGGCCAGGCCCACAGCTACATCCACTCCGTGTAGACCCAACGCGTCCGTTTCCCCCCTCCAGGTGCCGGCGGCGGCGGCGTCCGTGAGGGGGGGGGGCACACCCCGGAGACGCGTGCTAGGCGTTTGCAACCGCCTCAACACTTCCAGACTTATGAGAGGCCGCCTACGCAAGATTTGACGGTATGCTAGCCCCCGGAGGCCGCCGGCCACAGTCATAGACGTGCGAAGAGCAATCTGCGTAGAGGGAAGTGTTCAGATACTTCTCCATCACAAAAAATTATGAAAAATTACCATCAGTCCTATAGCACATGTGCCCACGTTGTGTAAAAAACTCATGATTTTATCACGCTCCAAGTGTTTAATAATATTCATGCTGCATCGTTACCGCAGAACGTCTACTACCGTTTCATTGCAGTCCGTGAGGGGGGCCACAACCCGGAGACGCGTGCCGCCTCTTCGGACATGCCACAACACCACCCCGCATGTATGAGGGCCCGGTACGACGCTCCGGTGGCATTGCTACCCCCCAGGGCCCCCGTCCCGCCTAACCCTGTAGCGTTTGACCACGGGATCTAGCCCTTTGACTTTGCACGGACGGGCTTTGACCAGTGGACCTCTCCACCCGGTTGTGTTAGGTCGGCCCAGAGGAACACTTTGGAGCAACATCCGCGCCAGGCCCACAGCTACATCCACTCAGTGTAGACCCGACGCGTCCGTTTCCCCCCTCCAGGTGCCGCCGGTGGCGGCGTCCGTGAGGGGGGGGGGGGCACACCCCGGAGACGCGTGCTGGGCGTTTGCAACCGCCTCAACACTTCCAGACTTGTGAGAGGCCGCCTACGCAAGATTTGACGGTATGCTAGCCCCCGGAGGCCGCCGACCACAGTCGTAGACGTGTGAAGAGCAATCCGCGTAGAGGGAAGTGTTCAGATACTTCTCCATCACAAAAAATTATGAAAAATTACCATCAGTCCTATAGCACATGTGCCCATGTTGTGTAAAAAACTCATGATTTTATCACGCTCCAAGTATTTAATAATATTCACGCTGCATCGTTACCGCAGAACGTCTACTACCGTTTCATTGCCGTCCGTGAGGGGGGCCACAACCCGGAGACGCGTGCCGCCTCTTCGGACATGCCACAACACCACCCCGCATGTATGAGGGCTCGGTACGATGCTCCGGTGGCATTGCTACCCCCCAGGGCCCCCGTCCCGCCTAACCCTGTAGCGTTTGACCACGGGATCTAGCCCTTTGACTTTGCACGGACGGGCTTTGACCAGTGGACCTCTCCACCCGGTTGTGTTAGGTCGGCCCAGAGGAACACTTTGGAGCAACATCCGGGCCAAACCGACAGCTACATCCACTTCGTGTAGACCCGACGCGTCCGTTCCCCCCCTCCAGGTGCCGGCGGCGGCGGCGTCCGTGAGGGGGGGGCACACCCCGGAGACGCGTGCTGGGTGTTTGCAACCGCCTCAACACTTCCAGACTTGTGAGAGGCCGCCTACGCAAGATTTGACGGTATGCTAGCCCCCGGAGGCCGTCGGCCACAGTCGTAGACGTGCGAAGAGCAATCCGCGTAGAGGGAAGTGTTCAGATACTTCTCCATCACAAAAAATTATGAAAAATTACCATCAGTCCTATAGCACATGTGCCCACGTTGTGTAAAAAACTCATGATTTTATCACGCTCCAAGTATTTAATAATATTCACGCTGCATCGTTACCGCAGAACGTCTACTACCGTTTCATTGCCGTCCGTGAGGGGGGCCACAACCCGGAGACGCGTGCCGCCTCTTCGGACATGCCACAACACCACCCCGCATGTATGAGGGCCCGGTACGACGCTCCGGTGGCATTGCTACCCCCCAGGGCCCCCGTCCCGCCTAACCCTGTAGCGTTTGACCACGGGATCTACGCTTTGACTTTGCACGGACGGGCTTTGATCAGTGGACCTCTCCACCTGGTTGTGTTAGGTCGGCCCAGAGGGACACCGGGAAGCAACATACGGGCCAAACCGACAGCTACATCCACTCCGTGTAGACCCGACGCGTCCGTTTCCCCCCTCCAGGTGCCGGCGGCGGCGGCGTCCGTGAGGGGGGGGGGCACACCCCGGAGACGCGTGCTGGGCGTTTGCAACCGCCTCAACACTTCCAGACTTGTGAGAGGCCGCCTACGCAAGATTTGACGGTATGCTAGCCCTCGGAGGCCGCCGGCCACAGTCGTAGACGTGCGAAGAGCAATCCGCGTAGAGGGAAGTGTTCAGATACTTCTCCATCACAAAAAATTATGAAAAATTACCATCAGTCCTATAGCACATGTGCCCACGTTGTGTAAAAAACTCATGATTTTATCGCGCTCCAAGTATTTAATAATATTCACGCTGCATCGTTACTGCAGAACGTCTACTACCGTTTCATTGCCGTCCGTGAGGGGGGCCACAACCCGGAGACGCGTGCCGCCTCTTCGGACATGCCACAACACCACCCCGCATGTATGAGGGCCCGGTACGACGCTCCGGTGGCATTGCTACCCCCCAGGGCCCCCGTCCCGGCTAACCCTGTAGCGTTTGACCACG
>NC_041387.1:22424277-22450743 GCF_002162155.2 Triticum dicoccoides
GGGGGGGGGCACACCCCGGAGACGCGTGCTGGGCGTTTGCAACCGCCTCAACACTTCCAGATTTGTGAGAGGCCGCCTATGCAAGATTTGACGGTATGCTAGCCCCCGGAGGCCGCCGGCCACAGTCGTAGACGTGCGAAGAGCAATCCGCGTAGAGGGAAGTGTTCAGATACTTCTCCATCACAAAAAAATATGAAAAATTACCATCAGTCCTATAGCACATGTGCCCACGTTGTGTAAAAAACTCATGATTTTATCGCGCTCCAAGTATTTAATAATATTCACGCTGCATCGTTACCGCAGAACGTCTACTACCGTTTCATTGCCGTCCGTGAGGGGGGCCACAATCCGGAGACACGTGCCGCCTCTTCGGACATGCCACAACACCACCCCGCATGTATGAGGGCCCGGTACGACGCTCCGGTGGCATTGCTACCCCCAGGGCCCCGTCCCGGCTAACCCTGTAGCGTTTGACCACGGGATCTAGCCCTTTGACTTTGCACGGACGGGCTTTGACCAGTGGACCTCTCCACCCGGTTGTGTCGGGTCGGCCCAGAGGGACACCGGGAAGCAACATCCGGGCCAAACCCACAGCTACATCCACTCCGTGTAGACCCGATGCGTCTGTTTCCCCCTTCCAGGTGCCGGCGGCGGCGCTGTCCTTGCGGGGGGGGGGCACGCACCGGAGACGCGTGCCGCCTCTTCGGACATGCCACAACACCACCCCGCATGTATGAGGGCCCGCTACGACGCTCCGGTGGCATTGCTACCCCCCAGGGCCCCCGTCCCGCCTAACCCTGGAGCGGTTGACCACGAGATCTAGCCTTTTGACTTCCCACGGACGGGCTTTGACCAGTGGACCTCTCCACCCGGTTGTGTTAGGTCGGCCCAGAGGGACACCCGGGAGCAACATCCGGGCCAAAACCACAGCTACATCCACTCTGTGTAGACCCGACGCGTCCGTTTCCCCCCTCCAGGTGCCGGCGGCGGCGCCGTCCATGAGGGGGGGCACACCGCGGATGTGAGGGGGGTCACTCTCTGGAGACGGGTGTCGGGCGTTTGCAACTGCCACAAAACTTCTGTCGGCATAGCTGTTTTTGATTTTAATAAAATATAAGGATCTATATTTAAAAGAACATGACCGCACATTATTAACGTGCTCGAAAAAATACAAACAATATAGATATATTCATAATATATGAAAAAAATACAAACTACATATATATTCATATGTATGTTTATATTTAACATGCTACATGTTAGTTGATATAATAATACACAAAAAAGCATTAAAAATATGTACGGAAAAAAATCTAACTATGACGACGGCCTAGCCGTCGGCATAGATCCGACCAGTGTGCCGCGGATCACTGACGTGGCAGATATGCCGACGGCAGCCGTCGACATAGGCTCTGCATGGTGCGGCCTGGATCAATGACGTGGCCTGCGGACCTATGCCGACGGCCCCCCGTCTAGGCCGTCGGCATAGCTCTGACGCCGTTTGCCAGGGGGTGGCCGGGCCCCACGTGTATGCCGACGGCCTTCGTAAGACGACGGGAGCCGTCGGCGTATATGTAGCTAGGCCGACGACCGTTCTATGCCGACGGGTGCCGTCGGCTTATCTCTGCGTAACCCGACGGCCTTTGTACACCGACGGCCAGAACCAGGCTGTCGGCATATCTCCGAAGAAGCCGACGGGGGCCGTCGGCATTGTTCTGGCCGTCGGGGTATGGCCCTGTTCCGGTAGTGCAAGGCCTCGAGCTCTGTCAGCAACTCAGCTAGTGCCTCATACGTACATGCCAAGAATGCGGAACAACTTCTCGGACGATCTCTTGCCAATCGCAATGGCATCACCGAAGTTGAGCAGCTGCAAGACACACCCCTTGGTAGCCTCAGTAAAGCACTCTTCCTTGGCATCTGCGTCGGCCGCGAGGATCTGGCCACAGATGCGGCGCTCCTCAGCGAGAAGGCCCTGGACGACGACCCTGAGAGCCTGGATCCACTTCTTCATCTTGCCATCGAGGATGCCCCACTCCACGCGCTGCACCTCCTCCAGGCTCATCTTATCGACCCCAAGCACGGCGAGGCACCCCATGCGCGTGTCCCGGCGCACCTCGCTGTAGACCTGGCAGAGCTCCGGCCCATAGCCGGCGCGCAGTATGACGTCCGTGATGTCCTTGAGGGTGCTGACAGTGTTAGGGGAAATGAGGTAGGGCGAGATCTCGCCGTCGGAGGCGGAGCCCCACCTGGCCGCGCCGGAGGACTCATCGCCCTCGTCGGCGTGGGCGTGGCTGGCGAAGGAGTGGCAATCGAGGTCGACGGAGGAGGCGGAGTGGAAGGTGGGCACGTGCAGGTCCTCCGCGGATGAGCAGCTGGCAGAACTCCTCCTCGAGGCGCGCCATGGCGACCTGCAGCGCGGGCCGGCCTCGCCCATGAGGCAGGCGGCCGTGGCGAGGTACTGCTCCTCGGCGTCCTCGGGCAACTCGAACACCAGCCGGTCCCCGGCCGCGGGGGAGTCCCACTGCTCCACGAGCCTCAGCGCGTCCTCCACCGTCGCGTCCCTCTCGTCCTCCAGGTCGTCGTCGTCGCCGAAGCCGCCGCCAGGGCCGGGAAGCCCCCGCTCCCGCCCGTAGTCCCCTCCTCCTCGTCCCCCTCCGGGAGGGGCTCAGACATGAGGGAGAAGCAGTTGTCGAAGCCGGAGAGGATGCAGATCATGTCGTCCGCGTCGTTCTTGGAGTTAGCGAGCGACTTGACGATCTGCTGCGCCACCGCGATCACCTTCTCCTGCCCGTCGGGCGGTGCCGCCGCCATCCCGTCCCCCACGCCACGCCGCTCGCTTGTGCTTCTAGATCAGAGGAGGGTGGTGTGAAAGGGGGGCAGCGGAGTCGCGGCGGAGGAAGAGGAGAGGAGGCGGAAGGCGGGAGGCGAGTCGCTAGTTTGCTGAGATGGCCTTGGTTTTATAGCTGGCCAAATGGGCCGATTTTTTCGGGCCGGCCCGTGAGCACGCCGGCATGACAAGGGCTAACCGGGCTGGGCCAGGCACGCGGCACGCCCTGGGCCGTGCCTGGGCCTGGAGGCTGGGCACGCGGGTCGGCACGACACGACCCGATTATGTTTTCTTTTTTTTATACATCTATATATGGCCCAACATGTAAAAGTAGGCTAAAAACGCTCAGTGCATCAAATAACAGGCTAAAAATATGCGGCCCACTGTGCTAAACGGGCCAACATGCCAGCCCATTTACTAACTGGGTCGTGCCTGGGCCTGGGGGCGCAGCACGCGGGCCGGCATGGCACGGCCCGTATAGTAATCGTGCTTTGGCGGGCCATGCCGGGCCAGGCATGATTATGATGGGCCGGGCCAGATCGGCCTGTTTGGCCAGGTATGCTTGGTTTTGGGTTTGAGCAAGTCGTCGGGTGGTTTAGATGCCTGTCTGGGCTAAAAAAGGTTGGACTGATAATAATCTTCCTGCTTTGGTCACTGACTTTATTGTACGGACCGGACCGGGATCGGATTCATTCCGGCGACCATACACTGGGGCAATTCCTACACATACGAGGAATTATGTGTATAAAAAAGGGGACTAATGCATACGGGAAATTATGCTATATAAATATACCTAAAATCTAAAAAGTGCGCGCGCGTGATTTGGTGTTCCCGAGCGGCCGCTCGGCCCACACACATGCATGTGTATTTATTTTTGTCTTGTAGCGTATGTGGGTGCTCGCATTAAATGTGTTCACACTAGTCCCGTCAGTTAGAGAAAACAGATCCATGTATTTTTTTTCAGGATTTCAAATTCTTTTAAAGCCATATCGTTTAAACCACAAGTCGAAATTCAGTTTCGTTTTCACCGTTGGATTCATCGCGACGAGATCTTTGAAACCAGATCCCACATGGATATGTTTCGACGAATTTTTTTTGATACCAACTTTGATACTATATGGTGCAACTAAAGTACTGCATCGTGCAACTTTTAATACTACATGGTGCAACTTTTTTTTAAAATTAGCTGGCCTGTAATTTAGTCTAGTTGTACACACATTGATGTTTAGTTGGTTTATAATGTAGTCTAGTTGCACACACATTGATGTTTAGCTGTCAGAAGGACTAGTTGCACACACATATGCTCGGTTGACTTGTAATTTAGTCTAGTTGCACACATATTGATGTTTAGTTGGCAGGACACTAGTTGCACACACATATGCCCAATTGACGCGGCAATGTAGTCTAGTTGCACACACATTGATATTTAATTGACAGGACTGGTTACATATATATATATGTTTAGTTGACGCGGCAATGTAGTCTAATTGCACACACATTGATATTTAGTTGGCAGGACTATTAGCACACACATATGCTCAGTTGGCGCGGGAATGTAGTCTAGTTGCACACACATTGATGTTTAGTTGGGAGAAGGACTATTGGCACACACATATGCTCAGTTGGCGCAGCATGTAGTCTAGTTGCACACATATTGATGTTTAGTTGGCAGGAAGACTAGTTCATTGAAACATCCCCATATGGGATCTACTTTTGAAGAGCACGCCGCGAGGGTTTCAAAGGTAAAAACGAATCTGAATTTCGACACACGGTTTAGAAGATATGTCTTTTATAATTTTGAAAATCAAAAATTAATGTACAAGAGACAAACATGGTAAACATTAATGTATCGACATGCAAGCACTAGACGCATGCATGCAGCGGCTGCCCAAACGGGTGGGATGGGTGGCCGTTTTTTTCGTTTCCTTTTTTTAACGTGAAAGGAATATGTACTTACCTTATTTGACTAGCCGCTGGATCGCCCTACGGGGCAGCCGGCCGCTCTGTAGACGCGCCCATAAATATATGTTCTTGATAAAATACTGGCCTCAGACCATACAACGAATCCTAGGCCGTAATTACTGTTCTCTTAGAAGACCATACAAGTTCAAACTAAAGTTAAATAGCATCCCAGCGAAATAAAATATGATTCGTTACATGGCCAGTACGAGGCCTCACAAGCGACTCAGCGCCACATAATTCTTCACGCCGGCTATTTCATAGCCCAGCCGTATTATCCTGCCGTGAATTCTTGCTAACTTTCATATATTCTTCACATGATCCGCTGCTACAGACGCAACCTTCTCCTCGTCCTCCTCGGAGTAGGATCGCCTGAACAGTCTTTTCGTTGGCACCGGTGCCGCCACTGCCGCTGACGCCTCCCCGGCAGCGGGTTGCCTCCCCTTGCTTATCTGACAGGACATAAATGACACCCTTATGGACCCAGGATGGGGTATGTTAGGGACCTCCCCTGGCCCATACTCGTACCTGGGCTTTCCCCTTTGATAGCTCATGGGCCGGGCCTGTCTATGCACACCACTCGGCTACAACCTACAAGTACTCGGAAGCAGGCGAGGACGGCATCTAGTGGATCAATGAACCCGGTGGCGGCGGCTCTTCTCCTATCTCCAGCTCTCTCCCTTCCTTTTTCTCAGTTCCTTGTAATGGCTACTCTGTAATCGAATCCTCTATATGTAGTGAGTAATCGAGAGATCCATAGTGTGCCCCTAACATATGGTATTCAAAGCCAGCCACCACCCTTCCACCCCCAATTTTTTGCCTCCATTTTTTTTCACCACCACCATTCGAGAGAAAGCCTTGGATCCTTCCATCCAGGAGTATCTCGAGCGGCTCGACGCCAGGCTCGACGCCTACACCAACGCCATCAGGTCCCTCGCCGAGAAAGTGGGCGTCCATGTCGTCATTGGGGCCACCAGTACGCCCGCCATCGTCCACAATCCGTCACCGCCGACCACTTCACCAGAGAGCACGACCGACGCGTCGGCGCCTGTCCCCGACATCTCCTGCTCCACCACCAAGGCCCAGGAGATCCCCATGGTCGCCCATGATGCAGCCTCGGCCTGCGTTGCAATGGTGCCCGTCACCTGTTCAACGGAGTGCTCGACCGAGGTCGACACCAGCGACATCGTCGACGAGGTACTTGATGCCGCCACTGCCGTCCACCTTGAGCCCACGGTCGACCCCATCCACCAAGGAGTCGAGCAGCTCACTTCAGGGCAAGCGACGACCTCTAGTGCTGAGGTCGTTTCTCCCGTGAAGAACATCGACCCCAAGGCCGGCGTGCAGGAGCTCGATGCCATGTCTGTTAACACCTCCACACAAGTGATGAGCAAGGAGAACCATGGTGTCGTCCTCATCATCACCAGCGACTTCTCTGCACCAACGGTGACCATGTGTTCGACAGATTACATTTGTAACGCCTCGAGACCGACGCTCCAGATGCCTTCCTTGTATTCCGAGATTCCTCATGTGATTTGTTTTGTTCGTCGCATTCATCCTTGCATCATGTGCATTGCATCATGTCATCATGCAACCCCTTTTTAAAACTCACCTAAATAAATTGCATAGATCGTTGATCTATTTAAATCGAGGGATATTCACATGGTGATTTCTCTTTAAAACATATTCAAATTCTCCTACTATTATTAGGGAGCTATAATAAATATTTCATTATTTGGAGTTGATCATAACACACTTGCAAATAAATCCCAATGCCGTTGTTATCTCAATTCTTGGTCTCCAACCTTGCCCATAATTTCTTTCATCATTTTATGGAGCTCCACCAAAAATCCGAAAATTTTGGACCTTCCCAACCTTCATTTCCTATTCAAATCATTTGAATTTAAATCAAATGAGTTTGAATTTAAATCTTTCGGTCATGCCCACTTCAATTTTTCCTGGTTCCAGCTCATTTTTGTGAGCCCGGGAAAATTATCCGTGTGTCCAACTTCTTCCCCTAACCTCTCTTTCTTTTCTTTCTTATCTCTGTTTTATTTTTATTTTCTTTAGAGTGGGTGAGAGAGAGAAGCCCAGTCGCCACTTGTATCCATCCAGCCCAATTTGGCCCAAGGCCCAGCCGCCCTCACCAGCTTCTTAACCCTAGCCTCCTGCCGATCCCCTCGCAGTCTCCCTCGATGTCCCATCCAGCGCTGCCAGGAACCGTCGCTCGCTAGCCCTCTCCCTCCGCTCGATCTCCTCACCCTCTCGATCCCCTCGCGCTTC
Source organism: Triticum dicoccoides (assembly GCF_002162155.2). Taxonomy (NCBI): domain Eukaryota; kingdom Viridiplantae; phylum Streptophyta; class Magnoliopsida; order Poales; family Poaceae; genus Triticum; species Triticum dicoccoides. The sequence goes on from NC_041387.1 coordinate 22,431,347, forward strand.
CATGTTGTCTTCCGCGCCGCGCCCTCAAGCGCCTCGCCTCCACATGCCCCTCGGTCGTCCGCTTCCGGCGCCTCCGACCCTCCTCAGCATCATCTCCCCGTCACCATGGCCCGACGCCCACGCCTCTGCTGCTTCGTCGCCCTCCCGCGCCTCCCGCGAACCTGCCTGCCTCCTTGACCTCCAGGCCACCCCGTCACGCCCTTCTCTTTGCTGAGGCAGCCACCAGCGCCCCAAGCGCCTGCCTCTGCCATGGCCTTCCTCCTCCCGTGCTTGCAGCGATGCTGCCTTGCCGCAGCTGCTCTTCCTGCGCGCTGCCTTCCTCGTTGAGCCCCATGGCGTGGCCCTTCTCCGGCAACTAGCGCCCCTCCATGGACGACCACCACTGCCTGTGCACGCCTCTAGATTCATCCATGTCCAATGATGTTTTTGTACAACTACGCTGCGGAGACCAAGACCACCAAGTCCGCACGGGAGCCCGAACGACTACTTCCACGATGATGCGAGTACAAGTACCCTCTTCGTGGTTTTCGCCAAGTACCACGATGCCCGGAGCCCTCGGATCCATCAAGTCCAACAACGACTGTGTACAACTACCGGCGACGCCGAACATCTACGGATTGTGTATGACTACTTCCACTACGGCTGTGTACCACTACTTCCACTACCATCGTGAGAACGTCTACTTCCTCTACATTGCACCGAACTCGATCCGCCCCGAAAATGCACGCTTCAAAGGTATAACCCCGAGACGATCACCCGTGGACCGAATGCATGTGTTGTATGTGGTGCTCGTGTTTGCACCGTGATCGAATTGTCGCTTGCGATGCCCCTCTTTTGCCATGCCACCGACACGTGGGAACCCGATAACCAGGATCACCCCACCATCTTTTGCATGTTCTGCACATCCACACTTTCGTTCGCACCGACATCTTGATGAGTTGTCGAATCATCGGAATGTTGTCGTGGCACCATTTCCGTTTCGCCGCCGTGGCACCCTTTTTGTTCCTCCATGGTGACCAAATGCTCCCTATCATATTAAATGGCAACATTTTCATAAAAAATTACATATAACTTGTATATGTCATCCGCATCATGTTAACAACATTTAATTGGTTAAAACTGTGTTTGCATTAAACTATTAAAAGACATGTGGGGATTACCGGAATTATTGTTTGTTGTTTCCGGCCTCACCTAAACTTGCCTAGATAGGTAGTTTAATTATGCTTCACCTCTTGCCATGTTTAACAACATTTAATATTGTTGTGTTCCTAAACAAGAGAGAACTAAATAATTGATGTGGTGTTTTGCCAATATGCAACTCGTTGCATATTGAGCTCCACTTAACTTGTAGTATTGTTTGTTGCACTTTGCCATGCCATGCCATGCCTCATTAAACCGGACATGCATCATGCTTGATTGCGCATTATGCCATGCTTATGCTTGTGTGTTTACCATGTTGTTTGCTTCTTTCCGGTTTGCTTCTCTCGTTAGCTTCGGTTTCGTTCCGGAGTTGTGAGGATTCGTTCGACTATGTCCGTTTGTCTTCTTCATGGACTAGTTCTTCTTCCTTGCGGGATCTCAGGCAAGATGACCATCACCCTCTATATCACTTATATCTTTGCTTGCTAGTTGCTTCGTTCTATCGCTATGCTGCGCTACCTATCACTTGTTTATCCAGCCTCCCAAATTGCCATGTCAGCCTCTAACATTTTTCACCCTACTTAGCAAACCATTGCTTGGCTATGTTACCGCTTTGCTCAGCCCCTCTTATAGCGTTGTTAGTTGCAGGTGAAGTTGAAGATTGCTCCATGATGGACAGGATTATGTTGGGATATCACAATATCTCTTATTTAATTAATGCATCTATATACTTGGTAAAGGGTGGAAGACTCGGCCTTATGCCTGGTGTTTTGTTCCACTCTTGCCGCCCTAGTTTCCGTCATACTGGTGTTATGTTCCTTGATTTTGCGTTCCTTACACGGTTGGGTGATTTATGGGACCCCCTTGACAGTTTGCTTTGAATAAAACTCCTCCAGCAAGGCCCAACCTTGGTTTTAACATTTGCCACCTAAGCCTTTTTCCCTTGGGTTCTGCAGACTCAAGGGTCGTCTTTATTTTACCCCCCGGGCCAGTGCTCGTCGTGAGTGTTGGTCCAACCTGTCAGCCGCCGGTGGCCACCAAGGGCAACTCTGGGTTGGCCTACCGGAAGTTTGGACAATCTGGTGTGCCCTGAGAACGAGATATGTGCAGCTCCTATCGGGATTTGTCGGCACATTCGGGTGGCTTTGCTGGTCTTGTTTTACCATTGTCGAAATGTCTTGTAAACCGGGATTCCGAGACTGATCGGGTCTTCCTGGGAGAAGGAATATCCTTCCTTGACCGTGAGAGCTTGTGATGGGCTAAATTGGGACACCCCTGCAGGGTATAAACTTTCGAGAGCCGTGCCCGCGGTTATGTGGCAGATGGGAATTTGTTAATGTCTGGTTGTAGATAACTTGACACCAAATCCGAATTAACATGCATCAACCGCGTGTGTAGCCGTGATGGTCTCTTTTCGGCGGAGTCCGGGAAGTGAACACGGTTTTGGGTTATGTTTGACGTAAGTAGGAGTTCAGGATCACTTCTTGACCACTTCTAGCTTCTCGACCGTTCCATTGCTTCTCTTCTCGCTCTTATTTGCGTATGTTGGCCACCATATTTGCTTAGAGCTTGCTGCAACTCCACCTCATTACCATTTCCTACCCATAAGCTTAAATAGTCTTGATCTCGCGGGTTTTGAGATTGCTGAGTCCTCGTGACTCACTAGATACTATCACAACAGTTGCAGGTGCCGATTATACCAGTGCAGGTGATGCAACCGAGCTCAGATGGGAGCTCAACGAAGATCTTAGTTGTTGCTATGTTTCGTTTCATGTTGATCAGTACTGGAGCCCAGTCGGGACGATCGGGGATCTAGCAGTTGGGTTATCTACTTTTCTTTTGGCTTCGTCCGTAGTCGGACTATGTGTGTATTCTGAATGATTTATGAATTATATGTTCATTGTGTGAAGTGGCAATTGTAAGCCAACTCTTTATCCCAGTCTTGTTCATTACATGGGATTGTGTGAAGATGACCCTTCTTGCGACAAAACCACAATGCGGTTATGCCTCTAAGTCGTGCTTCGACACGTGGGAGATATAGCCGCATCGTGGGTGTTACTAGTTGGTAATCAGAGCCATCCCCGACTTAGGAGCCCCCTGCTTGATTGATTGTTGGCGTTGTTGAGTCTAGAACAAAAAATGTTTTGAGTCTTATGATTATATATATCGGAGAGCAGGATTCTTTTTACCCCTCAGTCCCTTCGTCGCTCTAGTGAGGTCTCCTGACGTAGATGTTTTGACTTTCCTCTCCTCAAATTTCACTAAATTTTTTTTAGGATCACGCGGGTATCTTGGAATCGTTCCGATGGTTTTGTGACGAGAACATTGTTCTTGGTGCCTCCTATCTTTTATGTGGCGGTGACCCGGGGAGTTGAGCTCCGAGGTGTTGTCGTCATAATTTTATCGTTGCAGTTCTGGAATACCTGAGTTTTGCCGACATCGAAAATCTCTTTTATGCAGTTGTTGGTGAGATAACCTCGACGCCACCCAGTACTGGGGAGTTCAGGAGTATTGCCATAGCTTGTATAAAGGATGCTTTTCGAAGGTTGAGGTACACGATTTCCGAAGGTTTCTTGGTTATGTGTTGACGGATGGATACAGCTTGGATGTAGGGATTGTTAGTTTTGGGTGAGATATATATTGCTTCCCCTATATCCCCAACACCAGATTGCATAACTAGAAAGTTTTGGGAGTTTTATAGGTGGGAATTCAAGTAGCTCTAGATTTTTTTCTTTCCGACACATGCATGATATGAGATTGGGGTTCGACGTCTAGTGGTCCGCCTATCCACGGTCGTTTTTTATAGTGGTCTCGTTGTGTCTTAAAGAACCCTTGGCTGTGCTGGTTCAGGGACACTTCGTATGTCATGTGCACTGCCTTGTACATGATGGTGCTGTACGATCGAGCCCGTGTGGGCCCCACCATGAAAACTTCGGATGAAATCTCTATCATATGTTTGTTCCGGCTTATTCTGCAAGCCAAATCCTTTGTTTTGTTTTGAGTTGCGGTAATCGAGTTGCTTCGAAGTCAAATGTTGATCCATACCTTTCCTAAACGGTGTTCTCATATTGCTATGTGAATACTAATCCTTCTTATTTATCGAGATTATCATCCCAATTCTTTCCAACCGGTGTGCTTCTTTTCAAGTGGATCCGATCATTTCAACATTCACAAGATCAATTCTAAGTTTACTCAACGGTGTTTGTTTCATCCGTCCCAAGTTGCCTTTGTTTTTCCCGCCCTCCCACCCTTTTTCTTCAAGGACTCAGATTTCTTAATCAAGTATCCTTTTATTGATGTAAAGTCTCTCCATTCTTTTCCATCAATGCTCTTATCAAGCGATTCTCAGGAAGATACTAACGGAGCTTCAAGTTTATCATTCTTCGTCTCTTTTCTTCTCCGGTGGATTAATTTCAAGTTTCGGTGTTGATCATATCTCTTCCTTTTGTTTCACATATCTTCCCATGTGAATTTCTTATCTGAGGCTCTCTTATTTATTCACCTTGCCCAGTTCATATCCGGAGTTTTGAAGATATCTCAGGAAATTCGTGTTTTTAGTTCTAATCCGTTCAACATATCTCAAGATTGTTATCTCATTCAAGCCATTTAATTCAACAGGTGCAATCTCTCTTTTAAAATCGTTCAATGGTGTTTCCTTTTGAGTGGGCCCTAACCCACAGGTCTTTTCCCAGGATCTTACCCGACTCATCTAATCTTCTCGGAACCATTCCCAAATTCTTTTCGAAGTTTGACGTAAGAATGAATATCATCAGTCAGATGTTTTCCAAGATCGATTTCAAATTATTTTTCATTGTTGTCTCAACCTCTTTAATTTTCATTCTCCTGGAGGATCTCAACAATTCATGGTGGTGTTTCTCGTGGTCATTCTCGGATTTTGAAAACCGAGGAAGAGTTCCTCTTAAATCCTTACCCATTCTTCCAGAGATTCATGGTTCTAGCTTGATGCCATCCTCTCATAATTGTTTTTGATTGTGAGAATTCTTTTCAACCATCCGGAGCATTTCATGAGTTGTTTCCATTTCTTTCCTCCGAAGGCCATCATGTCATAATTTTTCATTCTCAGCGTGTAGCTATCATTCTCCAAATCTTACCGGTGAATCGTTCAAGTTTACTCTAGTCAGCTCATGATCTCTTTGTTCTCTTGTATCTAAATCCCCTTAAGTATCTTCATTCGTTTTCTAATTATCCCCGGTGAGTTGTGCCTTTTCTACGTTCATTTTCTATTCTTACGGCGGTTCGTTCAAGATTTCACTTCCTTCGTTATCATATCAATTCATTCGTTGTTTCCGAATCCTACCGGTGGTTTGTTCAAGTTTTTCCCAAGTTTGCGCTATATCTCTCTTAATCCTTTCTACGAGAATAAGTAGTATGCCAAATCCGTTGCTTGTCATCAATTTAAATTGGTGAAGGATAGGCATAACATAATTCTTATTATTGTTTCATCCAAGTGATCTAGTTTATTCTTTCCAGAGTTGTTCATCATGTCACATTTCTCGGTTCGAGATGCTTCATCTTTTCTTTTACTAGAGTTTTTCATGGAGGCTCTACATGAGGGTTCATCAAGGATTCTTTTCATTCTTCAATTGTTCTTCAAGATTTCTCTCGAAGCTAAGATCCGCCAAGCTATACTCAAAAATAAAAATGGTGCACAACACATGTTTTTTTCTGAGGAGTTCAAGTATTCTTCTTCTTGCATTTTTAAGTGCAATTCTCCTACGTTATCTTTTGAGATGGTGTTATGTCACTCTTGACAATTTCCTTCATGTTTCGCGATTCACATGTTGTCAAGAATGAAGTATTTTAAATCCATTAATCTATTCGTTGGAGTTATATTGTGTCATATTTCACCTAAAGCCTTCCCTAAGGAATGTTGCTATTGTGGTGTTTATCAATGATCCAAGTTATCTCTCTATCATCTTGGTGGAAGAAATTTTTCATCTTGTTGGTGTTATCAATTATATTATTTGTTTTCGTAGTGGCAGAATTTCACCTCAATTTTGAGAAGTTTTCCATAAGCCCACTACAAGCTTATTCGTTTCGTTGTTGGTTTTCCAACAACTCCGTTATAACATTCTTGGAAGGGTGCTTTCCAAGTTCTTTTGTGGCATAAGTTGTCATTTCCTTCTCCGTTCTCTTATTCCGAGGATCTATCTTCTATTCTTTCTTCCGGAGGCATTGTGATGTTGCTCTTTTCACTCATCATCTCGAATTGTGAGGATCATGTTCTTTTCGTGCTTATCAATTTAACCGGAGTGTTGTGCATCTTTTCAAGTTCTTTTCATCTTATCAAGTCTTGCATCTCTTTTCAACTGGAGTGCTGTCTGAATTTGATCGTCATTGTTCCTTGTTTATCTCGTTTCAACCAGAGTGGTTTCAATTCTATCTTGTCCATTAAACTCTTGATTCATGCCTTTGCAACCTTCAAGTCCTCGTAATGTTCCTTGTTCCTCTTTTCTTTGCAATCTCGTTCTTCTCAGTTGTGCTCTTTCTTTTAAATTGCTCAACCTCCCAAGGTTCATGGTTTCACTCATTGGTCGAAGAAGCAACTTAGTTTTACCTCTTCTCTTCCTCTTTCTTTTATCTCCGGTGCCATCCTAGATCTCGGGACGAGATCCTCTTGTAGTGGTGGAGTGTTGTAACGCCCCGAGACCGACGCTCCAGATGCCTTCCTTGTATTCTGAGATTCGTCATGTGATTTGTTTTGTTCGTTGCATTCATCCTTGCATCATGTCATCATGCAACCCCTTTTTAAAACTCACCTAAATAAATTGCATAGATCGTTGATCTATTTAAATCGAGGGATATTCACATGGTGATTACTCTTTAAAACATATTCAAAGTTTCCTACTATTATTAGGGAGCTATAATAAATATTTCATTATTTGGAGTTGATCATAACACACTTGCAAATAAATCCCAATGCCGTTGTTATCTCAATTCTTGGTCTCCAACCTTGCCCATAATTTCTTTCATCATTTTCTGGAGCTCCACCAAAAATCCGAACATTTTGGACCTTCCCAACCCTCACTTCCTATTCAAATCATTTGAATTTAAATCAAATGAGTTTGAATTTAAATCTTTTGGTCATGCCCACTTCTATTTTTCCTGGTTCCAGCTCATTTTTGTGAGCCCGGGAAAATTATCCGTGTGTCCAACTTCTTCCCCTAACCTCTCTTTCTTTTCTTTCTTATCTCTGTTTTGTTTTTATTTTCTTTAGAGTGGGTGAGAGAGAGAAGCCCAGCCGCCACTTGTATCCATCCAGCCCAATTTGGCCCAAGGCCCAGCCGCCCTCACCAGCTTATTAACCCTAGCCTCCGGCCGATCCCCTCGCTCTCTCCCTCGATGTCCCATCCAGCACCGCCAGGAACCATCGCTCGCTAGCCCTCTCCCTCCGCTCGATCTCCTCACCCTCTCGATCCCCTCGCGCCTCCACGCTGTCTTCCGCACCGTGCCCTCAAGCGCCTCGCCTCCACATGCCCCTTCGTCGTCCGCTTCCGGCGCCTCCGACCCTCCTCAGCATCGTCTCCCCATCACCATGGCCCGACACCCACGCCTCTGCTGCTTCGTCGCCCTCCTGCGCCTCCCGCGAACCTGCCTGCCTCCTTGACCTCCAGGCCACCCCGTCGCGCCCTTCTCTTTGCGGAGGCAGCCACCGGCACCCCAAGCGCCTGCCTCTGCCATGGCCTTCCTCCTCCCGTGCTTGCAGCGACGCTGCCCTGCTGCAGCTGCTCTTCCTGCGCGCTGCCTTCCTCGTTGAGCCCCGTGGCGTGGCCCTTCTCCGGCAACTAGCACCCCTCCATGGACGACCACCACTGCCTATGCACGCCTCTGGATTCGTCCAAGTCCGATGATGTTTTTGTACAACTACGCCGCGGAGACCAAGACCACCAAGTCCGCACGGGAGCCCGAACGACTACTTCCACGATGATGCGAGTACAAGTACCCTCTTCGTGGTTTTCGCCAAGTACCACGACGCCCGGAGCCCTCGGATCCATCAAGTCCAACAACGACTGTGTACAACTACCGGCGACGCCGAACATCTACGGATTGTGTATGACTACTTCCACTACGGCCGTGTACCACTACTTCCACTACCGTCGTGAGAACGTCTACTTCCTCTACATTGCACCGAACTCGATCCGCCCCGAAAATGCACGCTTCAAAGGTATAACCCCGAGACGATCACCCGTGGACCGAATGCATGTGTTGTATGTGGTGCTCGTGTTTGCACCGTGATCGAATTGTCGCTTGCGATGCCCCTCTTTTGCCATGCCACCGACACGTGGGAACCCGATAACCAGGATCACCCCACCATCTTTTGCATGTTCTGCACATCCACACTTTCGTTTGCACCGACATCTTGATGAGTTGTCGAATCATCGGAATGTTGTCGTGGCACCATTTCCGTTTCGCCGCCGTGGCACCCTTTTTGTTCCTCCATGGTGACCAAATGCTCCCTATCATATTAAATGGCAACATTTTCATAAAAAATTACATATAACTTGTATATGTCATCCGCATCATGTTAACAACATTTAATTGGTTAAAACTGTGTTTGCATTAAACTATTAAAAGACATGTGGGGATTACCGGAATTGTTGTTTGTTGTTTCCGGCCTCACCTAAACTTGCCTAGATAGGTAGTTTAATTATGCTTCACCTCTTGCCATGTTTAACAACATTTAATATTGTTGTGTTCCTAAACAAGAGAGAACTAAATAATTGATGTGGTGTTTTGCCAATATGCAACTCGTTGCATATTGAGCTCCACTTAACTTGTAGTATTGTTTGTTGCACTTTGCCATGCCATGCCATGCCTCATTAAACCGGACATGCATCATGCTTGATTGCGCATTATGCCATGCTTATGCTTGTGTGTTTACCATGTTGTTTGCTTCTTTCCGGTTTGCTTCTCTCGTTAGCTTTGGTTTCGTTCCGGAGTTGTGAGGATTCGTTCGACTACGTCCGTTTGTCTTCTTCATGGACTAGTTCTTCTTCCTTGCGGGATCTCAGACAAGATGACCATCACCCTCGATATCACTTATATCTTTGCTTGCTAGTTGCTTCGTTCTATCGCTATGCTGCGCTACCTATCACTTGTTTATCCAGCCTCCCAAATTGCCATGTCAGCCTCTAACATTTTTCACCCTACCTAGCAAACCATTGCTTGGCTATGTTACCGCTTTGCTCAGCCCCTCTTATAGCGTTGTTAGTTGCAGGTGAAGTTGAAGATTGCTCCATGATGGACAGGATTATGTTGGGATATCACAATATCTCTTATTTAATTAATGCATCTATATACTTGGTAAAGGGTGGAAGACTCGGCCTTATGCCTGGTGTTTTGTTCCACTCTTGCCGCCCTAGTTTCCATCATACCGGTGTTATGTTCCTTGATTTTGCGTTCCTTACACGGTTGGGTGATTTATGGGACCCCCTTGACAGTTCGCTTTGAATAAAACTCCTCCAGCAAGGCCCAACCTTGATTTTAACATTTGCCACCTAAGCCTTTTTCCCTTGGGTTCTGCAGACTCAAGGGTCATCTTTATTTTACCCCCGGGCCAGTGCTCGTCGTGAGTGTTGGTCCAACCTGTTAGCCGCCGGTGGCCACCAAGGGCAACTCTGGGTTGGCCTACCGGAAGTTTGGACAATCCGGTGTGCCCTGAGAACGAGATATGTGCAGCTCCTATCGGGATTTGTCGGCACATTCGGGCGGCTTTGCTGGTCTTGTTTTACCATTGTCGAAATGTCTTGTAAACCGGGATTCCGAGACTGATCGGGTCTTCCTGGGAGAAGGAATATCCTTCCTTGACCGTGAGAGCTTGTGATGGGCTAAGTTGGGACACCCCTGCAGGGTATAAACTTTCAAGAGCCGTGCCCGCGGTTATGTGGCAGATGGGAATTTGTTAATGTCCGGTTGTAGATAACTTGACACCAAATCTGAATAAAAATGCATCAACTGCGTGTGTAGCCATGATGGTCTCTTTTCGGCGGAGTCCGGGAAGTGAACACGGTTTTGGGTTATGTTTGACGTAAGTAGGAGTTCAGGATCACTTCTTGATCACTTCTAGCTTCTCGACCCGTTGCTTCTCTTCTCGCTCTTATTTGCGTATGTTAGCCACCATATTTGCTTAGAACTTGCTGCAACTCCACCTCATTACCATTTCCTACCCATAAGCTTAAATAGTCTTGATCTCGCGGGTTTTGAGATTGTTGAGTCCTCGTGACTCACTAGATACTATCACAACAGTTCCAGGTGCCGATGATACCAGTGCCGGTGATGCAACCGAGCTCAGACGGGAGCTCAACGAAGATCTTAGTTGTTGCTATGTTTCGTTTCATGTTGATCAGTAGTGGAGCCCAGTCGGGACGATAGGGAATCTAGTAGTTGGGTTATCTTCTTTTCTTTTGGCTTCGTCCGTAGTCGAACTATGTGTGTATTCTGAATGATTTATGAATTATATGTTTATTGTGTGAAGTGGCGATTGTAAGCCAACTCTTTATCCCAGTCTTGTTCATTACATGGGATTGTGTGAAGATGACCCTTCTTGCGACAAAACCATAATGCGGTTATGCCTCTAAGTCGTGCTTTGACACGTGGGAGATATAGCCGCATCATGGGTGTTACAACATTGTCCATGGAGACGACCCGGTGCAGCCAACTGCATGCAAAGAGCATTGCCCACATGGCGTTCATCTCGTGGGTGAGTGCACAGGCTTGCTGCTGCCACCATTGCGGAAAGGAACTAGGCCGCAACAGTGGCCGCCCCCTGTTCAAGTGCAGTGTGCAGAGGATGACATTGTTCTGTTCCGTGGCATTGTTTGCGGATTTTTCACTAGTGACTCGGACTGTGTATGGTGGCCACCTGATCACCAGCCAAGGAGGATTCATACCGAGTTGCAAACTCCAATTGTTACTTCAGTGCAGTTGTAACCATGGCCTTCTGGGAATTTTCGATTCACTCATCCATTGAGCGACGACCAGAGCATTTTGGGCAGCTTAGTTTCTGGGTTTCCACTGAGCAGTGACGGAAGAGAAGCGAATTCATCACTCCATTTGTTTCCCCTAAGTGCTCAAACAAATTCCTATGGGGAGTCGCATGGCCACTCCGTTCTGAGAACACAGCTGCTAACTATGGGCATGTCAGTGCATTGCCAGTTTTGGTGTCAAGAGGATTTTACAGGGAGCGGCCGCGTGGAGTTCCAGATTAACTCAGCGGTATTTGCAACTGCAGGAGATTTTGTGTTCAAACCATGGCTGCGACAGTACAATTTCAGTGGATGCTTCGGAGGGATACTCACCAACCAGTTCTTGCATTTGTGGTCCTTGAAGCATGACATTGATGATTTAGATTTTACTAAGCATGTCAAGCTTATCATCACTTCCAAACAATGTCACTCTTGTCTTGCTACGGGGGGTATTCTTGTCTTCCAAGATCTCAATGCTGCTCAATCCACCCTTAAGATTGCGCAGATGCTGAAGATAGAGGTGACAGCAGTGGGACTGCAGCCAGCAACTCTCCGCGTGAGGCAGTCATTGCTTGGTACTTACATGAGGCTACGTCCGACACCGTGGCCATCGTTTTGGATGGATCTTGCTGACGAAAATGAGCTTATGACACCATGTATTCTTGAGAAGGCTGTTTGCCGGATCATCATGGTTCCAAGAGATATTATTGTTCGGAGCCAGCTGATTATGTCTTTTATGGATGATTTGAACTTGGATACTAGAGAACGGCAATTAGTAATCGTGTATGTGCAGTCCTCCTATGAGTTGCATGCTCAAGATGTACAGTCGAGGTACAGGTTCAGTCCAGACAATGTTCACCTGAAGCTGTCAAGGCCATCTGCTGCTATTTGTGTATTCTGTACAGTTCTCTTTGGCAATCAATCAATAATGATGCTGCACGACGGGTTAATACAAGGCATGCAACTGTCCAAGTGTGTTGACCTCCGGGATGCAACTCTTTCAAGCATGCATTATGTGATACTGAACTTGGTCCAGTCTGGAAAACTACTTGTTGCCAACAGTCAGTTTTGGCCTAGAGGATGGTTGTTTCCGGAGTACCACAAGATATGTCTTTATTGGCGAATTTGGGATCCAGGATGGATGTTCTGCTACACTACCATACTCAACTCAGGTGATATCACTGGTTACTTGCATCGTATGATTCTGTCCATTTTGAGAAGTTCAGCAAATTGTACACAGGCCGAGCTAGCACATGGATATAAATATTCAGGTTCTAGTTTGCACATATCAACTTCCGGGACTGGGATTGAGTGTCGTTCGTCTATGTTGTCTACATTCGGTGAGTCCTTGATGCATCTTCATAGGGCAGTACAACCTAATACAGTGGAGTGCAAAGAATTTAAGAGAAAAAATGTCCATGCTTTGGGATCCAACTAGAGAGAAGTTTGTTGATACTGATTGAGTTGGAGAAGTGCACTGCGTATCTGAATTCAGGTGCAGTTACACGCCCACTTGCTCAGCAGCTACAGAACATCTCTGTGATTGAGAGTGCATTCGAGCTATTGGTGCACATACTACAGCAAGCGTGTTGTTCTACCCTCACTCACGCTTACCACAAGATGGAAAACTCTATTACTCGGTTTGGTGAGCAACGATTGTCATTCCCTGAACCTGATGTGGATGCCTGCAGGCGTGAAGACATACAAGCTACAATTGAGGGGTGTCCACCATGGTACTGCTCATGTAATCTTGCCAATGCTTCGGTTGTTCTTTGGGTCGATTACCCTGCCGATGAAGTGCACAAGTTAGTGGATCTCAGGAGCATCACCATCACCATGACTACTTCTGACCTTCAACCGCCAAAGATTGTACTGGTGTTAGTAATCAGCAAGAGAGCACCAGCCATGAGTGGTACGACATCCCTTACATGCTACAATCAAGATCATTTTCAAGAAGGGAGGGGTGTCATTGCCTTCGCTGACATCTTCGCGCAAGGCTGCGTCGGCTACGAGCACTACTTCGGCTTCATCTATGATGGCTACTTCTCCGTCGCCTTCTCCGCCAAGGTCATCAACCACAACACCTACTTCAACCAGGTCTCCGCCGGCCATGACTACTACTACCTCAAGCCCGACAGCTTCTCCGAGCTCGTTCAAGTCCACCTCAACCATGGTTGCTACCGCGACAACTACCATGGGAATCCCGGCATGATCAAGGATCTTCAAGCACCATGGGATCCTGGCGAAGCCTTTGTGATAGCGGCTTGGGGGCAAGCCGCATTTCAAGAAGGGAGGGATGTTAGGGACCTCCCCGGGCCCATACTCGTACCTGGGCTTTCCCCTTTGTCAGCTCATGGGTCGGGCCTGTCTATGCACAACACTCCGCTACAACCTACAAGTACTCGGAAGCAGGCAACAAGTACGGCATCCAGTGGATCAACGAACCCGGCGGCGTGATACGTCTCCAACGTATCTATAATTTTTGATTGTTCCATGCTATTATATTATCTGTTCTGAATGATTATGGGCTTTATTATACACTTTTATATTACTTTTGGGACTAACCTATTAACCGGAGGCCTAGCCCATATTGCTGTTTTATTGCCTGTTTTCAGTATTTCGAAGAAAAGGAATATCAAACGGAGTCCAAACGGAATGAAACCTTCGGCAACGTGATTTTTTGGAAGATTATGATCTAGGAGACTTGGAGTTCACGTCAGAAGAGCCTCGAGGAGGCCACGAGATAGGAGGGCGCACCCCCTTACAGGGTGACGCCCCCTGTCTCATGGGCCCCTCGAGAACCCCCCGACCGACTTCTTTCGCCTATATATTCCCTCGTACCCTAAAAACATCGAATATCAAGATAGATCGGGAGTTCCGCCGCCGCAAGCCTCTGTAGCCACCAAAAACCTCTCAGGAGCCCTTCCCGGCACCCTGCTGGAGGGGGGATCCATCACCGGTGGCCATCTTCATCATCCCGGCGCTATCCACGACGAGGAGGGAGTAGTTCACCCTCGGGGCTGAGGGTATGTACCAGTAGCTATGTGTTTGATCTCTCTCTCTCTCTCGTGTTCTCTCTCGTGTTCCCTCTATGGCACAATCTTGATGTATCCTGAGCTTTGCTATTATAGTTGGATCTTATGATGTTTCTCCCCTCTACTCTCTTGTGATGAATTGAGTTTCCCCTTTGAAGTTATCTTATCGGATTGAGTCTTTATTTGTGAACACTTGATGTATGTCTTGCCGTGTTTATCTGTGGTGACAATGGGATATCATGTGCCACTTGATGTATGTTTTGGTGACCAACTTGCAGGTTCCGCCCATGAACCTATGCATAGGGGTTGGCACACGGTCTTGACTCTCCGGTAGAAACTTTGGGGCACTCTTTGAAGTACTTTGTGTTGGTTGGATGAATCTGAGATTGTGTGATGCATATCGTATAATCATGCCCACAGATACTTGAGGTGACAATGGAGTATCTAGGTGACATTAGGGTTTTGGTTGATTTGTGTCTTAAGGTGTTATTCTAGTACAAACTCTTGAATAGATCGATCCAAAAGAATAACTTTGAGGTGGTTTCGTACCCTACCATAATCTCTACGTTTGTTCTCCGCCATTAGTGGCTTTGGAGTGACTCTTTGTTGCATGTTGAGGGCTTGTTATATGATCTATCTATGTTATTATTGTTCAGAGAACTTGCTCTAGTGAAAGTATGAACACTAGGCCTTGTTTCCTACCATTGCAATACCGTTTACGCTCACTTTTATCATTAGTTACCTTGCTATTTTTACAATTTCAGATTACAAAAACCTATATCTACTATCCATTTTGCACTTGTATCACCATCTCTTCGCCGAACTAGTGCACCTATACAATTTGCCATTGTATTGGGTGTGTTGGGGACACAAGAGACTCTTTGTTATTTGGTTGCAGGGTTGTTTGAGAGAGACCATCTTCATCCTACGCCTCCTACAGATTGATAAACCTTAGGTCATCCACTTGAGAGAAATTTGCTACTGTCCTATAAACCTGTGCACTTGCAGGCCCAACAACGTCTACAAGAAGAAGGTTGTGTAGTAGACATCGCGGCGGCGGCTCTTCTCCTACCTCCAGCTCTCTCCCTTCCTCTTTCTCAGTTCCTTGTAATGGCTACTCTGTAATTGGATCCTCTATATGTAGTGAGTAATCGAGAGATCCATAGTGTGTCCCTAACAGAGTAGTACTAGTAGACTAGTAGCTAGCAAATTACCATGTTGTTGAGGTAGCTGTTCTCCTCTTGCATGTACTTCACCTAACACATGACACACGCAGGAAAAGTACAATCATTAGCAATTACTTGTGTCCATCCTAATTAATGAAATGGGTATGAAGATCATGGTTACCATCTTTTGTGCAACATCCAACTTCTGCTCCAGCAGTTCATCCTGGCGCATATGTGAGTCACATCAGCTTATTTATTATTCTACTGAATTAGTAAAAAGAGGGGGTGCTGTGTGTGAAATCAAATAAGCTCGTATATCTAGTTCTTTCTATTTCTGCTCCATAAATCTTGCGCATCGTGTGAAAGAGAAAATCTTACGCAGGCAGCTAACGTGGGCACGCAACTAGGTAGGTGAAGTACTGAAGCAATAAAGTACTTATGACGGATAAATTGTTCAGACGCAGTTTGTCGTGGGAGCTTTCAAGCTCCTGCTCCAGTTCGCGGAGTAAGGGCCAGTTCTTTTGGGCGGCTTAAAAAATAAGCTGCCTCTCCCCAGCTTAAAAAATAAGCCGCCCCTAAAATTTATTGAGACTTCTAAATTAGTTATTCCAAAACTTATTCAGAAGCCCCAATGAATAAGAGAGGTGGCTTATGGGAAAAGAGACGACTTATTTTTTAAGCTGCCAAAAGAACTGGCCCTAAGTCACAAGTCTGGCGCATGACGACACTCTGACGCCCCAATTCTGCACTATTCTGCATGGACAGTTTTACATCAGAATCATAGTCCCGCAGTTAATTCTCGATGTACAAATATACGTAGTATGTGGCAGTGGTATCTAGATGACTTTGTTTAATAACCTGATGATTTGTTCCCTGGGTCTGGGCCATGTGGCGCTCGCTGTCCTGGTAGAGCTACATCATGCTGCTCCAACATGACAAATAAAGAAGTCCGCATGTTAGCACTATTTGTGAGTATTATTGTACAGTAGATACAATCATGTAAAAATCGCAAAGCCGCCCATGTAGGGGCGGATTCGTGACAAGGTTGCACGTTGATTTGCTCGGCCATCAACCACCCACCTACCCATAACTAAGTGGTGCACGTAGCAGCGGCGGTGTGGAGGAGCGCCGCATCGCCCGGGTAAGGCCACGCTCCAAGCCAAAGCAAAATGCAAACTAGGCAGACAAGAACCTACCTAGCTAGAATGCTAGACAGGGCACAACAGAACTTGATGTAAACTACTCACAGGGCGACCGGAATCCCCATAGCTCACGGCTAGGGGACATATGCCCCCTCCTTCTAGACCTAGGAAGATATAACTGCTAGTGAACAATTTGTATTTGTATTGCGGTGAACCAACTGGATCATCTATTAGGGTGATTTTTTTTTGAACACCCAATGTTTAATTCCTGGATCCGCCACTGGCCGGTGCTATATAAGTAGGAGAGCATCAGGTCTCGGCGAGAATCCGTGGCTGCGTGACTCTGTCCGAGGAAGATGCCTTCGTACTACACAGAAAGATCCTAAAAATTGCGTGAGCAATGGAGAGCTCTGCAACTTTCTTTTTGACAGTAGCGCCGGATGCATATGTAGTCCAACATGGCAACTGGAGCAAAGGTGACTTGACTAGCTAATGATGTGACTGTTGACTGACAATAATGAAAACACTGACTTGACTAGCTAACGATGTACTCCAACATGGCAGCCTTGTCACAAACCAAACATCCCTGTCGTGAAACCTAAGGCAGCCTTGTCACAAACCAAACATCCCCATAGCTCACGGGGGGCATATGTCCCCTAGCCGTGAGCTAGGGCACAACAGAACTCGATGTAAACTACTCACAGGGCACAACAGAACTTGATGTAAACTACTCATGATGTTTGGTTTAGTAAGGGCGACCGGAATGAATCAAACAGGGAGTGAGATTGGGAGAAGATCAACAACGTACGTGTTGTTGCCGCTGAAATACTCGGTCGTCGAGTCATTCCTGTAGATGACGAGCCCGACATCCACGCAGTGGATAGCGCCGAGCTCCCGCACCTTCGCCATCAGGTTGGCGCATGCTGCGCGATGCTGCTGCCGGGATCCATCTGGAGGACCAATGAAACCATGGAGAACGCCTGAGCAGTTGGGGTACCATGGGAGGAGGAAAAAACGATCGCGTACTTTAGTAGTACCTAGTAGAAAGGCTAAGCAGTTCTACCTTGAATGTGTGTACCGTACTCGAAGAATAGATTGTTGTTCTCAGTTCATCTCGGGGTAGCTTGAACGCAGGCCGGTGCCAGGGGCGGATCCAGCAAGGGGCATGGGTGTACACATGTACACTCAAAAATTTCTGCAGTTTTTTGTATATATAGGCATATATGATAGATACACTATTGTACAGGTCCAATATGCCTATTTCAGCAAGTAGGTAGGCAGCATCAGCCCATTGGTTTCCTTCCTTGCACCTTCAGGCTTTAGACCACTTATGTCCACTAGGGCGCACACACGCACGAGAGGCTCACCCAGCCAAGCGATTCTTGTCCACTCACCAAACAACTTTCTCAGAAAATCAAACAAAAAGATATGCCAAATTGTTCACTAGCAAGGGCTCTGCCCCCTCCCCCCTAACATCAACCATTTGTTGCTAATTTGATATGATCAGTGAGAGAGTTAGTCACTATTTGCTACTAAAAATTCATTTTTCAACAGCTTGGCCCTCCCCAACCTATTTTAACAACACTTGGCCCTCCTCATACATAATTTTTGGCTCCGCCACTGCTCGCGACCCAACCCAATGGGCATGGCGAGCCATAGCTGCTGCCACGCAAGGGAGCCACTAGCGCAGGAGCTCCACGCGGACGAGTCGCCCAGTGCCATGCCCGCCGCCACTACTAGGGAGGAGCGACGGCCCAGTACGGGGCCAAGCGTCAGAGCATAGAGGGTCGCGGCGGCGGCCGCCACAATCATAGACGTCGGGGATACCACTGTCCTCTGCATATCGTCCCACCTACAGTGTGAAACCTAAGGCAGCCTTGTCACAAACCAAAAATCCCCATAGCTCACGGCTAGGGGACATATGCCTGAAGGAAATATGCCCTAGAGGCAATAATAAAGTTATTATTTATTTCCTTATTTCATGATAAATGTTTATTATTCATGCTAGAATTGTATTAACCGGAAACATAATACATGTGTGAATACATAGACAAACAAAGTGTCACTAGTATGCCTCTACTTGACTAGCTCGTTAATCAAAGATGGTTATGTTTCCTAACCATGAACAATGAGTTGTTATTTTATTAACGAGGTCACATCATTAGTTGAATGATCTGATTGACATGACCCATTCCATTAGCTTAGCACACGATCGTTTAGTATGTTGCTATTGCTTTCTTCATGACTTATACATGTTCCTATGACTATGAGATTATGCAACTCCCGTTTGCCGGAGGAACACTTTGGGTACTACCAAATGTCACAACGTAACTGGGTGATTATAAAGGAGTACTACAGGTGTCTCCAATGGTCGATGTTGAGTTGGCGTATTTCGAGATTAGGATTTGTCACTCCGATTGTCGGAGAGGTATCTCTGGGCCCTCCCGGTAATACACATCACATAAGCCTTGCAAGCATTACGACTAATATGTTAGTTGTGAGATTATGTATTACGGAACGAGTAAAGAGACTTGCCGGTAACGAGATTGAACTAGGTATTGGATACCGACGATCGAATCTCGGGCAAGTAACATACCGATGACAAAGGGAACAACGTATGTTGTTATGCGGTCTGACCGATAAAGATCTTCGTAGAATATGTAGGAGCCAATATGGGCATCCAGGTCCCGCTATTGGTTATTGACCGGAGACGTGTCTCGGTCATGTCTACATTGTTCTCGAACCCGTAGGGTCCGCACGCTTAAGGTTACGATGACAGTTATATTATGAGTTTATGCATTTTGATGTACCGAAGGTTGTTCGGAGTCCCGGATATGATCACGGACATGACGAGGAGTCTCGAAATGGTCGAGACATAAAGATTGATATATTGGAAGCCTATGTTTGGACATCGGAAGTGTTCCGGGT
>NC_041387.1:22451518-22469267 GCF_002162155.2 Triticum dicoccoides
CCCCTCCCCCCTTGGCTCCTTTATATACTGAGGTAGAGGCACCCCAAAGACACACAAGTTGACACAAGTTGATCCACGTGATCTATTCCTTAGCCGTGTGCGGTGCCCCCTGCCACCATATTCCTCGATAATACTGTAGCGGAGTTTAGGCGAAGCCCTGCTGCTGTAGTTCATCAAGATCGTCACCACGCCGTCGTGCTGACGAAACTCTTCCCCGACACTTTGCTGGATCGGAGTCCGGGGATCGTCATCGAGCTGAACGTGTGCTCGAACTCGGAGGTGCCGTAGTTTCGGTACTTGATCGGTTGGATCGAGAAGACGTACGACTACTTCCTCTACGTCGTGTCATCGCTTCCGCAGTCGGTCTGCGTTGGGTACGTAGACAATACTCTCCTCTCGTTGCTATGCATCACATGATCCTGCGTGTGCGTAGGAATTTTTTTGAAATTACTACGAAACCCAACAGTGGTATCAGAGCCTAGGTTATTTATGTTGATGTTATATGCACGAGTAGAACACAAGTGAGTTGTGGACGATACAAGTCATACTGCCTACCAGCATGTCATACTTTGGTTCGGCGGTATTGTTGGACGAGATGACCCGGACCAACCTTACGCGTACGCTTACGCGAGACCGGTTCCCTCGACGTGCTTTGCACAGAGATGGCTTGCGGGCGACTGTCTCTCCAACTTTAGTTGAACCGAGTATGGCTACGCCCGGTCCTTGAGAAGGTTAAAACGGAGTCTATTTGACAAACTATCGTTGTGGTTTTGATGCGTAGGTGAGATTGGTTCTTACTTAAGCCCGTAGCAGCCACGTAAAAAATGCAACAACAAAGTAGAGGACGTCTAACTTGTTTTTGCAGGGCATGTTGTGATGTGATATGGTCAAGGCATGATGCTGAATTTTATTGTATGAGATGATCATGTTTTGTAACCGAGTTATCGGCAACTGGCAGGAGCCATATGGTTGTCGCTTTATTGTATGCAATGCAATCGCGATGTAATGTTTTACTTTATTACTAAACGGTAGTAATAGTCGTGAAAGCATAAGATTGGCAAGACGACAACGATGCTACGATGGAGATCAAGGTGTCGCGCCGGTAACGATGGTGATCATGACGGTGCTTCTAGAGATGGAGATCACAAGCACAAGATGATGATGGCCATATCATATCACTTATATTGATTGCATGTGATGTTTATCTTTTTATGCATCTTATCTTGCTTTGATTGACGGTAGCATTATAAGATGATCTCTCACTAAATTATCAAGAAGTGTTCTCCCTGAGTATGCACCGTTGCCAAAGTTCGTCGTGCCCAGACACCACGTGATGATCGGGTGTGATAAGCTCTACGTCCATCTACAACGGGTGCAAGCCAGTTTTGCACACGCAGAATACTCAGGTTAAACTTGACGAGCCTAGCATATGCAGATATGGCCTCGGAACACGGAGACCGAAAGGTCGAGCGTGAATCATATAGTAGATATGATCAACATAATGATGTTCACCGATGAAACTACTCCATCTCACGTGATGATCGGACATGGTTTAGTTGATTTGGATCACGTAATCACTTAGAGGATTAGAGGGATGTCTATCTAAGTGGGAGTTCTTTAAGTAATATGATTAATTGAACTTTAATTTATCATGAACTTAGTACTGATAGTATTTTGCAAATTATGTTGTAGATCAATAGCTCGCGTTGTTGCTTCCCTGTGTTTATTTTGATATGTTCCTAGAGAAAAATTGTGTTGAAAAATGTTAGTAGCAATGATGCGGATTGGATCCGTGATCTGAGGTTTATCCTCATTGCTGCACAGAAGAATTATGTCCTTGATGCACCGCTAGGTGACAGACCTATTGCAGGAGCAGATGCAGACGTTATGAACGTTTGGCTGGCTCAATATGATGACTACTTGATAGTTTAGTGCACCATGCTTAAACGGCTTAGAATCGGGACTTCAAAGACGTTTTGAACGTCATGGACCATATGAGATGTTCCTGGAGTTGAAGTTAATATTTCAAGCAAATACCCGAGTTGAGAGATATGAAGTCTCCAACAAGTTCTATAGCTAAAAGATGGAGGAGAATCGCTCAACTAGTGAGCATGTACTAAGATTGTCTGGGTACTTCAATCGCTTGAATCAAGTGGGAGATAATCTTCCAGATAAGATAGTGATTGACAGAATTCTCTAGTCACCACCACCAAGTTAGTAGAACTTCGTGATGAACTATAATGCAAGGGATGACGTAAACAATTCCCGAGCTCTTCGTGATGCTAAAATCGACGAAGGTAGAAATCAAGAAAAACATCAAGTGTTGATGGTAGACAAGACCACTAGTTTCAAGAAAAGGGCAAAGGGAAGAAGGGGAACTTCAAGAAGAACAGCAAGCGAGTTGCTGCTCAAGTGAAGAAGCCCAAGTCTGGTCCTAAGCCTGAGACTAAGTGCTTCTACTACAAAGGGATTGGTCACTGGAAGCGGAACTACCCCAAGTGATTGGCGGATAAGAAGGATGGCAAAGTGAACATAAGTATATTTGATATACATGTTATTGATGTGTACTTTACTAGTGTTTATAGCAAACCCCTTAGTATTAGGTACTAGTTCAGTTGCTAAGATTAGTAACTCGAAACGGGAGTTGCAGAATAAACAAAGACTAGTTGAAGGGGAAGTGACGATGAGTGTTGGAAGTAGTTCCAAGATTAATATGATCATCATCGCACACTCCCATACTTTCGGGATTAGTGTTGAAACTAAATAAGTATTATTTGGTGTTGGAGTTGAGCATGAATATGATTTGATCATGTTTATTGCAATACAGTTATTCATTTAAGTAAGAGAATAAACTGTTGTTCTGTTTACATGAATAAAACCTTATATGGTTACACACCCAATGAAAAATGGTTCATTGGATCTCGATCGTAGTGATACACATATTCATAATATTGAAACCAAAAGATGCAAAGTTAATAATGATAGTGCAACTTATTTGTGGCACTGCCGTTTGGGTCATATCGGTGTAAAGCGCATGAAGATACTCCATAAAGATGGATTTTCGGAATCACTTGGTTATGAATCATTTGATGCTTGCGAACCGTGCCTTTTGGGCAAGATGACTAAAACTCCGTTCTCCAGAACAATGGAACGTGCTACTGACTTATTAGAAATAATACATACCGATGTATGCAATCCAATGAGTGTTGATGCTCGTGGCAAGTATCATTATTTTCTGATCTTCACAGATGATTTGAGCAGATATGAGTATATCTACTTAATGAAACACAAGTCTGAAACATTTGAAAAGTTCAAAGAATTTCAGAGTGAAGTGAAAAATCATCGTAACAAGAAAATAAAGTTTCTACGATCTGATCGTAGAGAAGAGTATTTGAGTTACGAGTTTGGCCTTCAGTTAAAAAACAATGTGAAATAGTTTCACTACTCATGCTACCTGGAACACCACGATGGTGTGTCCGAACGTCATAATTGTACTTTATTGGATATGGTGCAACCTATGATGTTTCTTACCGATTTACCACTATCGTTTTGGGGTTATGCATTAAAGACAGCTGCATTCACGTTAAATAGGGCACCATCAAAATCCGTTGAGACGACGCCTTATGAACTGTGGTTTGGCAAGAAACCAAAGTTGTCGTTTCTTAAAGTTTGGGGCTGCGATGCTTATGTGAAAAAGCTTCAACCTGATAAACTCGTACCCAAATCGGAGAAATATGTCTTCATATGATACCCAAAGGAAACTGTTGGGTACACCTTCTATCACAGATCCGAAGGCAAGACATTCGTTGCTAAGAATGGATCATTTCTAGAGAAGGAGTTTCTCTCGAAAGAAGTGAGTGGGAGGAAAGTAGAACTTGACGAGGTAACTGTACCTGCTCCCTTACTGGAAAGTAGTTCATCACAGAAAACTGTTTCTGTGACACCTACACCAGTTAGTGAGGAAGCCAATGATGATGATCATGAAACTTCAGAACAAGATAATACTGAACCTCGTAGATCAACCAGAGTAAGATCCGCGCCAGAGTGGTACGATAATCCTTTTCTGGAAGTCATGCTACTAGATCATGATGAACCTACGAACTATGAAGAAGCGATGGTGAGCCCAGATTCCGCAAAGTGGCTTGAAGCCATGAAATCTGAGATGGGATCCATGTATGAGAACAAAGTATGGACTTTGGTTGACTTACCCGATGATCGGCAAGCAATTGAGAATAAATGGATCTTTAAGAAGAAGACTGACGCTGATGGTAATGTTACTGTCTACAAAGCTCGACTTGTCGCAAAAAGGTTTTCGGCAAGTTCAAGGTGTTGACTACGATGAGAGTTTCTCACTCGTATCTATGCTTAAGTCTGTCGGAATCATGTTAGCAATTGCCGCATTTTATGAAATCCGGCAAATGGATAAACAAAACTGCATTCCTTAATGGATTTATTAAAGAAGAGTTGTATATGATACAACCAGAAGGTTTTGTCAATCCTAAAGGTGCTAACAAAATATGCAAGCTCCAGCGATCCATCTGTGGACTGGTGCAAGCATCTCGGAGTTGGAATATACGCTTTCATGAGTTGATCAAAGCATATGGTTTTATACAGACTTGCGGTGAAGCCTGTATTTACAAGAAAGTGAGTGGGAGCACTACAACATTTCTGATAAGTATATGTGAATGACATATTGTTGATCGGAAATAATGTAGAATTATTCTGCAAAGCATAAAGGAGTGTTTGAAAGGAGTTTTTCAAAGAAAGACCTCGGTGAAGCTGCTTACATATTAAGTATCAAGATCTATAGAGATAGATCAAGACACTTGGTAAGTTTTCAATGAGTACATACCTTGACAAGATTTTGAAGTAGTTCAAGATGGAACAGTCAAAGAAAAAGGTTTCTTGCCTGTGTTACAAGGTGTGAAGTTGAGTAAAACTCAAAGCCTGACCACGACAGAAGATAGAAAGAGAATGAAAGTCATTCCCTATGCCTCAGTCTTAGGTTCTATAAAATATGCCATGCTGTATACCAGATCTATTGTATGCCCTACCACTGAGCTTGGCAAGGGAGTACAATAGTGATCTAGGAGTAGATCACTGGACAGCGGTCAAAATTATCCTTAGTGGAATGAGGATATGTTTCTCGATTATGGACGTGACAAAAAGGTTCGTCGTAAAGGGTTACGTCGATGCAAGTTTTTGACACTGATCTAGATGATTCTAAGTCTCAATCTGGATACATATTGAAAGTGGGAGCAATTAGCTAGAATAGCTCCGTGCAGAGCATTGTTGACATAGAAATTCGCAAAATACTTACAGATCTGTATGTGACAGACCCGTTGACTAAAATTATCTCACGAGCAAAACATGATCACACCTTAGTACTCTTTGGGTGTTAATCACATAGCGATGTGAACTAGATTACTGACTCTAGTAAACCCTTTGGGTGTTGATCACATATCGATGTGAACTATGGGTGTTAATCACATGGTGATGTGAACTATTGCTATTAAATCACATGGCGATGTGAACTAGATTATTGACTCTAGTGCAAGTGGGAGACTGAAGGAAATATGCCCTAGAGGCAATAATAAAGTTATTATTTATTTCCTTATTTCATGATAAATGTTTATTATTCATGCTAGAATTGTATTAACCGGAAACATAATACATGTGTGAATACATAGACAAACAAAGTGTCACTAGTATGCCTCTACTTGACTAGCTCGTTAATCAAAGATGGTTATGTTTCCTAACCATGAACAATGAGTTGTTATTTGATTAACGAGGTCACATCATTAGTTGAATGATCTGATTGACATGACCCATTCCATTAGCTTAGCACACGATCGTTTAGTATGCTGCTATTGCTTTCTTCATGACTTATACATGTTCCTATGACTATGAGATTATGCAACTCCCGTTTGCCGGAGGAACACTTTGGGTACTACCAAACGTCACAACGTAACTGGGTGATTATAAAGGAGTACTACAGGTGTCTCCAATGGTCGATGTTGAGTTGGCGTATTTCGAGATTAGGATTTGTCACTCCGATTGTCGGAGAGGTATCTCTGGGCCCTCTCGGTAATACACATCACATAAGCCTTGCAAGCATTACGACTAATATGTTAGTTGTGAGATGATATATTACGGAACGAGTAAAGAGACTTGCCGGTAACGAGATTGAACTAGGTATTGGATACCGACGATCGAATCTCGGGCAAGTAACATACCGATGACAAAGGGAACAACGTATGTTGTTATGCGGTCTGACAGATAAAGATCTTCGTAGAATATGTAGGAGCCAATATGGGCATCCAGGTCCCGCTATTGGTTATTGACTGGAGACGTGTCTCGGTCATGTCTACATTGTTCTCGAACCCGTAGGGTCCGCACGCTTAAGGTTACGATGACAGTTATATTATGAGTTTATGCATTTTGATGTACCGAAGGTTGTTCGGAGTCCCGGATGTGATCACGGACATGACGAGGAGTCTCGAAATGGTCGAGACATAAAGATTGATATATTGGAAGCCTATGTTTGGACATCGGAAGTGTTCCGGGTGAAATCGGGATTTTACCGGGTTACCGGGAGGTTACCGGAACCCCCCGGGAGCCATATGGGCCTTCATGGGCCTTAGTGGAAAGGAGAAAGGGGCAGCCCAAGGGGGCTGCGCGCCTCCCCCCTTCCCCTAGTCCTATTAGGACTAGGAGAGGTGGCCGGCCACCCCTCTCCCTCTTTCCCCCTTGGGAATCCTAGTTGGAATAGGATTGGGGGGGGGGAGTCCTACTCCCGGTAGGAGTAGGACTCCTCCTGCGCCTCTCTCTCTTGGCCGGCGCACCCTCCCCCCTTGGCTCCTTTATATACTGAGGTAGAGGCACCCCAAAGACACACAAGTTGACACAAGTTGATCCACGTGATCGATTCCTTAGCCGTGTGCGGTGCCCCCTGCCACCATATTCCTCGATAATACTGTAGCGGAGTTTAGGCGAAGCCCTGCTGCTGTAGTTCATCAAGATCGTCACCACGCCGTCGTGCTGACGAAACTCTTCCCCGACACTTTGCTGGATCGGAGTCCGGGGATCGTCATCGAGCTGAACGTGTGCTCGAACTCGGAGGTGCCGTAGTTTCGGTGCTTGATCGGTTGGATCGTGAAGACGTACGACTACTTCCTCTACATCGTGTCATTGCTTCCGCAGTCGGTCTGCGTTGGGTACGTAGACAACACTCTCCTCTCGTTGCTATGCATCACATGATCCTGTGTGCGCGTAGGAAATTTTTTGAAATTACTACGAAACCCAACACATGTCGCCTTTTAGTCGGCCAACACTCCGTGCCATACAACATTGCGGGTCGAACCGTCGTCCTGTAGAACTTGCCTTTTAGCTTTTGTGGCACTCTCTTGTCACAGAGAATGCCAGAAGCTTGGCGCCACTTCATCCATCCGGCTTTGATTCGATGGTTCACATCTTCATCAATACTCCCATCCTCCTGCAACATTGACCCCAAATACCGAAAGGTGTCCTTCCGAGGTACCACCTGGCCATCAAGGCTAACCTCCTCCTCCTCACAGCTAGTAGTACTGAAACCGCACATCATGTACTCGGTTTTAGTTCTACTAAGCCTAAACCCTTTCGATTCCAAGGTTTGTCTCCATAACTCTAACTTCCTATTTACCCCCGTCCGACTATCGTCAACTAGCACCACATTATCCGCAAAGAGCATACACCATGGGATATCTCCTTGTATACCCCTTGTGACCTCATCCATCACCAATGCAAAAAGATAAGGGCTCAAAGCTGACCCCTGATGCAGTCCTATCTTAATCGGGAAGTCATCGGTGTCGACATCACTTGTTCGAACACTTGTCACAACATTATTGTACATGTCCTTGATGAGGGTAATGTACTTTGCTGGGACTTTGTGTTTCTCCAAGGCCCACCACATGACATTCCGCGGTATCTTATCATAGGCCTTCTCCAAGTCAATGAACACCATATGCAAGTCCTTCTTATGCTCCCTATATCTCTCCATAAGTTGTCGTACCAAGAAAATGGCTTCCATGGTCGACCTCCCTGAAGGAAATATGCCCTAGAGGCAATAATAAAGTTATTATTTATTTCCTTATAATCATGATAAATGTTTATTATTCATGCTAGAATTGTATTTTCCGGAAACATAATACATGTGTGAATACATAGACAAACAGAGTGTCACTAGTATGCCTCTACTTGACTAGCTCGTTAATCAAAGATGGTTATGTTTCCTAACCATGAACAATGAGTTGTTATTTGATTAACGAGGTTACATCATTAGTAGAATGATCTGATTGACATGACCCATTCCATTAGCTTAGCACCTGATCGTTTAGTATGTTGCTATTGCTTTCTTCATGACTTATACATGTTCCTACGACTATGAGATTATGCAACTCCCGTTTACCGGAGGAACACTTTGGGTACTACCAAACGTCACAACGTAAATGGGTGATTATAAAGGAGTACTACAGGTGTCTCCAATGGTCGATGTTGGGTTGGCGTATTTCGAGATTAGGATTTGTCACTCCGATTGTCGGAGAGGTATCTCTGGGCCCTCTCGGTAATACACATCACATAAGACTTGCAAGCATTACAACTAATATGTTAGTTGTGAGATGATGTATTACGGAACGAGTAAAGAGACTTGCCGGTAACGAGATTGAACTAGGTATTGGATACCGACGATCGAATCTCGGGCAAGTAACATACCGATGACAAAGGGAACAACGTATGTTGTTATGCGGTCTGACCGATAAAGATCTTCGTAGAATATGTAGGAGCCAATATGGGCATCCAGGTCCCGCTATTGGTTATTAACCGGAGACGTGTCTCGGTCATGTCTACATTGTTCTCGAACCCGTAGGGTCCGCACGCTTAAGGTTACGATGACAGTTATATTATGAGTTTATGCATTTTGATGTACCGAAGGTTGTTCGGAGTCCCGGATGTGATCACGGACATGACGAGGAGTCTCGAAATGGTCGAGACATAAAGATTAATATATTGGAAGCCTATGTTTGGACATCGGAAGTGTTCCGGGTGAAATCGGGATTTTACCGGGTTACCGGGAGGTTACCGGAACCCCCCGGGAGCCATATGGGCCTTCATGGGCCTTAGTGGAAAGGAGAAAGGGGAAGCCCAAGGGGGCTGCGCGCCTCCCCCCTTCCCCTAGTCCTATTAGGACTAGGAGAGGTGGCCGGCCACCCCTCTCCCTCTTTCCCCCTTGGGAATCCTAGTTGGAATAGGATTGGGGGGGGGGGGAGTCCTACTCCCGGTAGGAGTAGGACTCCTCCTGCGCCTCTCTCTCTTGGCCGGCGCCCCCTCCCCCCTTGGATCCTTTATATACTGAGGTAGAGGCACCCCAAAGACACACAAGTTGACACAAGTTGATCCACGTGATCTATTCCTTAGCCGTGTGCGGTGCCCCCTGCCACCATATTCCTCGATAATACTGTAGCGGAGTTTAGGCGAAGCCCTGCTGCTGTAGTTCATCAAGATCGTCACCACGCCGTCGTGCTGACGAAACTCTTCCCCGACACTTTGCTGGATCGGAGTCCGGGGATCGTCATCGAGCTGAACGTGTGCTCGAACTCGGAGGTGCCGTAGTTTCGGTACTTGATCGGTTGGATCGAGAAGACGTACGACTACTTCCTCTACGTCGTGTCATCGCTTCCGCAGTCGGTCTGCGTTGGGTACGTAGATAATACTCTCCTCTCGTTGCTATGCATCACATGATCCTACGTGTGCGTAGGAAATTTTTTGAAATTACTACGAAACCCAACAATGCCCCCTCCCACCTAGACCTAGGAAGATATAGCTGCTAGTGAACAATTGGATCATCTATAATGGTGAATATTTTTTTTGAACACTCAATGTTTAATTCCTGGATCCGCCACTGCCCGGTGCTATATAAGTAGGAGAGCGTCAGGTCTCGGCGAGAACCCGTGGCTGCGTGACTCCATCTGAGGAAGATGCCTTCGTACTGCACAGAAAGATCCTAGAAATTGCGTGAGCAATGGAGAGCTCTGCCCCGCACAGATGGCGACTCCCACCCCACCCCACCCCACCTCTGGTGACTCCCATGGCGATTCTAGGGTTTAACACTACGATCTCCATCCGGCGACCCCAATGGACGACCTCCTCCATTGGGATTTCTCCCCTGGCCTTAAGGTCAAGGCACAGGTGCGTGCACGGTTTGGATCTATGGTCCACTTCGTTCCCAACCCCGGCTCCAAGGAATTCTTCCTTGAAGTCTCCTTCTCCTCGGCTTATTTTCCACTCTCGGTGGACTCGGTTGGTTTGGTTCTTCAATCATGTATTGGAGGGCTTAGTGATGGTTTCAAGGTCATTCGTTTGGGTGATTGTCATTTCCGATTCTCAGTGGCTTCAAATCGTGTGGGTCATTTTATATTTGGCTTACGTGATCGTATTTGGCCGGACTTCATATGTCACTTTCATTTACACCGAGGTTTGGAATCTCATCCATGGATTCAAGCATGGCATGCGGACTCTGAGCTGACTGGTTTGGCTTCACCGGGTCCGGCTATCAAATCTAAATGGTTATCTTCACAACATAATGTGCCTATGGATCCTGCATCTTTGCCCGTGTTTCAGAAATTGGGTTTGATTCCACCGCCGACGGACTTACATTCCGGCGAGCCTCCAGTTGAGATCCCTTTTGGTAGTTTTTTGGCTCCGGTTTCTGCGGATTTTTTCCGGATTGGATCCATATCTTTACCTATCTCCTCCGATATCCCGGCCAAGTTGCCTTCTTTTCGAGGAGGGTTGTTCAATATGGGATCATGGGATTCAATCCCTGATGATACTCTTCATTCCATCTTGGATGGCTGGCAGGCCGGCTATGATAATGAGAGTGTTAAGCTTATGGTGCAAGTTTCATCAGTCCCCACCAAAGATTATATATACAAAAGGCTTAAATATTGCTCTATATGTGATCGGCTTGGTCATGTCGCAGATACTTGCACTGGGTACTTTTGTCAAAGCTGTGGGGATGTCTCTGGGGACTGTTCTTGTTTTTCGCCACGTGGAAACACCCACGAGCATGTGCCATGCAAGGTGGGCCCGGGCCCCTTAGGTTATCCGTGCATTGCTTGCTCCGCAACGGATCATATGACTAGGCTTTGTCCTAGGCTTCGTCATTGTTCTCACTACCATCGTCTGGGCCATGTGGCCCATAAGCCCAAGTCTTGCAAATTTTTACCTCATTGGGCTTGGACACGAAAATCACTACAAGTAACAAAATCTGAGAGGATCTTGCCTCGGGGTGATGCGGATGTGCCTGTTGTTGGTAATTCTATGGTTGTTGGTATGGCCCGTGTTGTTAGGGATACGTGTGCATGCTGGGTTTGGAAAAGGAAACCGAAAATCCCACGCTCCTCGGACGTGGTTAACCCCCATTGCTTGACGCTACGCCTCCCTGGTCAGGGTGTAGTCAATTCAGCCTGCCAAAAACCCCAATCAGGTGAGTCGACGTCCTCCTCGAGCTCACCACCCACGCCTTCATCGCCCCCGCTCTCATCGCCTTTTGCCTCGGAGCAAGAAACCCCTCAGTCCATTATCGGCGATCTCCCTCCAGGCGGATACCCAACCTCCGGCATCCCAAGCTATGGCAAACTTCCCGGTGCGCCCTTTTGCCTTCGCTCCAGATGGATCGACCTTCGACCGCGGCCCTGCTCATCGAGGCCAGCGCCATGTCATGGTGGTGGATGATCCGCCCCTCAACCATGACAGGTACGCTATTGTTTCAGTCCATCCTCCAGTCCCAGATCATCAAAAGGAGTTTTGGCTAGCTAAGGTCTATCGCATTATTACTGGAGATTTAGAGTTTGATTTGGTAGATGATTTTATCTACCCGCTGGGCATTGGATGTGTGGTTTTTGCGGACATGGAGAGTAGGGATGCTGCCATTAGAGAGGGGCCTCACGCTCTGATTGAGGACTCCACTTTCTCATTAATCCCTCATGACGAAGATCTCAATATGCGCATGCCTGCTTTTGAATATGAAGTTTGGGTCATGTTTCTTGCTTTTCCAATGGACTATCAGACTGAACATTATATTCATAAGGCTGTCACTAACATTGGAAAACTTCTTGTCTGGCCATGCCCGGGCCACAACAAAGCTCGTGTTCTAGTTAAGTGTCATATCAAAGATGTTGCTGAGGTGCCACACAGTCTTTTGGTTACAAGGGTCGGTTTGCTGCCAGGTCTTGCTCACTCTTGGTCTGTGCCTGTATACGTCCTGAATGGCAGAAATACCACCCCAAACTTAGTTGGCAATGAGGATGTTCCTCCACTTCTGAATGCATCGCCCCACCCATATGAGCTTCCATTCTACACTCTCATGCAGCAGGCAAGAATCGATGAGATGGTTGCACAAGCCGCTCTGAATGAAGAAGCTTGGAACGCCCTGGAACCCTCTCAGGAACACATTCATGATAATGGTTGAGGCGTGAGGCCTGTGGCTCCTCCGCCATACACAGGGTTCAGTTTCAGAACATTCTTTCAGTATGACGGGCCATCCCTCATGGATGGTGTGGACCCAGAGCACAATTCCAGGACAACTTGTCTGATATTTGGGCTTCTGACTCAGAGTTTCAGGCGGTGGAGACGCTGGCCGATGGTTTTGTGCAGGGAAATCCTGCTGCTAGACTGGTGTTTGTCAGGGCTGGAGGGGACTCGGTTAATTTTCTTGTGGCTGTTGATTATGAGCTGTTGCTTTGGATGGGGAGGATGCTTAAACGCATATATACGCCGGCTCTCACCTTTTAGCACTCCGTGGTTGTTATGTTGCCCCTCAACCCATTCAAGTTCATACAGAACCAACTGAATGTTGCTGCTGCAGCCTGGCTGGAAAACATGGTCCCAGAATCTGATGTTCTGTCTGCGGTCTTCAGTTCAACCTTCCAGTTGGGAGCTGCCATTGTTCCCTCATCTCTGTTGCTGGATTTTGCTGAGCCCAGGGCTGATTTGTTTGATGTTGATTGGGAGATGGCTGCTCGTTCTCCTGGTCTCAAGGCGATCACACAACTTGTCTATGAAGATGCAGAGTTTCAGCCGGTGCCTCTGTCAGATCCACATAATGCTCTCCAGGTGATTGCTTCTTCTTCTTTGTTTACTGCTCCCCAGCCCCGCAATGTGCTAGTGCCACTAGACACCACGACTGTCAGAAGAAGCACTAGATCTAACAAGTATGATGGTTTCAAGATCAGTCATGTCTCTGACACTAAGCGCTCCAAGTCACGGGTGAAACCACGCGAGACTTCTTTTTTCACAGCTGTTTCTTTGGCTGCTGCTCCCATGCAGGTTATGACTAATGCTTGCCCCCCTCCAATGTCGATTGAAGATCTTCAACAGATGGGGAGCCGTTGCGGGATTGCACAAGATGTTCTCTCCCCTGAGAAGCTGCTGGCTGATCAGCGCTCGTCTGCTGGAGCAGGCGACTGAATTATCTCTCGCACATGAATAAATCCTGGAATGTGCTATCGTGGAATATCAGAGGCATCAACTCTGATGCTAAACTTTTGGCTCTTAGGAATGCTATTGATACTAGCGGTTGTTCTGTGCTATGTATCCAGGAAACTAAGCGTGAATCTTTTGATCTTGCGTTTAATAAAACTTTCTCCCCAAGTGTTTCGATAAGTTTGTGTTTGCATCGTCAGTGGGTGCCTCGGGTGGTCTTATTATAATATGGAATAGTTCTGTGTTTGTGGGCACGCCTTGGTATGTGGACTCTTTTGCTGTGGGTGTTTCTTTTGTTGCTACTCAATCCAATGATTCTTGGAAACTGATCAATGTTTATGGTCCCTGCTCCGACCAGCGTCGGGTGGATTTTACTAACTGGCTTTTTGACCTGAATATTCCTGATGATGAGAATTGGCTGATTCTAGGTGACTTTAAATTTATTCGATCCACGAATAATAGGAACAAACCTCGGGGTGACGCTGCGGACATGTTGTTGTTTAATGAAATTATTCGAGCACAGTCCTTGATGGAGCTACCTGTGAAAGGCAGAGCATATACCTGGAGCAATATGCAGGATGACCCCCTGCTTGAACAACTTGATTGGTTCTTTTCATCCTCTTGTTGGACTACCTCCTTACCAAACACGATGGTTTTGCCCCTGAGGAAACCAGTGTCTGATCATATCCCGTGTGTGGTTGCAATTGAGTCTAATATCCCCAGGTCCAAGCTTTTCTGCTTTGAGAATTTTTGGGTTAACCATGATGGGTTTGCTGATGTTGTTGCCGCCTCCTGGTCTAAAACATGTCATGCCCCGAACGCTGCCGCTTGCATTTGTAAAAAGCTAAAAACACTAAGATATGATCTCAAGCGATGGAGTAAGGGTGTCTCAAAGCTTAAAATTATGATCCAGAACAGTAATGAGACTCTAGCTATGATGGATAATCTCGAGGACAAAAGACCTTTGTACGTCCAAGAGTCAAACTTCAGGAGGATTCTAAAATGTCATTTGCAGACATTGCTCAAATATCAGAATGATTATTGGAGGAAAAGATGTACGATCAGGTATTTCAGGTTTGCTGATGAGAATACCAAGCTCTTTCAATCTCTGGCCACGGAGAGATATAGGCATAATGCTATTGCCATGCTTAGAGATGATGTTGTGGAAATCCATGACCATGTTGGCAAGGAGGGGGTGCTTTTCAAAACCTATAAGGAACGTTTGGGCTCTTCTAAACCCACCAGCATGCGTTTTGATCTTTCTAGGATCATTCGCCGGATTGAAGGGCTGGATCAACTGGCAGCATCATTTTCCCATGATGAGATCGATGCTGTAATTAAGGAAATGCCAAATGACAAAGCTCCGAGCCCTGATGGGTTTAATGGTTGTTTTCTTAAGAGTTGCTGGCAGATCATCAAGTCAGATTTTTATGAGCTGTGCAATGCTTTTCATGCTGGAGGGTTAGATATCACCAGCATTAGTGAGGGCTACATCACCTTGATCCCCAAGATCTCTTCCCCAGAAACTACAAATGATAATAGACCAATTACTTTACTAAATTGTTGTCTGAAAATCATTACAAAGATCTTGGCTAACCGACTGCAGAAAGTCATCCTCAAAATCATCCACAAAAACCAGTACGGTTTCATTAAGGGGAGGACTATTCAGGACTGCCTGGCGTGGTTGTTTGAATATATCCATCAATGCCATACCTCAGTGCGGGAGATAATCTTGCTCAAGCTAGATTTTGCTAAGGCGTTTGACATGATTGAGCATGCCCCAATGTTAGAGATCATGAAGCACATGGGTTTTGATGACAAATGGCTCGGTTGGATGGAAACGATATTTGGCTCGGGGATTTCCTCTGTTCTCCTTAATGGAGTTCCTGGTCAGAAATTTAAATGCAAATGTGGTGTGCGACAGGGTGATCCTCTTTTATCGTTGATTTTTGTCCTTGCAGCCGACCTCCTCCAAGCTGCAATTAATGATGCTTTTGTTCGTGGACTCGTTGAGCTCCCTCTCCCTCGTGACAATGCGGGTGATTTTCCTGTTGTCCAATACGCGGATGACATGATTTTGGTGATGCAGGCTTGTCCTCAACAGGCTGCCCGTATGAAATCAATATTGGAGGACTATGTTGCTTCGGTTGGGCTGAAGATCAATTTCCATAAATCAACTCTTATACCCATTAACATTGATCACCAGCGTGCCTGTGAATTGGCAGGGGTGTTTAGCTGTTCTGTTGGTTCTCTGCCGTTCACCTACCTTGGCCTCCCCATGGGGACGGCGAGGCCAAGCATTCTTGATCTCATGCCGCTGGTGCACGCGATTGAGAGGAAGACGTCCACTACCTTGTCCCTAATGTCGATCGGGGCCAAACTGACTTTGGTCAATTCGGTTGTGACATCGATGTTGATTTATGCAATGTGTACAATTAAACTGCATCCCAAAGTGATCGAGCATTTGGACAAACTACACAGATATTGCCTTTGGGCAAAAAGTTCTGACGATGGGGTCAAAAACAACTCCCTTGCAGCCTGGGAGCTTGTCTGTCGACCAAAACATTGTGGAGGCCTTGGTGTTATTGATATCAAAACACAGAATGTTGCCCTCCTTCTAAAACATCTGTTCAAATTCTACAATCATTATGATGTACCCTGGGTTGAGCTGGTTTGGGATGCATACTACAGAAACAAGATACCGCATGCAGCTGATGCGATGGGCTCTTTCTGGTGGAAGGACATGATGCAGCTCAGTGGGGTCTTTTGGGGGATCACCAAAGTCGTCCCGGGAGATTGTTCTAGCGCTCTGTTTTGGGAAGATGTCTGGTTTGATGGTAGTGACTCTATGTTGATGGACATGTATCCACGGGGCTTCTCTTTTTGCTTGAATGAGGATGATTCCATTGCTAAGGTACTCACTGTGACTGACCCAACCATGATCTTTAGCTTTGCCTCTTTCGATCCAAGCCAGGGAGGAGATCAGAGAGATCCAGCAGGGGTCGGTGCATGTTCGAGTGGCTGATGACTGTTGTGACATTTGGGAATGCACGCTCGGGCGTTTCTCGTCCAAGAAATACTATAACCACTGTTATGAGCAGATCGTGGCTGATGAGGCGTTTGGTTGGCTTTGGAAGGCCAAGAGCCCAATCAAGTTCAAAATGTTCGGGTGGCTGCTTCTTGTTGATCGTCTGAATACCAGAAACATGCTAAAACGTAGGCACTTTGCCGTTGCCGGGGACAACTACACATGCATGCTTTGCCAAAACCCTCCCGACGAAACTGTGGAACTTTTGTTCTTTACCTGCCCTTTCAGTCAACAGTGCTGGAGTAGAGTTGGACTGTCGTGGCCTGTGGGAGTCAACAGATTAGCTTTGCTACATGGGGGTAGAGATAGATGGGGGCAGCCCCTCTTCATGGATATATTTTTGCCGGCTGCTTGGAGTTTATGGATGGAGAGAAACAACCAACACTTTAGAGGGATTCAGCATTCCTTTGGGGCATGGCTGGCTAGGTTCAAACATCTCTTGGAGTTGGTGACCCATAACTGTAGAGGGGAACTTCATCCTTTCCTGTCTGATTACACTTGTGTGGCCGGGGGCCTCAAAACCCATTGTAACACATATGTAATTGTTCCCTTGTGAGTAATACAAATGTCAGTGGTAGCGTCTCCCATTGTCGATCACCTTCAAAAAATGGAGAGCTCTGCAACTTTCTTTTTGACAGTAGCGCCAGATGCATATGTAGTCCAACATGGCAGCTGGAGCAAAGGTGACTTGACTAGCTAACGATGTGACCGTTGACTGCCAATAATTAAAACACTGACTTGACTAGCTAACAATGTACTCCAACATGGCAGCTAGAGCAAAGGTGACTTGACTAGCTAATGATGTGACCGTTGACTGCCAATAATTAAAACACTGACTTGACTAGCTAACGATGTACTCCAACATGGCAGCTGGAGCAAAGGTTGAATCATACTGTTCATTTGCGGCCGAGTCAACTTAGCTCATGGATGATTATATGGGGCCTGATAGTGCTGTTGGTGTGGAATGCAAGCAGTATCCATCGACTTTACAAAGCTATCATTCGGTCAATTTCAAAGAGGCGAACCAGGTAGCCGAGAGCATCTCTAGCCGCGCCCCCCTCCCCTGGCGAATTTTTCGGCGCCGGTGCCAAAAAAACACCCCAGTCGCACCCCCCAGGACACCGAAATCCGCTGGTTCGG
>NC_041387.1:22469565-22539838 GCF_002162155.2 Triticum dicoccoides
AGGGAAAAGCACGGCTGGCCCACACCATCAGGCGAAAAGTCAAGTCTTTCTTCCCCGACTCGCCTCCCACCCCCCGCGCCCTCAGCCACCAACAGTTGTATCCCGGCGCCGCCCACCTCCCGCCACCGCTAGATAGCCAATCCCCGCCGAAAAAGAGTAGAGGTTTCACCGAGGCAGCCCCTCCACCAGCAGCTGGGCATTCTTTCCACCGTTTCCAGCCGTGGAGGGGCAGTTTAGCAGCGGGTACACGGCCACCGCGCCCGCAAGGTGTTCGGCGATTTGCCTACCTCAGCGATGGACTTGAACGACAAGGAAGCACTCGCCGCGCTGCTGGAGGAGGAAGCCGAGGCCGACGTCCAGGAAGAGGAACATCTCATGGTGCTCGCCGCCCTGCTAGCGAGCAATGAAAAGTTGCGGCGAGGTGTCTCAGTGCCAGGGCGGATGAAAGCAAAGAACCGACATCGTCTCGAAGGCTACTGCATGCTCTACTCCGACTACTTCGCCGATGATCCACTGCACGGCGACAAAACATTTTGGCGTCATTATCATATGAGTCGAAAGCTCTTCCTCGGGATTGTGAATTCCATGCGGGAGTTCAACAGCTACTTCAAGTGCAAGATGGATTGCACGGGCAAACTTGGATTCACCTCGATCCAGAAGTGCACGACAGCGATGAGGATGCTTGCATACGGAGCTCCGGTGATTCACTCAACGACTATGGGCGCATGGCCGAGTCCACCACCATTGAGTGTTTCTACAAATTCTGTCGAGCAGTGGTGGCATTGTTTGGACTGCAATACTTGCGAACACTCAATGCATAAGACACTGCTAGGATCCTAGCACAGAATGCATCAAGAGGATTTCCTGGAATGCTTGGAAGCATTGACTGCATGCATTGGAAATGGAAGAACTGCCCGTTTGCTTGGCAGGGCATGTACAAAGGCGCCAAAGGAGGTTGCAGTGTGGTACTTGAGGTGGTGGCCACACAGGACCTCTGGATTTGGCACTCCTTCTTTGGTATGCCAGGAACTCACAATGACATCAACGTGCTGCAGTGCTCCCCTGTCTTTGCCAAGCTTGTTGAAGGTCATTCTCCTCCAGTGAACTTCGAGGTCAATGGGCGGCACTATAACAAGGGGTACTACCTAGCTAATGGGATCTATCCGAGATGGTCTACATTTGTGAAGACTATCTCAAACGTTGTTCCAGGAGGCAAGAAGTCCCACTTTGCCAAGGTGCAGGAGGCTTGCAGGAAGGATGTCGAGCGGCCATTTGGTGTGCTCCAATCTCGATTTGCTGTTGTCCGGTACCCTTCTCAGACCTGGTCGAAAGATCAAATGTGGGAGATCATGACTTGCTATGTCATCTTGCACAACATGATCATTGAGAGCGAGCAGGAAGAGCCAGTGTTTGACACTGAACAATACTGCAGGTAGTGTCCTCTAGCCGAAGTTGATCGCCAGCTACCGGCAACCTGGACTGCCTACCTCGGTATGCATCAAGAGATCCGAGACCCACAGGTGCATCATCAACTGCAGCAGGATCTGGTGGAGCACCTATGGAGGATCAAGGGCGACTCCTAGCTCGAGGTGTGATGAATTTTTATTTGTTGAACTATATAATTTGTATTGAACTATTTGTTGTTGCACTATTTGTTGAACTATTTGATTTTTTGTGATGAACTATGTGATAAACAATATTTATGTTGATAATTGAATGTCGAGCCACGAGGAACCATGCCGAAATTGGGCATATTGTCGCCCATATGGGGCCTTTATTCGCCGAAAGTGGGCCAAAAACTGGACCAATATCGGCTCCTGGGGGCGACGGCTGGATGCCCAACCGCCCCTAGTGCCAATTGTATCGCTGCTCGCCCCTAGGCGGCGATTTTTATGCCTCCTTGGGGGGCCAACGGCTGGAGATGCTCTGATGAGTTGGCAAAACGATGTTGTTGTTCAAAATCTTCTGCTTTTTGGATACTGTAGTCCCGACCTTTTTTTCTCACCTTTTTGTAAATGATATGACCATTATCGAAGGAATAATTCTTTTTACTGTAGAAAGAAAATGACAACTACTTACATAAAAGTAAGGGCATGTCCAACACTGACCCTCAAACTGCCTGCAAACATCCGAACCTCAAGGTCCAGAGTGTTCTGCCATCCAACACGGTCTTTTGTTGGTCCGCGGGCCACCTCAAGCGCGTTTTTCCCGTAAATTGGAGATAAAGTGGGGGGTGGGGGGCTTTGCGGGGGTCTGGACCGCTGACATGCCCCCTTCTGACTACCCTTGCCCACCCAAAATCCCGGTCTCTCGCTCGTGTGCGTTTTTGTCTAGCGCCAGCCTCTGCGTTCATGCCATTGTAGAGCAGCCGCTCTGCAATGACATTTGCCCAAAGCAGGCACACCACCTCACACTTCCGCCGACATTGATTAAGCGCGCCAGTCATGAGAGTTGCCTGTGCCATGTCACCAAGGTCCACGCATGTTCATTGCTGAAGTGATGTTTGTTGTACAGGAAAAGACGGATATCTAACATGCCCATTCAATGCACGTCCGTTCATATGTCGCCATTAAGCAGGCTCATCGGCCGAGGAACCAACTGACGAGGATACAGACCCGAGGTAGGGCCATAGGCTCTACCTATACGTCTTACCCAAGGTCACTACCCTAGAAGAAGGAAAGACCAAGAGTCAACAGAAGAGCGCCAGTCTTATACGTCAAGTGCAATCCACTCGACGGTCACATCACTCGACGGTCGCTACCAACCGTCACTCGACCACAAGGAAGGCCACTCGACCATATCGAAGACCAGGAGTCGGAAGAGCACGCAACGGCCAGATATTTACTCCTTAGTCTTCATGAGCATTAAGAGCACTTAATGCTGGCATTACTAGTAACGCCCCTTACTTTATGTACATTAGTTCCCTTGTAATGGAGACGGGCTGGGGTCCTGGCGCACTCTATATAAGCCACCCCCCTCCTCTGTCACAAGGGTTCGCACCCTCTGTAACACAACACACTTAATCCAATCGACCGCCTCCGGTCACCGAGATGTAGGGCTATTACTTCCTCCGAGAAGGGCCTGAACTCATAAACCTCGCGTGTACATCTTCGCCATAGCTAAGATCTTGCCTCTCCATTCCTACCCCCTTTCTACTGTCAGACTCAGAACCACGACAGTTGGCGCCCACCTTGGGGCCGGTGTCTTAGCGACTTATTGGTGAAGTTGCAAGTTTTTTCGTTCATCATCATGGGTTTCCGATGGCGAGATGGTTGAGGGCCGCGAGATCTGTCTCAGCGCGCTCGTTTTCGTCGCCGACGACTCAGCGTGGCTTTAGGAAGCTCCACTCGATGTTGAGGCGCTCCCCGTTCGAGGGGTGATGCACTTTCGCGCGTGCGTTCGTGGCGTCCTTCTCCGGCAGCCGTCGACTCAGTATCAGTCGACTCCGATGGTGTTTTCTCTCCCCGCTGTTCGCCGTCGCAAGCAGTCCGGTCAATCGCGGATTCAACGCTGGGTGAAACACGTGGTGGCTCGGCGCTCGACCACCCATCAAGTCGCGGCAATCGAGCCCGACGAAACCCTCCACGGCATGTTCGATCTGTCGACTGGCTCCGTGGGGACTGCATCCGAGTGCGATAGCAGCGATCCTGCGGCCGAAGTCCTGATGGTCGATGGTCCTCACAGCCCACCCGGGTTCCGCCGCGAGGGCGACGGAGACGGAGGTGGCAATCCGTTGCACGTCCATGAGGAATACCGATCCGAGCCCCTCTCTTTGTAGCAGAGGGAAGAACTTTGTCGCCGCAACATGGATGCACTCCATACGCCCATCGTTGGAGAAAACCCCGAGGCTCGGGCCTTGGAGGAGGTGCGCCTAGCCAACTTGGCTGAGCGCACTCGACTGGATAACCTTCAGCGTGCTCTCGACGAGCGCGCCCAGGAGCGGGTCCATGAATCCAGTCGACGACAGCTTTTCCCGCCTCCACCTAAGGTATACCGCACTCTGATCCAGAACCTCACAGCTGCGACCCAAATAGCAGAGTCGATCCAGCCTTCCCAGTCTGAAGCTGGCAGAGGGCTGATGCAGATCCGGGCCCTTCTCAGGGCAACAGGAGAGCAGAATACAACAGTATCTCAGTCACGGAATAGGATTCATAGCAGATCCATTACAGCGAACACGGTTCAGTCGGCTCACAGCTCAAGATCGACTTCGCGGCGTGAAGGCCGTGGGCAGTATGATCATCCACTCGACCGTGACAATCATCGTCGGGGACCCACGCCTCCTCCGAGGAGTGCGTCATATGTGCCTCGGCGGAACGATGATAGGCGCCGTCACAGTGGTGAGCGCAGGAATTCAGTCGACCGAAGGGGACCGGGCTTCGACGCGAGGTCTATCCTTGTTCAAGGCTTGGTCGACCGGAACAGAGCACACAAAGAAGACCCTGGCAGAGATCGTCCAAGTGGCAGCCAAGTGCATATTTTTGGTCCCGGGTGTTTTAGCAGAGCCATCAGGGCAGCAATGATACCTCCAACTTCAGGCTGGCATCCGAGGTCAGTAAGTTCACCGGTGAATCCAAACCTGAAACTTGGCTTGAAGATTACCGAGTGGCTGTGCAGATTGGGGGCGGCAACGACGAGATAGCGATGAAGCATCTCCCTCTTATGTTGGAAGGGTCGGCCCGAGCATGGCTGACTCAGTTGACTCTGGTCAGTATTCACAGTTGGGAAGAGCTGTCCTGAGTGTTTGTGAGAACTTTCAAGGGCACGTGCAAGCGCCCAGGAGGATTGCCCGAGTTGCAGCACTGTGTGCAGAAGCCGAATGTGACTTTGAGGGAGTTCATCCAGAGATGGTCCACTTTGCATCACACCGTCGAGAATGTTTCAGAGCATCAAGCTCCGTGTGCCTTCAAGGAAGGCATCAAATACAGGGAATTGGTCTTGAAATTCGGTCGAACTGGGGATATGACTCTGGCTCGAATGATGGAGATAGCCACCCGGTACGCTAACGGGGAAGAAGAGGATCGACTCCGTAGTGGGAAGAGCAAACCAGTCGGCAAAGAGGCCGGTGGAGGTAACTCCAGTCAGAAACAGAAGCGTAAGGCCGAGCCAGTGGCACCTAGAGCGATTGTGGCAGTGAATCAAGGAAAGTTTAAGGGAAAACCTAAGGGGCCCTAGCCCCCTAAGAAGGTGAAGGATAAAGAAGGGAATGATGTGCTAGATTTGCCGTGCCACATCCACACGAAGAAAGATGAGGAAGGTAATCTGATTTACCCAAAGCATACCACCCGATAGTGTCGACTCCTAATCCAGCAGTTCCGAGAGAAACAACCCAATGAGAAGGAGAAGGAGTCGGACCAAGGTGAAGATGAAGAGGAAGATGATGGTTATCCCAAAGTCAATTCCACTCTGATGATATTTGCTGATGTTGAAAGCAAAAGTCGATTGAAGGTCATCAACAGGGAGGTGAACATGGTCGCTCCCGTGATGACGACCACCTACCTGAGATGGTCTCAGACAACCATTACGTTCGACCAGTCTGACCACCCTGCTTGCGTGGCCACCCCTGGGAGGCAAGCTCTGGTGGTCGACCCCGTGGTTGGAGGCACTCGACTGACCAAAGTACTGATGGACGGTGGCAGTGGTCTGAACATCCTCTACGCTAAGACCTTGAAAGGGATGGGCATTCTGATGTCCAAGCTTAGCGAGAGCAATATGAGTTTTCATGGTGTTATTCCTGGAAAGAAAGCCGAATCACTCGGTCAGATCGCCCTCGACATGGTTTTCAGTGATTCGAAGCATTACCATAAGGAGAAATTGACATTTAAGTTGTGGATTTCCAGAGTGCCTATCATGCCATTTTGGGTAGGCCAACCTATGCACGCTTTATGGCTCGACCATGTTATGTGTATCTCGAACTGAAGATGCCTGGCCCCAAAGGTGTGATCACAGTTACAGGCAATCGACAGAAGGCTGAGGAATGTTTCCAGAAAGGTTCCAAGATCGCCGACGAATAGATGGCAGCGGTTGAATTCCAAGAATATCAAAAGAATGCAGATCCGAGTGATTTGCTTAGAGCCAAGAAGCCTACCACAGATTCTGCATTCCAATCGACCGGTGAGACGAAGCTAGTTCATATTCATCCGACGGATCTCGATGCTGCACCGACTCATATATCAATGACGCTCGACAACAAATAGGAAGAAGCGCTCGTTCAGTTCCTCCGGGAGAACCGAGACATCTTTGCATGGAAACCTTCTGACATGCCAGGTGTGCCCAGGGGACTGGCCGAGCACCTTTTGCGTGTCGACCCCAAAGTAAAACCCATCAAAGAGCACCTTCGGCGGCCCGCCGTGTAGAAGAGGAAAGCAATTGGCGAAGAAGTGGCTCGACTGTTGGCAGCAGAGTTCATCCGTGAAATCTACCGCTCCGAGTGGTTAGCCAATGTAGTCATGGTTCCTAAGAAGGGTGATTCACTTCGTATGTGCATTGATTTCAAGCATATCAATCGGGCCTGCCCCAAAGATCACTTCCCTCTCCCTCGCATCGATCAGATTGTTGACTCGACTGCGGGGTGTGAGCGCTTGTCTTTCTTAGATGCGTATTTTAGATACCATCAGATCCGACTGTATGGTCCCGATGAAATAAAAATAGCCTTCATCACCCCATTCGAGTGCTTTTGCTATGTCACCATGCCTTTTGGTTTGAAAAATGCCGGAGCCACATTCATGAGAATGATTCAGAAGTGCATGCTCACTCAAATCAGTCGGAATGTGGAAGCGTACATGGATGACATTGTGGTCAAGTCTCGCAAAGGTTCTGACCTATTGACTGACCTTGCAGAAACCTTTGCCAACCTGAGGAGGTACAATATCAAGCTTAATCCGTCAAAATGCACGTTCGGAGTTCGAGGAGGAAAGTTACTCGGTTTTCTCGTTTCCGAACAAGGGATCGACGCCAATCTAGAAAAAGTTGATACCATTGATAACCCCCAAGTGTAGGGGATCGCAACAGTTTTCGATAAGTAAGAGTGTCGAACCCAACGAGGAGCTAAAGGTAGAATAAATATTCCCTCAAGTTCTATCAACCACCGATACAACTCTACGCACGCTTGACATTCGCTTTACCTAGAACAAGTATGAAACTAGAAGTACTTTGTAGGTGTGATAGAATAGGTTTGCAAGATAGTAAAGAATGCGTAAATAAAATCTAGGGGCTGTTTAGATAAAGATGCAATAAAGTAAATATAGCGAGTGTGGAAAAGTGGTGGTAGGAGTTGTGAAATTGTCCCTAAGCAACTGACTACGTTACTAGACCGGTAATCACTATTGCAATTCTATTTGAGGGAGAGGCATAAGCTAACATACTTTGTCTACTTGGATCATATGCACTTATGATTGGAACTCTAGCAAGCGTCCGCAACTACTAAAGATTCATTAAGGTAAAACCCAACCATAGCATTAAGGTACCAAGTCCCCTTTTATCCTATATGCAAACAACCTACTTACTCGGGTTTGTGTTTCAGTCACTCACGCAACCCACCATAAGCAAATCATAAACATATTGCAAACCCTACAGCGGGAATCCCTCACGCTTGCGCGACATGGAGGGCACCATAGGATAGCACCAATAATAAAACATGCAACTCAAACCAATCATAGCAATTCATCAATCACCGATAGGACAACAAAAATCTACTCAGACATCATAGGATGGCAACACATCATAGGATA
This sequence comes from Triticum dicoccoides, assembly GCF_002162155.2. Classification (NCBI taxonomy): domain Eukaryota; kingdom Viridiplantae; phylum Streptophyta; class Magnoliopsida; order Poales; family Poaceae; genus Triticum; species Triticum dicoccoides. Next base: position 22,477,293 of record NC_041387.1, read on the forward strand.
ATAATATGAAGCATAAAGCACCGTGTTCAAGTAGAGGGTACAGCGGGATGCGGGAGAGTGGACCGCTGAATATAGATGGGGGAAGGTGATGGAGATGTTGGTGAAGATGACGGCGGTGTTGGTGAAGATCGGGGTGATGATGATGGCCCCCGGCGGCGTTCCGGCGCCACCGGAAGCAAGGGGGAGAGAGCCCCCCTCCTTCTTCTTCTTCCTTGACCTTCTCCCTAGATGGGAGAAGGATTTCCCCTCTTATCCTTGGCTCCCATGGCGTGGGAGGGGCGAGAGCCCCTCCGAGATTGGATCTACCTCTCTGTTTCTGCGTTCTCTGTTTCTTCCCCTTCACCGTTTCCTTTATGTCTGGAGATCCGTAACTCCGATTGGGGTGAATCTTTCGCCCAGATTTTTCTCGTAAAATTAGCTTTCTTGTGGAAAAAGAAGGGCGTCAACCGCCTTATGGGTGGCCCACGAGAGCCTAGGCCGTGCCCAGGGGGAGGGCGCGCCCCCCTGTCTCGTGGCCACCCCGGACACCGTTTCGCGTTGATTCTTCCTCTGCAAAATCCCAAATATTACAAAATAATTCTCCATCCGTTTTTATCCCGTTTGGATTCCATTTGATATTGGTTTTCTGCAAAACATAAAACATGCAACAGACAGGAACTGGCACTGGGCACTGGATCAATATGTTAGTCCCAAAAATAGTATAAAAAGTTGCCAAAAGTATATGAAAGTTGAAGAATATTGGCATGGAACAATAAAAAATTATAGATACGACGGAGACGTATCAACATCCCCAAGCTTAATTCCTGCTCGTCCTCGAGTAGGTAAATGATAAAAAAGATAATTTTTTGATGTGGAATGCTACCTAGCATAATCTTGATCATATGTCTAATCATGGCATGAATATTAAGACACGAGTGATTCAAAGCAATAGTCTATCATTTGACATAAAAACAATAATACTTCGAGCGTACCAATAAAGCAATCATGTCTTTTCAAAACAACATGGCCAAAGATAGTTATCCTTACAAAATCATATAGTCTGACTGTTGCTCTATCTTCATCACACAAAGTATTTAATCATGCACAACCCCGATGACAAGCCAAGCAATTGTTTCATACTTTAATAATCTCAAACTTTTTCAAGTTTCACACAATACATGAGCGTGAGCCATGGATATAGCACTATAGGTGGAATAGAAAATGATGGTGGGGGTTATGTGGAGAAGACAAAAAGGGAGAAGGTCTCACATCAACGCGGCTAATCAACGGGCTATGGAGATGCCCATCAATTTATGTCAATGTGAGGAGTAGGGATTGCCATGCAACAGATGCACTAGAGCTATAAGTGTATGAAAGCTCAAACTGAAAACTAAGTGGGTGTGCATCCAACTTGCTTGCTCATGAAGACCTTAGGCATTTGAGGAAGCCCATCATCGGAATATACAAGCCAAGTTCTATAATGAAAATTCCCCCTAGTATATGAAAGTGAAAGCATAGGAGACTCTCTCTATGAAGAACATGGTGCTGCTCTACAGCACAAGTGTGGTAAAAGGATAGTAACATTGCCCCTTCTCTCTTTTTCTCTCATTTTTTTCCTTTTTTCTCTTTTTTTCTCATTATTTTTTTTCTTTTTTTCTTTTTGGTGGGCTTCTTTGGCCTCTTTTATGTATTTGGGCTTCTTTTGGCCTGTTTTATTTTTCATAAAGTCTGGAGTCTCATCCCGACTTGTGGGGGAATCATAGTCTCCATCATCCTTTCTTCACTAGGGCAATGCTCTAATAATGATGATCATCACACTTTTATTTACTTACAACTCAATATCTAGAACAAAGATATGACTCTATATGAATGCCTCCGGCGGTGTACCGGGTTGTGCAATAATCTAGCGTAGCAATGACATCAAAAAACGGATAGGCCATGAAAACATCATGCTAGCTATCTTACGATCATGCAAGGCAATATGACAATGAATGCTCAAGTCATGTATATGATGATGATGAAAGTTGCATGGCAATATATCTCGGAGTGGCTATGGAAATGCCATGATAGGTAGGTATGGTGGCTGTTTTGAGGAAGATATAAGGAGGCTTATGTGTGACAGAGCGTATCATATCACGGGGTTTGGATGCACCGGCGAAGTTTGCTCCAACTCTCGAGGTGAGAAAGGGCAATGCATGGTACCGAAGAGGCTAGCAATGATGGAAGGGTGAGAGTGCGTATAATCCATGGACTCAACATTAGTCATAAAGAACTCATATACTTATTGCAAAAATCTACAAGCCATTGAAAACAAAGTACTACGCGCATGCTCCTAGGGGGGTAGATTGGTAGGAAAAGACCATCGCTCGTCCCCGACCGCCACTCATAAGGAAGACAATCAATAAATAAAATTGTGCTCCAACTTCATCACAAAGCGGTTCACCATACGTGCATGCTACGGGAATCACAAACCTCAACACAAGTGTCTCTATAATCCACAACCACCCACTAGCATGACTCTAATATCACCATCTTTATATCGCCAAACTATTGCAAGGAATCAAACATATCATATTCAGCGATCTACAAGTTTATGTAGGATTTTATGACTAACCATGTGAATGACCAATTCCTGTCATCTCTCTAAATAGATATAAGTGAAGCAAGAGAGTTTAATTCTTTCTACAAAAGATATGCCCATGCTCTAACAAATATAATGAAGCAAAAGAGCATTCTACAAATGGCGGTTTTCTATGTGAAGAGAAACAGGCAATCCAAACTTCAAATGATATAAGTGAAGCACATGAAGCATTCTATAAAGCCATACTCAAAAGATTTAAGTGAAGTGCAATGAGCATTCTACAAATCAACCAAGGACTATCTCATACCAGCATGGTGCATAAAATAAAATAAAATGAAAACTAAATGCAAAAGACGCTCCAAGACTTGCACATAATGCATAAACGAAACGAATACGAAAACATACCGATACTTGTTGAAGAAAGAGGGAATGCCTTCCGGGGCATCCCCAAGCTTAGACGCTTGAGTCTCCTTGAATATTTATTTGGGGTGCCTTGGGCATCCCCAAGCTTGAGCTCTTGCCTCTCTTCCTTTTCCTCATATTGAGACATCCTCGATTAGACACTACATCCACACAAAACTTCAACAGAAAACTCGGTAAGATCCATTAGTATAATAAAGCAAATCAACACTCTAAGTACTGTAGCAAACCAATTCATATTTTGTTTTTGCATTGTGTCTACTGTAACATAACTTTTTCATGGCTTAATCCACTGATATAAATTGATAGATTCATCAAAACAAGCAAGCTATGCATCAAAAACAGAATCTGTCAAAAACAGAACAGTCTGTAGCAATCTAAACATCCACCATACTTCTGGTACCCCAACAATTCTACCAAAATTAAGAAAAATAAAAAAGTTGTACAGAAAGACAGTGCAAAAGGAATCAGAACCAATTGACGTTCCAGAAAAAACTTTAAAATCACACACTACAGCCAAAGTTTCTGTCCAGCACCGTGCAAACCAACAAGCATTGTAAACATCCTAAAGGCAAACCTTGGCACATTATTTTTATAATACAATGGAATTGTACAAGGGGATAATTATTTTTGATGAAAAGTTTCTGTAATCAAGATTCACAAAGTTTCCGTGAGCATGAACAAAGTTCAAGGAGCTCTCCCACTTCAACAATGCTTATCTCTCTCACTTTCACTTTCCTTTTCGAAAAGTTTTAGGTTCCCCTCTTTTTTTTGTTTTTAAACTATATGAAAGCACCCAACAGAAATAAATGACTCTCTAAAACTTCCGGGTTGTCTCCCTGGCAGCGCTTTCTTTAAAGCCATTAAGCTAGGCATATAGTGCTCAAGTAATGGATCCACCCGGATCCCAAGGTAGATCAAAGCCAATTTTAATTAAAAATGATTTGTAATTTAGTAGTGAGCACAAAGTAACATAAATCATGCAACAATGAAGTCTAACTCTCTTCCTATGCATCGGCATGTCATAAAAGAACAATTCATGCACACATAGTAAAGGCCAATGCATAGTATAATCAGTTTCTTGCAATTCTATCGTGTTGGAAACATAAAGAGGCGGAGATGTAGTTCCTCTCTCATAATAATTGCAAGTAGGAGCAGCAAGCACATGCATATTATATCTATCAAAATCATCATGTGCAATGGTAAAAGGCAACCCATCAATATAATCCTTAATAAGCACAAGTTTCTTCGATATAGTGTAGTTGGGAGAATTCAAATAAATAATAGGACTATCATGAGTGGGTGCAATAGCAACAATTTCATGTTTACCATAAGGAACTATAGCAAGTTCATCTCCATAAGCATAATTCATATTGGCATCTTGGCCACAAGCATAGCAAGCATCATCAAAAAGGGATATTTCAAGAGAATCAACGGGATCATAGCAATCATCATAGCAATCATCCTTCGGTAAGCACGAAGGGGAATTAAACAATGTATGAGTTGAAGAGTTACTCTCATTAGAAGGTGGGCACGGGTGATCAATCCGCTCTTCCTCCTTTTGTTCTTCACTCTCCTCATCATCTTTTTCATCCAATGATCTCACAGTTTCATCAATTTCTTCTTCCATAGCTTCCTGCAAAATATTAGTATCTTCTTGGACAGCGGAGACTTTCTCAATAAATGCATTAATATAGTAATTATATTCATAATTTTTATAGCAATATCTAAGTATAGCAAGATTTTCAGGCCTATAAGCATCATCATCTAAAGCTTCATACTTTTCAAACAAAGATTCAATCTCATAAGCAGCCTTAAAAGCAACAAATTCTTCTATTTGCTCCACATCATAGTAATCATATATACCATTAGCATAAAAAGCTAAGGTTTCATTATCATTAAATTCGCATGAAAAGGAAAGGTGTGGAGCCTCCATCCTAGATCAACAAGTAATATCATATCTCAAGCAGAGATTCCACGCATACCAATGCAACATAATAAATTGATCCCATAATAGTTTCCCTTTTTGTGTCGAGCGATAATCCCTAAAGTATTCACGTTGATCCAACGTGTCTCCCATTATAAAGTTGAATGGGGCTTTTTCAGGATTATCAAAGTAGTACAGAATATCTTTCACATAATGAGAATCGAGGGTTTTAGGAGTTACCCCATCCTCATGAGTAGCAAGTACAGCTAATTTGTTTGGTATTTTGCGTTCCATATCCATAACTAAAGATAGAGAACAACTTAGAACAGCAAATAAAAATTACTTAGTGATAAAGCAAACAAGCACACACGAGAATATTCACCCCACGCTATGACTCCCCGGCAACGGCGCCAGAAAAAGGTCTTGATAACCCACAAGTGTAGGGGATCGCAACAGTTTTCATAAGTAAGAGTGTCGAACCCAACGAGGAGCTAAAGGTAGAATAAGTATTCCCTCAAGTTCTATCGACCACCGATACAACTCTACGCACGCTTGACGTTCGCTTTACCTAGAACAAGTATGAAACTAGAAGTACTTTGTAGGTGTGATAGAATAGGTTTGCAAGATAATAAAGAACGTGTAAATAAAAACTAGGGGCTATTTAGATAAAGATGCAATAAAGTAAATATAGTGAGTGTGGAAAAGTGGTGGTAGGAGTTGTGAAATTGTCCCTAAGCAACTGACTATGTTACTAGACCGGTAATCACTATTGCAATTCTATTTGAGGGAGAGGCATAAGCTAACATACTTTGTCTAGGATCATATGCACTTATGATTGGAACTCTAGCAAGCGTCCGCAACTACTAAAGATTCATTAAGGTAAAACCCAACCATAGCATTAAAGTATCTAGTCCCCTTTTATCCCATGCGCAAACAACCTACTTACTCAGGTTTGTGTTTCAGTCACTCACGCAACCCACCATAAGCAAATCATAAACATATTGCAAACCCTACAACGGGAATCCCTCATGCTTGCGCAACATGAAGGGCACCATAGGACAGCACCAATAATAAAACATGCAACTCAAACCAATCATAGCAATTCATCAATCACTGATAGGACAACAAAAATCTACTCAGACATCATAGGATGGCAACACAACATAGGATAATAATATGAAGCATAAAGCACCGTGTTCAAGTAGAGGGTACAGCGGAATGCGGGATAGTGGACCGCTGAATATAGATGGGGGAAGGTGATGGAGATGTTGGTGAAGATGACGGCGGTGTTGGTAAAGATCGCGGTGATGATGATGGCCCCCGGCGGCGTTCCGGCGCCACCGGAAGCAAGGGTGTCGGTGTCAAAACCGGCGGATCTCGGGCAGGGGGTCCCGAACTGTGCGTCTAGGTGGATGGTAATAGGAGACAAGGGACACGATGTTTTTACCCAGGTTCGGGCCTTCTCGATGGAGGTAACACCCTACTCCTTCTTGATTAATATTGATGATATGGGTAGTACAAGAGTAGATCTACCACGAGATCAGAGAGGCGAAACCCTAGAAGCTAGCCTATGGTATGATTGTTGTTCGTCCTACGGACTAAAACCCTCCGGTTTATATAGACACCAGAGAGGTCTAGGGTTACATAGAGTCGGTTACAATGGGAGGAGATCTACATATCCGTATCGCCAAGCTTGCCTTCCACGCCAAGGAAAGTCCCATCCGGACACGGGACGAAGTCTTTAATCTTGTATCTTCATAGTCCAGGAGTCCGGCCATCCGGACACCCCCTAATCCAGGACTCCCTCAATAGCCCCTGAACCAGGCTTCAATGACGACGAGTCCGGCGCGCAGATTGTCTTCGGCATTGCAAGGCGGGTTCCTCCTCCGAATACTTCATAGAAGATTTTGAACACAAGGATTGTGTCCAGCTCTGCAAAACAAGTTCCACATACCACCATAGAGAGAATAATATTCGCACAAATCTAATCTGCTGACGTATTCTGCCGCATGACATCACGCCACAGCCAAGCCTTTATTCGAATCGTTTTTACTGTCCCACCTCAGCGCGTTTAGTGAGGCAGTTTCCTTGGCACGTCTTGTCAAATCAGAGATCGTGTCCCCTTATTCCGGGATTCTCATCAATACGGGCGTGGGTGACCCAACCGCGCCATCAATTACGGCGCTTGGGAGATAAGCGACTTTTACCAGGCTGGTGGGGGCACATAGTTTCGTCCGCCCATATAAGGGGATAAGGATGCACCTTTTTCACCTACGCCTTCTTCCTCTATCGCTTGTCTACTTCCGCGTACTCGAGCTCCAACGCCCAAGTCCACACACCTCACCTCGACCTTCTCCAGCCATGTCCGGAGTGGGAGGCAGGTGGATGGCCTCCTCCGTCATGGAGGGACACATCAAAAAGCTGAGGGAGGCGGATACTTGTCCAAAGACATCGCGCACCGGCTCCCAGAAGGGGGGCAGCTCGTCCCCACCCCCAGGCCCCATGAGAGGGTGGTGTTCCTCACCCATTTCCTCCGCGGACTAGGTTTCCCACTTCACCCATTTGTCCGGGGGCTCATGTTCTACTACGGCCTGGATTTCCACGATCTGGCCCCAAACTTCATCCTAATCTCGGCGTTCATCGTCGTGTGCGAGGCCTTCCTCTGCATCCAGCCCCACTTCGGCTTATGGCTGAAGACTTTCAATGTCAAGCCGAAGGTAGTGGGCGGCTGCCAAGCGGAGTGCGGAGGTGCCATGGTGGGCAAGATGCCCAACATCATATGGCTCGAGGGCTCCTTCATAGCGACCATAAAGGGGTGGCAATCGGGGTGGTTCTACATCACCGAGCCACGTGACCCTAAATGGGCAGCTACCCCCAAATTCCGATCTGGCTCCCCACATGGCTCACCTCCTGGAAAGAGAAGGGCCAGCCATGAGGCAAAAAAGGGGAGCTGACCGGACTCCAAACACGCGTCCAACGCCTAGTGAGAAAGAAGCTCAAACTCGTCAACATAGTCCAGGTTATGCTCATCCGCCAGATCCTCTCGTGCCAACAACGGGCTTTCAGCTTGTGGGAGTTTAATCTGGCACAGCACCGAACCCTGAGCAGGCTCTTCGACACTACGTATGAAGATGCCTGGAAGGTGCTGTTCAAGGGCCCCGAGGCCCCCGCATCCGCTACCGAGGATCACGGATTCAGTGCGCAGTGTCAAGCCAGCGCGGTAAGCTATTTTTACCTCTTACAGGATATTTGCTTTTCATAGTTTGACTCTATGCGGGGTCTAAGCCCCCATGCCTTTGACAGGACTGGCAGAGGACGGCCGAACTGGTCAACTGTCCGGCTCCTTTACCCAAAGATCCAGCCAACGCCCACTTGGTGAAGCTGCTGGTTTCGGTACCTTACATGGTGCCAGAGAAGAAGGCCACGGGAACTCAAAAGAGTTCCCGGTGCTCGGTGGTGTCGGATTCATCATCCGATGGCTCCGAGACGCGCTCCTCTCACGAAGACGAGGAGGAGGAAAGAGAGGTTTCTTCTCCAGCAGGAGAAGAAAAGAAAAGGAAGGCCTCCCCAACTGGGGAGGCTGGAGGGCCCAAGAAGGGAAGAACCCTTCCCCCAGACTATTCTACCAACGTCGCTGACAGCGAGGAGGAGTTGCCGCCTAGGGCCAAGCCCCTGGCGAAGTCGTAAGTGTTCGGACAGTAGAGTGATTCATAGTGTTCCTTTGTTGCACAGCTTTCCCTGATGCCGGATATAATCATGCAGTCCGCCCCGAGCCCAGATCGACTTGTCGTCGAGCGGCTCCTTAGGCTCGTCGGATGTGAATAGTACTTCACTTCCGGCCGCCTCCTCCCCTCGCCCCACGGACGATGTCGAGGTATTGTCCCAAGAGGTTCCAAATCGAGGGGAGGCAGTCCTGGGGGTGCCTCAAGGCGACATCCCAGACACCAGGCGCAAGGGGGCAAGACCCCCAGGGGCTCCAAGTCCGGCCTTGGGCCGGACACTGCGCCAGAACCTTCAGCGGTTCCGGGCTTCGGCTGGCAACCTCCTTCCAAGAGGAGCGAGCCTGCCGAGCCGGTGACCTCCGTCCAACCGGAGGCACCGGATAATTTGTTGGAGGTGCTTAACGACGCCTCCATCGACTAGGAGCACCGTACCGTAATGAGTGCGGTGATCCAGAAGGTTCAGTCCGCCAAAAGCGGACTGACTGAAGCCTGTGCCAGCCTTCTAACAGGCTTTGAGGTATGTGGAAAATATTACCGCATAGACAGTAGCCCCTGATGCTCTGTTTGGCGTTCGGAAAGAAAAGCCAAATAGAGGATCTAATAACGTTCGCAGGAGTCTAACATAAGTATGTCAATATGGGAATGCAGGTTGCGGTGCTGACCTCTGCCGCACTGACTGCGGAGGTCGATGCATTGAAGCAGAGCCTCGAGCGGTCCGAGAACGAGCTCGGCCTGGCCAAGAAGCAGCTCGAGGACAAGGAAGCTAAGTAATACCTTATGTAAGTATATAAAAAAGATGTGGTTGCAAAAAATGACAGGACCATCGTGAGTATTGCAGGGGCCACAACTGAGGTGGCGACCCTGAAGGAAGCGTTGTCCAAGGCCGAAGACAATGCGGCCGTGGAGTGCACCGAGCGAGAAAAGCAGGAGGCGCGGGTGGCGGAGGTGCGGCAAGAGCTCCACGCTCTCGTGAAGAAACATGAGAGTTTGGAGCTTGACTCAAAGACTCGAGAGTCTGAGCTTGCCTCGGCCCTTGAGAGCGCCAAATCTGCCAAGGCCGAAGCCCAAAAAGCCCTCCAGGAAATTGAGGCGATGAAGAAGATAGCGGCGGGTAAGGCATTCTTTATGCAAAGCAAGCACGTGAAAGTGAATTACTTGTTACTTACCCGAGTCCGGAGCTCTCCAGGAGCATTCGCAGATCTGCCCCGCAGTGTGTCCGACGCTGCCGCATTCTACCGAGCCGAGGAAGGGAGCTCGATGGAGAAGGTGTTCTGGTCCCAATATGTTGAGGCCGGACACCCGGTGCCCTTGAGCGACCAGCTAAAGCTGCTGGTCGAGCTCCATAAGGTAGCCGAACAGGCCATGAAGGGCCTTATAGTCCGGCTATGGCCTGGGGAGGTCATGCCTGGGAGCTACTTTGGGCTGGTGAGGCGGCTGGCGGATGCCTGTCCACGGCTTGAAGTCATCAAGCGCTCCGTATGCATCGAAGGCGCCCGTAGGGCCCTTGCCCGTGTTAAAGTACACAGGGGCAAGATGGATGCTGAGAAGCTGGTGACAGATAGGCCACCGGAGGGCAAGGAGCATCGCAAGCCCGAGATGTATTATGAGGGCGTCCTGAAGGGTGCCCACCTTGTGGCGGATGAATGTTCCAAGGATGTAATTTTTGAGTAACCTCGCTCGTGTTATCCTGTGCGCTGAAAACTTGTTCATATGCGCTAAGCAACGCTTTCTGAATTTAAAATATTACCTTCTGTGCGGCCGTTTATTAAATCTGAGAGATGGCGAGTCGTCGGCTTCTACCCCGATGCCACGAGTGTTGGGGTGTTCGGGATAAACCTGAGCGCTCTTGTTCCCATTCTTGGGTCCTTCGAGGGAGGCGTTCAGCACAACGAACAAGGCAATCGAACTATAATGCTTTATCACTCTCACTTAGCCATAGAATTCTATAATTTTAAATTTTGGCGAAGCCCCTAGTATTCGGAAGACCGAGTTCGGGGCGCTATCCACGCCTAGGCCGGACAAAGCTAGCTCCTCGCTCTAAGCGGCATAAGTCTTTAAGGACTCGAAACCTCTCGAACAGCGACCAGCTCTCGCCTTATCATGACGGTCAGTTTTAGCTTTCTCTACTGAGGTGCTTAACCCAGCTCAACCGGGGCACAATCGCAGTAGTTCTCCTAGCGCTACCTTAGCCGATATAGAGGAACGTAAGGTACCAAAATATGGGAGCCAGGCAAACCCAACTATTGACCCAAGACATGATCCGGAGCCGATGCATATAATGCTATAAGTTCGGGGTGCCGCACTCGTGGGAGTGTTCGGACTTCTCACACCATATTCTGGGGTACTTAAGACCCTGGTGTATTGGCCGTACCAAAGTGTACGGTTGCATAATGTCATAACTGAACATATTGACGTAAAAAATGAACGCAATAATAGACAAGAGCTATATATTGTTTATAAAAAGGCTGCCGTGAAAGCAGAACGATACAAATAGTGCGATAAGCAAGAGATGGGATTATTTGACATGTCCCCCTCTAGGGGCAAGCTGCGAGATTTTATGTAAGACAGGTATTTAGCTCGTTATAGAGACCACCTGGGCATTCGACGTAGCTTGCTGCCTCCCTGGCTGTTGCATCGTGTGTTCGGCGATTGTATTGCTGGACAGGCCTTCCAGAGAGTGGAGTCCTGAAAGGAAGAGAAAAAGAATTACAAAATTGGGAGCCCCTAGTGCGGTCGAGCCGCATTTTGGGCGTGCCGTGGTTGTGCCCCTCCCCTTATGCCCATGGTATTTCAAGAGCATAATTATGTATTCGCGAGGGCTGGGGTTGGGGCCGCACTGCTACACTTGCTCGGAACGTGCCAGGCGGTCCTGTTGTAGGTTACTCCGGGCGCGCTTGACGGTGTCCGGACGTTTAATAGGCGGACTGGAGAATTGCCATGAGAGGCTACCTTGTACTTCCACTGCAAGGGCTGCCGTATGCTCCTCCGTTTGGAGAGAGAGTTCGATGTTTCCATTGACTGTAATGACTCCTCAAGGGCCTGGCATCTTGAGCTTGAGGTATGCGTAGTGCGGCACCGCATTGAACTTCGCGAATGCGGTTCGTCCGAGCAACGCAAGATAGCCACCGCGGAACGGGACTATGTCGAAGATTAACTCCTTGCTTCGGAAATTATCCGGGGATCCGAAGACCACTTCGAGTGTAACTGAGCCTGTATAGTTGGCCTCTACACCTGGTATGATGCCTTTAAAGGTCGTCTTTGTGGGTTTAATCCTTGAGGGATCTATGCCCATTTTTCGCACTGTGTCCTGATAAAGCAGGTTCAGGCTACTGCCGCCGTCCATAAGGACTCTAGTGAGGTGAAATCCGTCAATGATTGGGTCTAGAATGAATGCAGCGAATCCGCCGTGGCGGATGCTTGTGGGGGTGGTCCCTTCGATCAAAAGTGATCGGGCAGGAGGACCATGGGTTGAACTTTGGGGCGACTAGCTCCAACGCATATACGTCCCTGAGTCACGCTTCCGCTCCCTTTTGGGGATGTGGGTTGCGTATATCATGTTCACCGTCCGCACTTGTGGGGGAAAGCCCTTCTGTCCCCTATTGTTCGGCGGCCGGGGCTCCTCCTCGTCATCGCTATGCAGCCCCTTGTCTCTGTTTTCGGCACTTAACTTGCCTGCCTGCTTGAACACCCAACAATCCATGTTGGTGTGATTGGCTGGTTTTTCGGGGGTGCCGTGTATCTGGCATGAGCGATTGAGTATTCGGTCCAAACTGGACGGGCCCGGAGTATTTCTTTTGAATGGCTTTTTCCGCTGACCGGGTTTAGAGCCTCTGAATCCGGCATTGACTGTCGTATCCTCAGTATTGTCGCCGTTAATGCGGCGCTTGTGCTTGTTGCGACGCGACCTGCCATTGATGTCCTTGGTATCTGAATTACCAGGGCTCTTGGTCATGTTATTACTACGAGCTAGCCAGCTGTCTTCTCCTGCGCAAAAGCGGGTCATGAGTGTTGTGAGGGCTGCCATGGATTTCAGCTTTTCCTGTCCTAGGTGCCGGGCAAGCCACCCGTCACGGATGTTATGTTTGAAGGATGCGAGAGCCTCTGCGTCCGGACAGTCAACTATTTGATTTTTCTTGGTTAGGAACCGTGTCCAGAATTGTCTGGCCGATTCCTCTGGCTGCTGAATTATGTGGCTTAGGTCATCGGCGTCTGGTGGTCGCACGTAGGTGCCCTGGAAATTGTCGAAGAATGCGGCTTCCAGGTCCTCCCAGCAACCAATTGATTCTGCTGGCAAGCTGTTAAGCCAATGCCGAGCTGGTCCTTTAAGCTTGAGTGGGAGGTATTTGATGGCGTGTAGATCATCACCCCGTGCCATGTGGATATGAAGGAGATAATCCTCGATCCATACCGCAGGATCTGTTGTGCCATCATATGATTCGATATTTACGGGTTTAAAACCCTCGGGGATTTGATGATCCATTACTTCATCTGTGAAGCATAGTGGGCGTGCGGAGCCTCTGTACTCGGCTATGTCACGACGTAGCTCAAATGAGCTTTGTCTACTATGTTCGGCCCAGCCGGATTTGCCATATTCGGCATGACGGTTATCGTCACGTGTCGTGGGGTGCCCACGCGATCCGTAGATCGATCTTGTTTGCCTTGCCTTGTCCTCCAATATATCCCGCGGGTCTGGTGCATTTCCCCGTGCCTTGGTATACTTTGAGTGACGCCGGGGTGCAGCTTGAGTGGATGGCCGAGAGGCCTCTCTGTCGCGGCCATGAGGTGGCCGGTCGGCCGCGTCGTGCGCTGGTGATGTAGGTTTAGGTGCTTCCTCCTCTAATCGGGGTAGCAGCCTGCGCTTTGGGTAGCTCTTGGAGGGGCATTCGAGTTCATACTCCTCGGCTGCAAGGACTTCAGTCCATCTGTCGGCTAGCAAGTCTTGGTCTGCTCTAAGTTGTTGCTGTTTTTTCTTGACGCTGCTTGCCGTGGCCATAAGCCTGCGTTTGAAACGCTCTTGTTCGACGGGATCCTCAGGCACGACAAATTCGTCGTCGTCGAGGCTTGCCTCGTCTTCGGAGGGAGGCATGTAATTGTCGTCCTCTTCCTCTCTGTCTGCCGCTCTCTTATGAGGGCTGGCTTCTCCATCCTCCTGTGTTGAATCCTACTGGAGGGGGTTGTCTTCGGCACTGTCCGGGGTGTTATTATCTCCCGTGCCGGAATCGCCGTTTTTGCTTTGGCGGGATTTAGAGCGGGGCCGCTGACGCTGGCGCTTAGGCTGCTTCTTGGAGGGGTCATTCTCCATTGTTTCATCGCCATTCCCCTCTTTTGGGGTGTCCACCATGTATATGTCGTACGACGAGGTGGCCTTCCAGTGCCCTATAGGCGCTGGTTCTTGGTCGTCTCCTGCATCGGCGTCCATACCGTCGATGTCTTCGGAGTCGAAGTCGAGCATGTCAGTTAAATCATCGACAGTGGCTACGAAGTGGGTGGTGGGTGGGCTTTGAATTTCTTCGTCGTCCGCATCCCAACCTTGCTGACCATAGTCTAGCCAGGGCTCTCCTGATAAATAGAGAGACTTTAGTGAATTCAGAATGTCGCCGAAGGGCGAGTGTTGAAAGATGTCCACGGTGGCGAACTCCATGATCGGCGCCCAATCGGGTTTGATCGGCAGGGGCGCTGAAGGTTCGGAGTCCGGAGAGGAGTCCGGCACCTTGGAGTCATGAGCTTCGCAAAGGACAAGGCTGGTGTTCGGCTCGATCGCCATAGAGATTGCAGCCCCCGAGGCGGTGTCTAGCCACCCATCCTCGATTGGTGCAGTCGGCTCCGAGATAAAGGTCAGAGCGGACACTGGTGCAGCCTCCAGGGCACTGTTTGGCGGCAGAGCTAGATCATGCTCATCGTGACAGTGCGGCGCGCTCGGCTGTGGCTCGAACCCGTCAAAGATCAAGTCTCCGCGGACGTCAGTCGTGTAGTTCAAGCTTCCAAATCTGACCTGATGGCCAGGGGCATAGCTTTCGATCTGCTCCAGATGGACAAGCGAATTGGCCCGCAGTGCAAAGCCGCCGAATACGAAGATCTGTCCGGGGAGAAAAGTCTCACCCTGGACCGCATCGTTGTTGATGATCGGAGAAGCCATCGGGCCTAAAGGTGACGACACAGAGGAACTCTCAATGAAAGCACCAATGTCGGTGTCAAAACCGGCGGATCTCGGGTAGGGGGTCCCAAACTGTGCGTCTAGGCGGATGGTAACAGGAGACAAGGGACACGATGTTTTTACCCAGGTTCGGGCCCTCTTGATGGAGGTAAAACCCTACTCCTGCTTGATTAATATTGATGATATGGGTAGTACAAGAGTAGATCTACCACGAGATCAGAGAGGCTAAACCCTAGAAGCTAGTCTATGGTATGATTGTTGTTCGTCCTACGGACTAAAACCCTCTGATTTATATAGACACCGGAGAGGGCTAGGGTTACACAGAGTCGGTTACAATGGGAGGAGATATACATATCTGTATCGCCAAGCTTGCCTTCCATGCCAAGGAAAGTCCCATCTGGACACGGGACGAAGTCTTTAATCTTGTATCTTCATAGTCCAGGAGTCCGGCCAAAGGCTATAGTCCGACCATCCGAACACCCCCTAATCCGGGACTCCCTCAAAGGGGGAGAGATCCCCCCTCCTCCTTCTTCTTCCTTGACCTTCTCCCTAGATAGGAGAAGGGTTTCCCCTCTGGTCCTTGGCTCCCATGGCGTGGGAGGGGCGCCCCTCCGAGATTGGATCTATCTCTCTGTTTCTGCGTTCTCTGTTTCTTCCCCTTCACCGTTTCCTTTATATCTGGAGATCCGTAACTCCGATTGGGGTGAATATTTCGCCCAGATTTTTCTCGTAAAATTAGCTTTCTTGCGGCAAAAGAAGGGCGTCAACCGCCTTACGGGTGGCCCATGAGAGCCCAGGCCGCACCCAGGGGGAGGGCGCGCCCCCTGTCTCGTGGCCACCCCGGACACCGTTTCGTGTTGATTCTTCCTCCGGAAAATCCCAAATATTCCAAAATAATTCTCCCTCCGTTTTTATCCCGTTTGGATTCCGTTTGATATTGGTTTTCTGCGAAACATAAAACATGCAACAGACAAGAACTGGCACTAAGCACTGGATCAATATGTTAGTCCCAAAAATAGTATAAAAAGTTGCCAAAAGTATATGAAAGTTGAAGAATATTGGCATGGAACAATCAAAAATTATAGATACGACGGAGACATATCAACCATCCTTCGAATGAAACGCCCCGTGCGAGTGCATGACGTTCAGAAGCTGACTGGTTGTCTGGCTGCCCTGAGTCGATTCATTTCTTGTCTCGGTGAAAAGGCCTTGCCTCTTTACCGACTAATGAAGAAGTCTGATAAGTTCGAGTGGACTGATGAAGCTGATGCAGCATTTGCAGAGCTCAAAACCCTGCTTTCCACCTAGCCGGTGCTCGCTGTACCAATCAGCAAAGAGCCTTTACTGCTTTACATTGCAGGCACTGGACAAGTTGTCAACACAGTACTCACGGTTGAGCGAGAAGAAGAAGGAAAAGCTTACAAGGTTCAATGCCTAGTCTGAAGTTTTGACTCCATCCAAGCAACGATACTCACATTATCGGAAGCTTGTCTATGGAATATACATGACCATGAAGAAGGTTGCACATTATATCTCTGACCACTCCATTACAGTCGCCAGCGATGCGCCACTATCAGAAATTCTGAATAACAGAGACGCAACTGGTCGAGTGGCAAAATGGGCGATTGAACTCCTTCCACTAGATATCAAGTTCGAGGCAAAGAAGGCCATCAAGTCCCAAGCAATTGCAGATTTCCTTGCCAAGTGGATTGAGCAGCAAATGCCGACTCAAGTTCACTCGGAGCATTGGACTATGTTCTTTGATGGCTCCAAGATGCTGAATGGTTCAGGCGCTGGAGTAGTTTTGGTATCCCCCCGCGGAGACAGGCTTAGTTATGTTCTCCAGATTCATTTTGATTCCTCCAATAACGAAGCCGAATACAAAGCACTTCTATACGGGTTGCGTATGGCCATTTCACTCGGTGTCCGTTGCCTTATGGTTTACGGCGATTCTGATTTGGTGGTTAACCAAGTGATGAAGGAATGGGATGTCAGGAGCCCAGCCATGACTGGTTATTGCAATGAAGTGAGAAAGCTGGAGAAGAGGTTTGAAGGTTTGGAGCTCCACCATATACCCCGACTAAAAAATCAAGCTGCGGACGAGTTGGCCAAGATAGGTTCAAAGAGAGAAGCTATTCCCCGAAACGTGTTTCTGGAACATATCCATTCACCTTTGGTTCAGGAAGATCCTTTCACTGAAGAGTCACCGCAGCCCAAGAGTGCCACGGATCCGACTGAAGTCGAAGTCCCAGCCGTGGTCGACTTAATCATGGAGGTTTTGGTCATCACTCCCGACTGGACAGTGCCATACATTGCATACATTCTTAGGAAGGAACTCCCAGAGGATGAAGAAGAGGCTCGACAGATCGTCCGACGGTCTAAAGCCTTTACTGTGATAAAAGGACAGTTGTTCAGAGAAAGTGTAACTGGAGCCTGCCAGAAGTGCATCACGCCAGAAGAAAGCAGAATGATCCTCAACGATATTCACTCGGGGACCTGTGGTCACCATGCGTCCTCTCGGACCATCGTAGCCAAAGCATACCAAGCCGGGTTTTACTGGCCGCTCGCTAACGAGATGGCAAAGGAAATAGTGGACAAGTGTGAAGGTTGTCAGTTTTATTCCAACATGTCCCACAAACCTGCATCAGCTCTGAAGACTATTCCACTCGTCTGGCCTTTCGCCGTTTGGGGACTGGACATGGTTGGACCTCTGAGGACAGGCAGGAGTGGATTTACTCATGTGCTGGTAGCAGTCGACAAGTTCACCAAATGGATCGAAGCCAAGCCCATCAAGAGCCTTGAAGCAAGCACAGCCGTGAGTTTCACCAGAGAACTTATATTTAGATATGGCATCCCACACAACATCATCACGGATAACGGCTCGAACTTCAATTCTGAAGAGGTTAAAGCCTTTTGTGCTTCCCAAGGCACGAGGGTCGATTACGCTTCGGTCGCCCATCCCCAGTCGAATGGGCAGGTTGAACGAGCAAATGGATTGATTCTCAAAGGGCTGAAGCCTCGGTTAATGCGTGACCTCAAGCACGCGGCAGGGGCTTGGGTCGACGAGCTCCCATCGGTGCTTTGGGGGATGAGGACAACCCCCAATCGGTCGACTGGATGGACTCCATTCTTTTTAGTCTATGGAGCCGAAGTCGTTTTACCGAGCGATTTGCTCCACAACGCTCCCCGAGTCGAACTCTTCTTAGAAGAAGAAGCAGAGCAACCTCGACAAGATGTAGTCGACCTCTTGGAGGAGGAAAGAGAGATGGCCTTGATCCGGTCGACCATTTATCAGCAAGACTTATGTGGATTCCATGCCAAGAACGTAAGGGCTCGTGCATTCCAGGAAGGGGACTTGGTCCTCCGAGTGGATCAACAAAAGCCACACAAGCTCGCCCCCGCTTGGGAAGGCCCTTTCGTCATCACCAAGGTGCTCCACAATGGAGCATACCGTCTCTTCAACATCGAACACAATAAAGATGAGCCGCGCGCCTAGAATGCGGATCTGCTCCGCCCTTTCAATTCTTAAATATTTAGACCGATCAGATGTAATAAGAAATACCTTTTACTTTGACTATCAAAAGACATAATTTACTTCTTCCGAATGGTTGTTGTTTATTTCTATTGTGTGCATTACCTTAGCCGCGAATCTATTTCGCCTAAGTCGAAGTGATAAAAATCCTACCGAGTGATGAGTCTGCCTCTCACTCGGGGGCTTAGCTGCAGCCCAGTGCTCGCCTAAGTGATAAAAATCCTACCGAGTGATGAGTCTGCCTCTCACTCGGGGGCTTAGCTGCAGCCCAGTGCTCGCCTAAGTAATAAAAATCCTACCAAGTGATGAGTCTGCCTCTCACTCAGGGGCTTAGCTGCAGCCCACTGCTCACCTAAGTTTGAAAAAATCCTACCGAGTGATGAGTCTGCCTCTCACTCGAGGGCTTAGCTGCAGCCCATCGCTCGCCTAAGTTTGAAAAAAATCCTACCGAGTGATGAGTCTGCCTCTCACTCGGGGGCTTAGCTGCAGCCCAGTGCTCGCCTAAGTTTGAAAAAATCCTACCGAGCGGAGAGCAATCCTCCCACTCGGAGGCTTAGCCGCAGTCTCGTACTCGCCTAAGTTTGAAAAAATCCTACAGAGTGGAGAGCAATCCTCCCACTCGCGGGCTTAGCTGCAGCTCAGCGCTCGCCTAAGTGATAAAAATCCTACCGAGTGATGAGCAGACCTCTCACTCGGAGGCTTAACCGCAGTCTCGTACTCGCTTAAGTTTGAAAAAATCCAACCGAGTGGAGAGCAATCCTCCCACTCGGGGGCTTAGCTGCATCCCAGTGCTTGCCTAAGTGATGAAAATCCTACCGAGTGATTGTTGTATGTCTTGGGAGGCATACATAGGCGAACACTCCGATTTCGCATTTACATGGCTTCAATTGTTGTAATCTTTCATGTCTCCATTTATCTTAGAAAACATACAGTGTACACTAAATTTATCTCTCACTTTCTTCTTCGTTCATTCCAAGACGAATGCAAACTTGCGAAGATGGTGAGGTGGAGGAAACTTGAATCAAACATTTGAGGAATCGTCATGGAAACAATTTATGGCACAACTGATGGAGTGATGGGTATTGTTATACTGTGGATATCTAAGCCTCTTGCATTCCAATATTTCTTCAGGATTTTCTCTTGCATTATTAACACATGTTGTTTTCAAATGCATGGGCACTTATTTTCTTTTCAAAATGGAGGTTAAAACCCCCCCACTTGCATAGGCAAGAAATTGTATTCCTTTCCATGAAGCACAACGAACCAGCGACTGGAGAGCAACTGAGGTGTAGTAACCATTTTATTCCCACGATGTATCAGCAGTCAACTATATAAGAGGGGGCAAAAGCATCCTATCAAAAGTCTGATATTCCTACACAGCAAGGATATACTCTCTCTTCTACAGTAACTTTTAAGGATACTTGAACCTATCACACGGTGTAAGATTGTTGAATGGTGTCGATGTCGAGGCCCTTCAGCTTCACAACTGACTCCACATGCCCCTTGAGAGTGTGGAGCTCCCTGAGCCTGCCATGTACAATCAACAAGCACATAGTTAGATTCATACTCATAGCTTCAAAAACGCTCTAATATTATGAGTAGTTGTCAACAAATATGGAAGATAGGATTCTTTAATTTGCAAGTGCCTGCTGGGTATCTGGTCCTACATACCTTGCAATCTCGGCCCTCCGTTTCGCCTCCTCGGCCATCTGATTGAGCTCGTTGTAGCCCGCCTTCTCAGGGAACAGCTTGGCATCCGGTGGTTGCAGCCCATGGAGCGTCCTCTGTGCATGGGCCCACTTGAGCTCCCTCTCTTCCTTACAAAAGTGCTTCTTCCTTGTAAACGCGACCTATAAAGAAAAAGGACAAATGAACCATCATTTACATGGTGCATCGAATGTAGCGGGTTCTCAATAGCTAAAAAGAGAAGGAAAAATATGGTAGTGCAATTTGAATTACTCTTTGGTCAATGACAAGATCCCATGCTTTGCCGCTCAGAGCGTATCGGATGAAGAACTTGATGATGTCAAGCGGGAAGTAGAAGATGATGTTGTAGAGCCACACAATGCCAGCCCAGCCCCATCCGATGCCTTTGATCAAAGTGAATCCCCAGTCGGCGTATACAGCGATCAGTGTAGCTATCTGCATTTATTGAAGGGGGTGGTGAAACTTGCTCACTGGAACTTGACTTGTATACTTACATGTAAAGCAAATAGGGGGTGAGACCGTGGAAAAAATACCAGCTGCGCGACCAAGAAAGCGAAGACCAGGAGAAAGCCGGGGCGCTCGACGAATGACCAGCTTCGAGACCTTGTAATGAAGATGAGAGCTTGGCTTATGGTGCTGACTTGAAGGTATACAGCAGAGGCAAGCATTTTGAAGTCATCTTGAGCGGTCTTCTCAAGGCTTTTTACATGAAAGACCCTCTAAAAATGTATTGAACAACAAGTGTTAATGCATGTCTGAGGATCAGATCACAAACTAGTATATTGGTCCTAATAGTTGGTAGCTTGGTGAACCACATATCAAGAGGTTAATTCATTATCTGAAATCAATGTTTTAGAAAAAAAGATAGAATTTAGTTCATTTAGGTACTCCTTACAGGTAAAAAGTTAGTCTTGTATGCAGCCAGAAGAAAATGACAGTCTGTTTGATAGTCCTTACAGGGAAAAAGTTAGTCTTTGATACGTCCATTTTGCATCATGCTTTTATATCAATATTTATTGCATTATGGGCTGTTATTACACATTATATCTCAATACTTATGGCTATTCTCTCTTATTTTACAAGGTTTACCATGAAGAGGGGGAATGCCGGCAGCTGGAATTCTGGCTGGAAATGGAGCAAACGTTGGAAACCTATTTTGCACAGCTCCAAAAGTCCTAAAACTCCATGAAACAACTTTTTAGATTTAATAGGAATTTATGAGCGAAAGAAATAGGCCAGGGGGCCCACACCCTGTCCAGGAGACAGGGGGCGCCCCACCTATAGGGCGCGCCCCCCTATCTCCTGGGCCCCCTGGTTGACCTCTGGCGTCCATCTTCTGCTATATCATCACTTTTTCCCTGGAAAAAATCGTGGGCAAGCTTACGGGATGGAACTCCGCCGCCACGAGGCGGAACCTTGGCGGAATCAATTTAGGGCTCTCGCGGAGCTGTTCTGCCGGGGACACTTCCCCCGGGAGGGGGAAATCATCACCAACGTCATCTCCAACGATCCTCTCATCGGGAGGGGGTCAATCTCCATCAACATCTTCACCAGCACCATCTCATCTCAAAACCCTAGTTCATCTCTTGTATCCAATCTTGTATCAAAACCACAAATTGGTACCTGTGGGTTGCTAGTATCCTTGTAGTTGATGCTATTTGGTTTACTTGGTGGAAGATCATATGTTCAGATCCTTTATGCATATTATTACTCCTCTGATTATGAACATGAATATGCTTTGTGAGTAGTTATGTTTGTTCCTGAGGACATGGGTGAAGTCTTGCTATTAGTAGTCATGTGAATTTGGTATTCATTCGATATTTTGATGAGATGTATGTTGTCTTTTCCTGTAGTGGTGTTATGTGAACGTTGACTACGTGACACTTCACCATTATTTGGGCCTAGAGGAAGGCATGGGGAAGTAATAAGTAGATGATGGGTTGCTAGAGTGACAGAAGCTTAAACCCTAGTTTATGCGTTGCTTCGTTAGGGGCTGATATGGATCCATACGCTTAATGATGTGGTTAGGTTTACCTTCATACTTCTTTTTGTATTTGCAGATGTTTGCAATAGGGGTTAATCATAAGTGGGATGCTTGTCGAAGTTAGGGCAGTACCCAAGTACCGGTCCACCCACATATCAAATTATCAAAGTACCGAATGCGAATCATATGAGCGTGATGAAAACTAGCTTGACGATAATTCCCAATGTGTCCTCGGGAGCTCCTTTTTCATTATTAAAATTTGTCCAGGCTTATCCTTTGCTACATAAAGGATTGGGCCACCTTGCTGCACTTTATTTACTTTATTTACTTATTGCTTGTTACTATTTATCTTATCACAAAACTATCTATTACCTACAATTTCAGTGCTTGCAGAGAAAACCTTACTGAAAACCGCTTATCATTTCCTTCTGCTCCTCGTTGGATTCGACACTCTTACTTATCGAAAGGACTACGATAGATCCCCTACACTTGTGGGTCATCAAGACTCTTTTCTGGCGCCGTTGCCGGGGAGTGTAGCGCTTTTCGTGAGTGGAACTTGGTAAGGAAACATTTATATAGTGTGCTGAAATTTTCTGTTACTTGTCACTATGGAAACTAATCCTTTGAGGGGCTTGTTTGGGGTATCTTCACCCCAACCGGAAGAGCAAAGAGTTGCTCCTCAACCTACTGAACTTTATGAAAATATTTACTTTGATATTCCTTCGGGTATGTTAGAGAAACTGCTAGCTAATCCATTTGCAGGAGATGGAACATTGCATCCCAATTTACACCTTATCTTTGTGGATGAAGTTTGTGGATTATTTAAGCTTGCAGGTATTCCCGATGATGTTGTCAAAAGTAAGGTCTTCCCTTTATCTTTGGAGGGAGACGCATTCACATGGTATAGGCTATGTGATGATACGAGATCTTGGAATTATAAGTGATTAAAGTTGGAATTTCACCAGAAGTTCTATCCTATGCATCTTGTTCATCGTGATCGTAATTACATATATAATTTCTAGCCTCGCGAAGGAGAAAGCATAGCTCAAGCTTGGGGGAGGCTTAAGTCAATGTTATATTCATGCCCCAATCATGAGCTCTCTCGGGAAATGATTATTCAGAATTTTTATGCTCGGCTTTCTCTTGATAATCGCAACCTGCTCGATACTTCCTGTGCTGGTTCTTATATGCTGAAGACTATTGATTTCAAATGGGACTTATTGGAAAGAATTAAATGCAACTCTGAAGATTGGGGTTCTGACGATGGTAAGGAGTCAGGTATGACACCTAAGTTTGATTGTGTTAAATCTTTTATGGATACCGATGCTTTTCGTGGATTTAGCACTAAGTATGGACTTGACTCTGAGATAGTAGCTACTTTTTGTGAATCTTTTGCCACACACATTGATCTCCCTAAAGAGAAGTGGTTTAAATATAATCCTCCTCTTGAAGTAAAAGTAGTTGCACCTATTACAGTCGAAGAAAAGACTATTACCTATAGTGATCCTATTGTTCCTACTGCTTATGTTGAAAAACCTCCTTTTCCTGTTAGGATAAAAGATCATACTAAAGCTTCGATTGTTGTTCGTAAGAGTAATACTAGGACTTATACACCTCCTAAGCAAATTAATGTTGAACCTAGTATTGCTATGGTTAAAGATCTCTTGGATGAGGATTTAGATGGGCATGTTATTTCTTTCTTGGGTGAGACTACT
Organism: Triticum dicoccoides; assembly: GCF_002162155.2. NCBI lineage: Eukaryota > Viridiplantae > Streptophyta > Magnoliopsida > Poales > Poaceae > Triticum > Triticum dicoccoides. The sequence goes on from NC_041387.1 coordinate 22,501,014, forward strand.
AATATTGCTAGACCTGATACTAAGACACGTAGACCTGTCGTAGGCATGCCTGTTATTTCTGTTAAAATAGGAGATCATTGTTATCATGGTTTATGTGATATGGGTGCTAGTGCTAGTGCGATACCTTATGATCTTTATAAAGAAATTATGCACGACATTGCACCCGTTGAATTAGAAGACATTGATGTTATTATTAAGCTTGCTAATAGGGATACCACTAAACCTATTGGGATTGTTAGAGGTGTTGAAGTTTTGTGTGGGAAGGTTAAATACCCTGCTGATTTTCTTGTTCTTGGTTCCCCACAAGATGATTTTTGTCACATTATTTTTGGTAGACCCTTCTTGAATACTGCTAGTGCTAAGATTAATTGTGAAAAGAATATTGTTATTGTTGGCATAGATGGTATGTCTCATGTTTAGTATACAACCTCGTGAAAGGGAACCACCTAGTAAGGATGAGATTATTGGTCTTGCTTACATTGCTATTCCTCCAACTGATCCGTTAGAACAATATTTGCTAGACCATGAAAACGATATGTTTATGAAGGAAAGGGAAGAAATAGACGAAGTGTTCCTTAAACAGGAACCTATGCTAAAACATAACCTTCCCGTTGAAATTCTTGGGGATCCCCCTCCACCCAAGGGTGATCCCATGTTTGAACTCAAATCATTACCTGATAGTCTTAAGTATGCTTATCTTGATGAAAAAGAAATATATCCTGTTATTATTAGTGCTAACCTTTCAGAGAAAAAAGAAGAGAGATTATTGAAAACTCTGAAGAAGCACCAAGCAGCTATTGGATATACTCTGGATGATCTTAAGGGCATTAGTCCCACATTATGTCAACACAAAATTTCAGTGGAGAAAGATGCCAAACCAGTTAGAGATCCTCAAAGACGATTAAATCCCAAGATGAAGGAAGTGGTAAGAAAGGAGATACTAAAGCTCCTTGAGACAGGTATTATTTATCCCGTTGCTGATAGTGAATGGGTAAGCCCTGTCCATTGTGTTCCTAAAAAGGGAGGAATTACCGTTGTTCCTAATGATAAAGATGAATTAATCCCGCAAAGAATTAATACAGGTTGTAGGATGGTAATTGATTTCCGTAAGTTAAATAAAGCTACTAAGAAAGATCATTACCCTTTACCTTTTATTGATCAAATGCTAGAAAGGCTATCCAAACACACACATTTTTGCTTTATAGATGGTTATTCTGGTTTCTCTCAGATACCTGTGTCGGCGAAGGATCAATCTAAAACTACTTTTACTTGCCCTTTTGGTACTTTTGCTTATAGACGTATTCCTCTTGGTTTATGTAATGCACCTGCTACCTTTCAAAGATGCATGATGGCTATATTCTCTGATTTTTATGAAAATATTTGTGAGGTATTCATGGATGACTTCTCCGTCAATGGATCCTCTTTTGATGATTGTTTGAGCAACCTTGATCGAGTTTTGCAGAGATGCGAAGACACTAGTCTCGTCCTGAATTGGGAAAAGTGTCACTTTATGGTTAATGAAGGCATTGTCTTGGGGCACAAGATCTCCGGGAGAGGTATTGAAGTTGATAAAGCCAAAGTTGATGCTATTGAAAAGATGCCATGTCCCAAGGACATAAAAGGTATAAAAAGTTTCCTTGGTCATGCCGGTTTTTATAGGAGGTTCATTAAGGACTTTTCTAAAATCTCTAGGCCTTTGACTAATTTATTGCAAAAAGATATTCCTTTTGTCTTTGATGATGATTGTGTAGAAGCATTTGAAACACTTAAGAAAGCTTTGATCACTGCACCTATTGTTCAGCCACCTGATTGGAATTTACCTTTTGAAATTATGTGCGATGCTAGTGATTATGTTGTAGGTGCTGTTTTAGGGCAAAGAGTCGATAAGAAATTGAATGATATCCAGTATGCTAGTAAGACTCTTGATACTGCCCAGAGAAATTACGCTACTACTGAAAAGGAGTTCTTAGCAGTTGTGTTTGCATGTGATAAGTTTAGACCTTATATTGTTGATTCCAAAGTGACTATTCACACTGATCATGCTGCTATTAAATATCTTATGGAAAAGAAAGATGCTAAGCCTAGACTCATTAGATGGGTTCTCCTGCTCCAAGAATTTGACTTGCATATTATTGACAGAAAGGGAGCTGAGAACCCCGTTGCAGATAACTTGTCTAGGTTAGAAAATGTTCTTGATGACCCACTGCCTATTAATGAGAGTTTTCCTGATGAACAATTAGCGGTCGTCAATGCTTCTCGTACTGCTCCTTGGTATGCTGATTATGCTAATTACATTGTTGCTAAATATATATCGCCTAGCTTCACATACATGCAAAAGAAAAAGTTCTTTTATGATTTAAGACATTACTTCTAGGATGATCCATACCTTTATAAAGAAGGAGTAGATGGTGTTATTAGACATTGTGTGCCTGAGCATGAACAGGAACAGATCCTACGCAAGTGTCACTCTGAATCTTATGGAGGGCACCATGCTGGAGATAGAACTGCACACAAGGTACTACAATCTGGTTTTTATTGGCCTACTCTCTTCAAAGATGCTCGTAAGTTTGTCTTATCCTGTGATGAATGTCAAAGAATAGGTAACATTAGTAGACGTCAAGAAATGCCTATGAATTATTCTCTTGTTATTGAACCGTTTGATGTTTGGGGCTTTGATTATATGGGACCTTTTCCTGCCTCTAATGGTTATACACATATTTTAGTTGTTGTTGATTACGTTACTAAGTGGGTAGAAGCTATTCCAACTAGTAGTGTTGATCATAACACTTCAATTAAAATGCTTAAAGAAGTTATTTTTCCGAGGTTCGAAGTCCCTAGATATCTTATGACTGATGGTGGTTCACATTTTATTCATGGTGCTTTCCATAAGATGCTTGCTAAGTATGATGTCAATCATAGAATAGCATCCCCTAATCATCCGCAGTCTAGTGGTCAAGTAGAATTGAGCAATAGAGAGCTCAAATTAATTCTGCAGAAGACTGTGAATAGATCTAGAAAGAATTGGTCCAAAAAACTTGATGATGCATTATGGGCCTATAGAACTGCATACAAAAATCCTATGGGTATGTCTCCATATAAGATGGTTTATGGAAAAGCGTGTCAGTTACCTCTTGAACTTGAACATAAGGCATATTGGGCTATTAAAGAGCTCAATTATGACTTCAAACTTGCCGGTGAGAAGAGAGTATTTGATATTAGCTCACTTGATGAATGGAGAACCCAAGCATATGAGAATGCCAAGCTTTTCAAAGAAAAAGTCAAACGCTGGCATGATAAGAGGATACAAAAGCGTGAGTTTAACGTAGGAGATTATGTGTTATTATTCAACTCTCGTTTAAGATTTTTTGCAGGAAAACTTCTCTCAAAATGGGAAGGTCCCTACGTTATCGAGGAGGTCTATCGTTCTGGTGCTATAAAAATCAACAACTTCGAAGGCACAAATCCGAGGGTGGTAAACGGTCAAAGAATTAAACATTATATTTCAGGTAATCCTATCAATGTTGAAACTAATATTATTGAAACTGTAACTCCTGAGGAATACATAAGGGACCTTTCCAGAACGCTCCAGACTCCGAAAAGGCATAGGTATGTGGTACGGTAAGTAAACCGACTCCAAAACAACTCTTATGGCAATTTTTATCAGTTTTGGATTATTTAAGAATTTTAGGAAGAAAGAAGTAGTCTGAAAGGAACACGAGGCCCCCACGAGAGTGGAGGGCGCCCCCCTGTAGGGTGCGCCCCCTTGTCTCGTGGGCACCTCGTGTGCCTCCCGGACTCCGTTTTCATGCACGTTACGTATTTTGGTCGGTAAAAATTCATTATATAAACTCCCAAAGGTTTTGACCACCGTATCACGCAAATATCCTCTGTTTTCATTTCGAGCTGTTTCTGTTTCAGATCTAGAGCATCATGGCGTCTCCAAGCACTCCCAAGGACAAGTTTTTTGAGAGGGTTATCAACCCCTATCTCGCGGAGGTGCTGCAACACCCTCAAACCATTGAGATGCGTGAGGTGGTGCTGCACATCCGTGATGTGGAGGGACCAAGGCATACCGGGAGCGTGGAGATAAAGCTCGAAGCCGTGGAACAGGAAGTTTTCAAGTGTCAAGGGATGGTGCAGCGTGGACTCAACGCTAATCAGATGATGATCACGGAGTTCACCAACAACCACATGCTAGACGCTAAAGTCATTGGGGAGACCATCTTCAAGCTTCAAGAGAAAATCGAGCACCTCCAAGCCCAGATCTATGACCTGCAAAACCAGAACTGTGAGTATGAATGTAGATTCAAGCGAATGAGTTTGGCTGCAGATTTAAGGATCCCGGAGACTCGATCATCCTTTTATGATGGAGAGCCTATGCCTTGGAAGACAGACGACAAGCCTATATCATCAACAACTCCTACTTCACCACCTCCGAGGAAATAATCACATGGGTATGGGCACTCCCCTTGGCATCTGCCAAGATTGGGGGAGATGCCCCGGTATCGTATCAACACCACACTCCTATCTTTACTGCTTTATTTAGTTCGATCCTTTTAGTAGTATCTCGATCTAGTAGTTTGAAGTTTTGATATCAAGTAGTTTCGAGTTTTTCTTTGTGATCTCTTTATGTAATCGAGTCCGTGTGCTATCTATAACAAAGATTAGTGCTGAGTCAAGGGCTTTGCTTTGTTGCTATTATCTTGAGAAAGTAGAAAGAATAAAAGAGTTCATATTGACCTTATGGATAGTGATAACTTCACACATAGAAAGTATGAGGCATAAAAATTGTTGAGAGTTGATGAACGTAGCCTTGGTCATTGTTGCAATTAATAGGAAGTGATAAGAAAAGAGGGGTTCACATATAAATATATTATCTTGGACATCTTTTATGATTGTGAAGCACTCATTAAGTATGACATGCTAAAAGAGTTGATGTTGGACAAGGAAGACAATGTAATAGTTTATGTTTTCCGACATCTCAGTTAAAGTATATTGTCATTGACCTTCCAAACATGTTGAGCTTGCCTTTCCCCCTCATGCTAGCCAAATTCCTTGCACCAAGTAGAGATACTACTTGTGCTTCCAAATATCCTTAAACCCAGTTTTGCCATGAGAGTCCACCATACCTACCTATGGATTGAGTAAGATCCTTCAAGTAAGTTGTCATCGGTGCAAGCAATAAAAATTGCTCTCTAAATATGCATGACTTATAAGTGCAGAGAAAATAAACTTTGTACGAACTTGTTGTGGAAGTAATAAAAGCGACAGACTGCATAATAAAGGTCCACATACAAGGGGCAATATAAAGTGACCTTATTTTGCATTAAGATTTTGTGCATCAACCCTAAACGCGCATGACAACCTCTGCTTCCCTCTGCGAAGGGCCTATCTTTTACTTTATGTTTTTACTTTATGCTTGAGTCAAGGTGATCCTCACCTTTCCCTTTTTTCATTTTATCCTTTTGCAAGCTCCTCGTGTTTGAAAGATCATGATACATATATCCAATTGGATGTAAGTTGGCATGGGCTATTATTGTTGACATCACCTAAAGGTGAATACGTTGGGAGGCAACACAATAAGCCCCTATCTTTCTCAGTGTCCGGCTGAAATTCTATAACCACAAGTACTGCATGAGTATTAGTAGTTGTAGGAGACTACAAGATAGTTGAGTATGTGAGCTTGCTGAAAAGCTCTATTATGGACTTTTTCTGATGTTACGATAAATTGCAATTGCTTCAATGACTGAGATTGTAGTTTGTTAGTTCCCAATGAAGTTTTTGAACCATACTTGACATCGTGAATTGCTTATTACTTGAGCATAGGAAATCATATGACAAAATCTATATATGTTGCTGTTATTAGAATGATCATGATGCCCTCATGTCCGTATTTTATTTTTATCGACACCTCTATCTCTAAACATGTGGACATATTTTTTGATTTCGGCTTCCGCTTGAGGACAAGCGAGGTCTAAGCTTGGGGGAGTTGATACGTCCATTTTGCATCATGCTTTTATATCAATATTTATTGCATTATGGGCTATTATTGCACATTATATCTCAATACTTATGGCTATTCTCTCTTATTTTACAAGGTTTACCATGAAGAGGGGGAATGCCGGCAGCTGGAATTCTGGCTGGAAAAGGAGCAAACGTTGGAAACCTATTCTGCACAGCTCCAAAAGTCCTGAAACTCCATGAAACAACTTTTTGGATTTAATAAGAATTTATGAGCGAAAGAAATAGGCCAGGGGGCCCACACCCTATCCAGGAGACAGGGGGGCACCCCCCCCTATAGGGCGCGCCCCCCTATCTCATGGGCTCCCTGGTGGGCCTCCGACGTCCATCTTTTGCTTTATCATCACTTTTACCCTGGAAAAAATTGTGGGCAAGCTTACGGGATGGAACTCCTCCGCCACGAGGCGGAACCTTGGCGGAATCAATCTAGGGCTCTGGTGGAGCTGTTCTGTCGGGGACACTTCCCTTTGGGAGGGGGAAATGATCACCAACGTCATCACCAATGATCCTCTCATCGGGAGGGGGTCAATCTCCATCAACATCTTCACCAGCACCATCTCCTCTCAAAACCCTAGTTCATCTCTTGTATCCAATCTTGTATCAAAACCACAAATTGGTACCTGTGGGTTGCTAGTAGTGTTGATTACTCCTTGTAGTTGATGCTAATTGGTTTACTTGGTGGAAGATCATATGTTCAGATCCTTTATGCATATTATTACTCCTCTGATTATGAACATGAATATGCTTTGTGAGTAGTTACGTTTGTTCCTGAGGACATGGGTGAAGTCTTGCTATTAGTAGTCATGTGAATTTGGTATTCGTTCGATATTTTGATGAGATGTATGTTGTCTTTTCCTCTAGTGGTGTTATGTGAACGTCGACTACATGACACTTCACCATTATTTGGGCCTAAAGGAAGGCATGGGGAAGTAATAAGTAGATGATGGGTTGCTAGAGTGACAGAAGCTTAAACCCTAGTTTATGCGTTGCTTCGTTAGGGGCTGATATGGATCCATACGCTTAATGCTGTGGTTAGGTTTACCTGAATACTTCTTTTTGTATTTGCGGATGCTTGCAATAGGGTTAATCATAAGTGGGATGCTTGTCCAAGTTAGGGCAGTACCCAAGTACCGGTCCACCCACATATCAAATTATCAAAGTACCGAACGCGAATCATATGAGCGTGATGAAAACTAGCTTAACAATAATTCCCAATGTGTCCTCGGGAGCTCCTTTTTCGTTATTAGAATTTGTCCAGGCTTATCCTTTGCTACATAAAGGATTGGGACACCTTGCTGCACTTTATTTACTTTATTTACTTATTGTTCATTACTATTTACCTTATCACAAAACTATCTATTACCTACAATTTTAGTGCTTGCAGAGAAAACCTTACTGAAAACCGTTTATCATTTCCTTCTGCTCCTCGTTGCGTTCGACACTCTTACTTATCGAAAGGACTACGATAGATCCCCTACACTTGTGGGTCATCAGTCTTGCATGCTCACCTTCGTCGGGTCTGCGCTGATCGACGCCTTCTCCATGTGCGGGGCTGTCGGTGACGCATGGCGCCTGTTTGATGGCATCGTGGGTAAGGACGCCGTTCGCTGGACATAAAAGACACTCTTCCTTCAGCCGAATCATGTACCAGGTACACTTTGTGAACTCAAATGATGAATTGATCTCTCAGTGACATTTGTGTTCATCAATTCTACTTTAATGTGCTAGGTTGGCATCAATCAGCAGGGTAATTTGCAAAACCAAAAAAATGCTTACTTGATTGGACTTAGCAAAGGTAAACATGCAATAGATCCAACGGTTTTTTCATGAACATATCTCATTGTGATGTATACGCATCTTCTCCAGAATCTGTTCCTTTAGAGAAAATGCAAAAGGCTTCCGTCTCGATGTATTGAAAAGGTAGAAAGGATAGTAAAGCGCAGGAGGGCAACATAAACGCACAGTAGAAAAAGAGAGAGGGAGAAAGATTAGTGCGCATCCCAATCAACTAGGATTAGAACACGTAACTGCAGAGCACCTGCACGAGCCGAATGGCGTGCCTCATTCCTGATTAAATCTGACAGCCCTCTCCAGAATGTTACATTGATGGATGTTTGAGGGAGAGAAGATCGAACACACTTTGCATTGATCGGGAGAGTTACACTTATACAGGAGGGAGCAGAGGGCGCGAGCCCACGATGGTGATCGTGGCCGGGCCATGCCTCGAACAGGTGATCGTGTGTCCTGACTCTGAAAACTGCACACACGCACACTCTGACGCTCTACTGTACAGGAATACAGGTACAAATACATGAGTTTAACACCCCCTGCAGTCGTGACATCGCAAGGAGCGACGCAAAGACTGGACCGGAAGTCGTGAAACACGTCGGTGTGCAGCCCCTTCGTCATCACGTCGGCAAACTGTTGGCGCGTGGGGACGTGGAGCACGCGGAAGTCACCAATCGCCATGCGCTCTCGGACGAATGGATGTCCAGCTCCACATGCTTGGTACGCTGGTGATGAATGGGGTTGTTGGAATAAGCCACGGCGTGTGTGGTCGGGCTCGTCGGGGCGCGTCGGGTGCGTGCAGGACATGCGGGATACACTGGTGCGGTCGGGCTCGTCGGGTGTATGCGGGACGCGCAGGACGTGCGGGACACAGCGGCATGGCGTGTGTATGTGTGTGTCTGGGCATTGTATGGCCTGCGTGCGTGTAGGAGTCTAGGTTGAGTCGGACTGTGGTTGAGCCTGCGATCGTGTGGCAAGGCAGGCAGGATGCAGCGGTAGCACGATGGCACCAGGTCTTGCGGAGGAGCGGGCTGCGCACGTTTGAGGGAAGACCGGATCGCCATGGACTCCATGAGCGCTATGTATTGTTAGCTAGATAACCGGTTGTACGTTTGAGTCTGTTACTGCGTGCGTGGGTGCTACGTTTCTGTTGGCTACAAAAACGGCGGTAAAATCCTAGTCTGTACGTGGGTTGGTGCTTTGGGAATAGTAACGGGAATATGTGTGCAGCCGGGTGAAACTCCAGTGTATTGTGCTCCTCCTTATACCTGTAGTCCTGAGTGAGGGAGAGAGAGCTGCAATAACAATTGGTATACAGAGCTTCGGTTCGGGCGATCACCGACGACCATGGTGCTCGTCCCACACGGCGGCGGCACGGGCGGATCAGCGACGATGGTGATGCCGATGCTGACCGTGGACAACTACACAGTCTGGGCCATCAAGGCGCAGGCGATCCTCGACGTCCACACCATATGGGAGGCGGTGGTGCCAGGCAATGCGGCGGTGAACGCGAGGAAGGACAAGACGGGCGTGTGTTGCTTCTCGGGTCGTTGCCAAAGGATGTACTGCTGCAGGTGTCGACGAAGCTCACCGCCAGGGAGGTATGGGACTCCCTGAAGGTGAGGTTCGTCGACGCTGATTGGGTCCGCGCGGCGAGGCTGGCGACGCTGCGCGGCGAGTTCGACCGCCTAAAGATGGTGGACAGCGAGGAGCTCGACGTGTACGGCGGGAGGTCCGCGGAGATGGCGGCGAGGTGCGAGGTACGCCAACCTCGGGGAGACGCTAGGCGACGCAGCGCTCGTCAAGAAGCTGCTGGATACGGTGCCGGATCGGCTCTTCCCAGTCGTCGCCGGCATCGAGCAGTTCCACGATGTGACGACAATGGCGTTAGACAAAGCGCTCGGGCGGCTACGCGCGTTCGACAAGCGAGTTCGGCATCGACGGCAGGACAGCGGCGAGTGGGCGGACGGACAGCTCCTGTCACAGCGGCACAGTGGTGGGCGCGGGAGCTGCAGCAATGCGGACCACGGGACGACAACGACGGGTGCAGCACAGCATCGGGGAGCGACGGCAACAGGCGCAGGCGCTGCTACAAGTGCAGGGAGCACGGGCACTTCCGGCACGAGTGCCCGCAGCTGCTAATGACCCACAAGTATAGGGGATCTATCGCAGTCCTTTCGATAAGTAAGAGTGTCGAACCCAACGAGGAGCAGAAGGAAATGATAAGCTGTTTTCAGCAAGGTATTCTCTGCAAGTACTGAAATAAGTGGTAACAGATAGTTTTGTGATAAGGTAAATTGTAACGAACAACAAGTAACAAAAGTAAATAAGGTGCAGCAAGGTGGCCCAATCCTTTTTGTAGCAAAGGACAAGCCAGAACAAACTCTTATAATAGGAAAAGCGCTCCCGAGGACACATGGGAATATCATCAAGCTAGTTTTCATCACGCTCATATGATTCGCGTTCTGTACTTTGATAATTTGATATGTGGGTGGACCGGTGCTTGGGTGCTGTTCTTACTTGAACAAGCATCCCACTTATGATTAACCTCTATCGCAAGCATCCGCAACTACAACAAAAGTATTAAGGTAAACCTAACCATAGCATGAAACATATGGATCCAAATCAGCCCCTTACGAAGCAACGCATAAACTAGGGTTTAAGCTTCTATCACTCTAGCAACCCATAATCTACTTATTACTTCCCAATGCCTTCCTCTAGGCCCAAATAATGGTGAAGTGTTATGTAGTCAACGTTCACATAACACCACTAGAGGCTAGGCAACATACATCTCATCAAAATATCGAACGAATACCAAATTCACATGACTACTAACAGCAAGACTTCTTCCTTGTCCTCAGGAACAAACGTAACTACTCACAAAGCATATTCATGTTCATAATCAGAGGGGTAATAATATGCATAAAGGATCTGAACATATGATCTTCCACCAAATAAACCAACTAGCATCAACTACAAGGAGTAATCAACACTACTAGCAACCTACTAGCACCAATCCCGGACTTGGAGACAAGAATTGGATACAAGAGATGAACTAGGGTTTGGAGATGAGATGGTGCTGGTGAAGATGTTGATGGAGATTTCCCTCTCCCGGTGAGAGGAGCATTGGTGATGACGATGGTGATGATTTCCCCCTCCCGGAGGGAAGTGTCCCGGGCAGAACAGCTCTGCCGGAGCCCTAGATTGGTTCCGCCAAGGTTCCGCCTCGTGGCGGCGGAGTCTCGTCCCGAAAGGTTGCTTCTTATTTTTTTCTCATCGAAAGACTTCATATAGGAGAAGATGGGCGTCGGAGAGCCACCAGGGGGCCCACGGGGTAGGGGGGCGCGCCCCAGGGGGGGCGCCCCCCACCCTCGTGAGCAGGGTGTGGGCCCCCCGGCCTTCATCTTTGGCGATGATTTTTCTTTATTTATTTTAAGATATTCCATGGAGTTTCAGGACTTTTGGAGTTGCGCAGAATAGGTCTCCAATATTTGCTCCTTTTCCAGCCAGAATTCCAGCTGCCGGCATTCCCCCTCTTCATGGTAATCCTTGTAAAATAAGAGAGAATAGCCATAAGTATTATGACATAACGCGAAATAACAGCCCATAATGCGATAAATATCGATATAAAAGCATGATGCAAAATCGACGTATCAACTCCCCCAAGCTTAGACCTTGCTTGTCCTCAAGCGAAAAGCCGATAACAATAAATATGTCCTCATGTTTAGAGGTAGAGGCGTCGATAAAAAAATAAAATACGGACATGAAGGCATCATGATTATTCTCATAACAGCCACATATATAAATTTTGTCATATGATTACTTATGTTAAAGTGATGATCTTTTCACAAAGCCAAAGTATGAATCAAAAACCTTATTGAGCACCAACAAATTATACCCTCAGTCGTTGAAGCAATTGCAATTTATCTTAACATCGGAAAGAGTCTATGTCAGAGCTTAAAAGCAAGTCCACATACTCAACTATCACTTAGTCCTTCATAATAGTTAACACTCAAGCAATACTTGTGGTTACAGAGTTTTAACCGGACACAGAGAAAGATAGGGGCTTATAGTTTTGCCCCACAACCTTTTACCTCAAGGGTAATGTCAACAATAATAATTCATACTCCCCTACATCCAATTAGATATATATATATCATGTTCTTTCCAACATGCTGGGCTTGCCAAAGGATAAAATGAAAAAGGAAAGGTGAAGATCACCGTGACTATTGCATAAAGTAGAGGATAATAATAAAAGATAGGCCCTTTGCAGAGGGAAGCAGAGGTTGCCATGCGCTTTTATGGTTGGATGCACAAAATCTTAATGCAAAAGAATGTCACTTTATATTGCCCCTTGTATGTGAACCTTTATTATGCAGTCCGTCGCTTTTATTGCGTCCACAACAAGTTCGTACAAAGCTTATTTCTCTGCACTAATAAGTAATGCATATTTAGAGAGCAATTTCTATTGCTTGCACCGATGACAACCTACTTGAAGTATCTTACTCAATCCATAGGTAGATATAGTGGACTCTCATGGCTAAACTGGTTTAAGGATATTTGGAAGCACAAGTAGTATCTCTACTTGGTGCTGAGAATTTGGCTAGCATGAGGGGGAAAGGCAAGCTCAACATGTTAGAGGAACCATAAAAACATACTTTATCTCAGATATAAGAGAACATAACTCATTATGTTGTCTTCCTTGTCCAACATCAACTCTTTAGCATGTCATATTTTAATGAGTGTTCCCAATCATAAAAGATGTCAATGATAATATATATATATGTGAAACCTCTCTCTCTTCTTATTACTTCCTATTAATTGCAACGATGACCAAAGCTATATTTGCCAACTCCCAACAACTTTTAATCATCATACTCTTTCTATGTGAAGTCATTACTTTCAATAAGATCAATATGAGTTCTTTGTTTCTTTTTATTCTCTTCTTTTATTCACTCAAGATCATGGCAAAGTAATCAAGCCCTTGACTCAACACTAATCTTTATTAAATATAGCTCACGGACTCGATTGCATCGAGGGATCATAAAGCAAAACTTCAAAACTAAATCATGCCATGACTTTATTCTACTAAAACAAGATACTACTAATAGGATCGAACTAAGAAAAATGGTAAATGTAGAAGTTGTGATGGTGATACGATACCGGGGCACCTCCCCCAAGCTTGGCAGTTGCCAAGGGGAGTGCCCATACCCATGTGATTATGTCTCCTTCTTTGTTGGCGGTGGAGGTGTTGTTGATGATACAAGCTTGTCGTCCACCTTCCATGGCATAGGCTCACCCTCATAGAAGGATGATTGAGTCTCCGGAATCCTCAGATTTGCAACGGAAACAACTCGAAACGAAAACAGAGGATATTTGCGTGACACGGGAGTCAAAACCTTCGGGAGAATATATAATGAATTTTTACCGCCCAAAATATGTATCGTGCAAGAAAACGGAGTCCGGAGGGCACACGAGGTGCTCACGAGGTAGGGGGCGCGCCCAGGGGGGTAGGGCGCTCCCTCCACCCTCGTGGAGGCCTCGTGTCCTCCCCGGACTACTACTTATGTTTCTATTTTTCTAAATATTCCAAAACAGAGTAATATTGCCTTAGAATTTCTTTTGGAGTCGGTTTACTTACCGTAACACATATCTATTCCTTTTCGGAGTCTGGAACGTTCTGGAAAGTGTCCCTGTATTCCTCCGGGGTTACGGTTTCAATAATATTAGTTTCAACATTTATAGGATTACCTGAGATATAGTGTTTGATCCTTTGACCGTTTACCACCTTCGGATTTGTGCCTGCGAAGTTGTTGATTTTTATGGCACCGGAACGATAGACCTCCTCGATAACGTAGGGACCTTCCCATTTAGAGAGAAGTTTTCCTGCAAAAAATCTTAAACGGGAGTTGTATAGCAATACATAATCACCTACATTAAACTCACGCTTTTGCATCCTTTTGTCATGCCATCTTTTAACTTTTTCTTTAAACAACTTGGCATTTTCATAGGCTTGGGTTCTCCATTCATCAAGTGAGCTAATATCAAATAACCTCTTCTCACCGGCAAGTTTGAAATCATAGTTGGGCTCTTTAATAGCCCAATATGCCTTATGTTCTAGTTCAAGAGGTAAGTGACATGCTTTTCCATAAACCATTTTATACGGAGACATGCCCATAGGATTCTTATATGCAGTTCTATAGGCCCATAATGCATCATCAAGTTTCTTGGACCAATTCTTTCTAGACCTATTAACAGTCTTTTGCAAAATTAATTTGAGCTCTCTATTACTCAATTCTACTTGACCACTAGACTGTGGGTGATATGGAGATGCAATTCTATGATTAACGTCATATTTAGCAAGCATTTTACGGAAAGCACCATGAACAAAGTGTGAACCACCATCAGTCATTAAATATCTAGGGACTCCAAACCTCGGAAAAATAACTTCCTTAAGCATTTTAATAGAAGTGTTATGATCAGCACTACTAGTTGGAATAGCTTCTACCCACTTAGTAACGTAATCAACAACAACTAAAATATGTGTATATCCATTAGAGGCAGGAAAAGGTCCCATATAATCAAAGCCCCAAACATCAAATGGTTCAATAACAAGTGAATAATTCATAGGAATTTCTTGACGTCTACTAATATTACCAATTCTTTGACATTCATCACAAGATAAAACAAACTTACGGGCATCCTTGAAGAGAGTAGGCCAATAAAAACCACATTGCAATACCTTATGTGCAGTTCTATCTCCAGCGTGGTGTCCTCCATAAGCTTCGGAGTGACACTTGCGTAGGATCTGTTCCTGTTCATGCTCAGGTGCACAACGTCTAATAACACCATCTACCCCTTCTTTATAAAGATGTGGGTCATCCCAAAAGTAATGCCTTAAATCATAAAAGAACTTTTTCTTTTGTTGGTATGTGAAGCTAGGTGGTATAAATTTAGCAACAATATAATTAGCATAATCAGCATACCATGGAGTGCTACAAGAAGTGCTTATGACATTTAATTGTTCATCAGGAAAGCTATCATCAATAGGTAGTGGGTCATCAAGAACATTCTCTAACCTAGATAAGTTATCTGCAACGGGGTTCTTAGCTCCTTTTCTATCAACAATATGAAAATCAAATTCTTGCAGCAAGAGAACCCATCTAATAAGTCTAGGTTAGCATCTTTCTTTTCCATAAGATATTTAATAGCAGCATGATCGGTGTGAATAGTTACTTTAGAATCAACAATATAGGGTCTGAATTTATCACAAGCAAATACAACTGCTAAAAGTTCCTTTTCGGTAGTAGCATAATTTCTTTGAGCATTGTCTAGAGTCTTACTAGCATAATGGATAACATTTAACTTCTTATCAACTCTTTGCCCTAGAACAACACCTACAGCATAATCACTAGTATCACACATAATTTCAAAGGGTAAATTCCAATCAGTTGGCTGAACAATAGGTGCAGAGACTAATGCTTTCTTAAGTATTTCAAATGCTTCTACACAATCATCATCAAAGACAAATGGTACATCTTTTTGTAACAAATTAGTCAGAGGCCGAGAAATTTTTGAGAAGTCCTTAATGAACCTCCTATAAAATCCGGCGTGACCAAGGAAACTTTTTATACCTTTGATGTCCTTGGGACATGGCATCTTTTCAATAGCATCAACCTTGGCTTTATCAACTTCAATACCTCTTTCAGAAACTTTGTGTCCCAAAACAATACCTTCATTAACCATAAAGTGGCACTTTTCTCAATTCAAGACAAGATTAGTTTCTTCACATCTCTGCAAAACTCGATCAAGATTGCTCAAGCAATCATCGAAAGAGGAACCATAGATGGAAAAATCGTCCATGAAAACCTCACAAATCTTTTCACAAAAGTCAGAGAATATAGCCATCATGCATCTTTGAAAGGTAACAGGTGCATTACATAAACCAAAAGGCATACGTCTATAGGCAAAAGTACCAAAAGGGCATGTAAAAGTAGTCTTTGATTGATCTTTAGCCGACACAGGTATTTGAGAGAAACCAGAATAACCATCTAGAAAGCAATAATGTGTATGTTTGCATAATCTTTCTAGCATTTGATCAATAAAAGGTAAGGGGTAATGATCTTTCTTAGTAGCTTTATTTAATTTGCGGAAATCAATTACCATCCTATAACATGTGATAATTCTTTGCGGGATCAATTCATCTTTACCATTAGGGACAACAGTAATACCTCCCTTCTTAGGGACGCAATGGACATGACTTACCCACTGACTATCAGCAACGGGATAAATTATACCTGCCTCCAGAAGCTTGAGTATTTCCTTTCTTACCACTTCTTTCATTTTAGGATTCAAACGCCATTGAGGATCACAAACTGGTTTGGCATCCGCTTCCAAATTTATTTTATGCTGACATAAAGTGGGACTAATGCCCTTAAGATCATCAAGAGTATATCCAATAGAGGCACGGTGCTTCTTCAGAGTTTTCAATAATCTTTCTTCTTCCTGCTCTGAAATGTTAGCACTAATAATAACAGGATATATTTTCTTTTCATCAAGATAAGCATACTTAAGATTATCAGGCAACGGTTTAATCTCAAACACGGGATCACCCTTGGGTGGAGGAGGATCCCCTAGGATTTAAATAGGCAAATTGTGTTTCAGAATAGATTCTTGTTTAAAGAATACTTCATCTATTTCCCTTCTTTCATTCATGAACATCTCATTTTCATGGTCTAGCAAATAATGTTCTAAAGGATCACTAGGAGGTACAGCAATAGAAGCAAGACCAATAATTTCATCCATACTAGGCAATTCTTCCTCACGATGTTGTTTACTAAATTTAGAGAAATTAAACTCATGAACCATATCATACAAGCCAACAGTAACAACATTCTTTTTTGCAGTCTATCATAGCATTAACAGTATTCAAGAAGGGTCTACCAAATATAATGGGACAAAAATTATCTTGCGGAGAAATAAGAACAAGAAAATCAGCAGGATATTTAGTTTTCCCACACAAGACTTCAACATCTCTAACAATCCCAATTCGTGAAATAGTATCTCTATTGGCAAGTTTAATTGTGACATCAATACCTTCTAATTCAGCAGGTGCAATTTCATTCTTAATTTCTTCGTATAAAGTATGTGGTATAACACTAGCACTCGCACCCATATCACATAAGCCATGGTAACAATGATATCCTATTTTAACAGAAATAACAGGCACACCTACCATAGGTCTATGTTTATCTTTAGCACAGGGTTTAGCAATTCTAGCAGTTTCACCTTCGAACTGAATAACATGCCCATCAATATTATCAGACAAGAGATATTTAACAATTGCAATATTGGTTTCTACTTTAACTTGCTCAGGAGGTACATAAGTTCTGATATTGCTTTTACGAACAACAGTTGAAGCTTTAGCATGATCCTTTACTCTAACAGGGAAAGGTGGTTTCTCAACATAAGAGGTGGGAACAATAGGATCATTATAAGTGATAGTCTTTTCTTCAACTTTAATAGGTGCAGCTACTTTTACTTCTATGGGAGGATGATATTTAAACCACTTCTCCTTAGGGAGATCAACATAAGTAGCAAAAGATTCACAGAAAGAAGCTACTATCTCAGAATCAAGTCCATATTTAGTGCTAAACTTACTGAAAATATTGGTATCCATAAAAGATTTAACACAATCAAACTTAGGTGTCATACCTGACTCCTTACCTTCGTTGAGGTCCCAATCTTTAGAGTTGCGTTTAATTCTATCCAATAAATTCCATCTGAATTCAATAGTCTTCATCATAAAAGAGCCAGCACAAGAAGTATCGAGCATGGTGCGATTGTTATCAGAAAGCCGAGCATAAAAATTCTGAAGAATTGTTTCTCTTGAGAGGTCATGATTGGGGCATGAATATATCATTGATTTAAGCCTCCCCCAAGCTTGAGCGATGCTTTCTCCTTCGCGAGGCCAAAAATTATATATATAATTGCGATCACGATGAACAAGATGCATAGGGTAATACTTTTGGTGAAATTCCAATTTCACTCTTTTATAGTTCCATGATCTCGTATCACATAGCCTATACCATGTCAATGCGTCTTCCTTCAAAGATAAAGGAAAATCCTTCTTCTTAACAACATCATCGGGTATACCTGCAAGCTTAAATAGTCCACAAATATCATCCACATAGCGAAGATGCTCATCAGGATGCTTTGTTCCATCTCCTGTAAAAGTATTAGCCAGCAGTTTTTCCATGATACCCGAAGGAAATTCAAAAGGAGTTTCAATTTCAATAGGTTCAGTAGGTTGAGGGGCAACTCTTTGCTCTACTGGAAGGGGTAAAGATACCCCGAACAAGCCCCTCATAGAATTACTTTCCATAGTAACAAGTGACAGCAAATTTCAGCACACTATATAAATTTTTCCTTACCAAATTCCACCTACCAAAGGCGCTACGCTCCCCGGCAACGGTGCCAGAAAAGGGTCTTGATGACCCACAAGTATAGGGGATCTATCGTAGTCCTTTCGATAAGTAAGAGTGTCGAACCCAATGAGGAGCAGAAGGAAATGATAAGCGGTTTTCAGCAAGGTATTCTCTGCAAGTACTGAAATAAGTGGTAACAGATAGTTTTGTGATAAGGTAAATTGTAACGAACAACAAGTAACAAAAGTAAATAAGGTGCAGCAAGGTGGCCCAATACTTTTTGTAGCAAAGTACAAGCCGGAACAAACTCTTATAATAGGAAAAGCGCTCCCGAGGACACATGGGAATATCATCAAGCTAGTTTTCATCACGCTCATATGATTCGCGTTTGGTACTTTGATAATTTGATATGTGGGTGGACCGGTGCTTGGGTGCTGTTCTTACTTGAACAAGCATCCCACTTATGATTAACCTCTATCGGAAGCATTCGCAACTACAACAAAAGTATTAAGGTAAACCTAACCATAGCATGAAACATATGGATCCAAACCAGCCCCTTACGAAGCAACGCATAAACTAGGGTTTAAGCTTCTGTCACTCTAGCAACCCATCATCTACTTATTACTTCCCAATGCCTTTCTCTAGGCCCAAATAATGGTGAAGTGTTATTAGTCGACGTTCACATAACACCACTAGAGGCTAGGCAACATACATCTCATCAAAATATCGAACGAATACCAAATTCACATGACTACTAACAGCAAGACTTCTCCCTTGTCCTCAGGAACAAACGTAACTACTCACAAACGTAACTTCTCTAATTATGAACAAACGTTCATAATTAGAGGGGTAATAATATGCATAAAGGATCTGAACATATGATCTTCCACCAAGTAAACCAACTAGTATCAACTACAAGGAGTAATCAACACTACTAGCAACCTACTAGCACCAATCCTGGACTTGGAGACAAGAATTGGATACAAGAGATGAACTAGGGTTTGGAGATGAGATGGTGCTGGTGAAGATGTTGATGGAGATTGCCCTCTCCCAATAAGAGGAGCGTTGGTGATGATGATGACGATGATTTCCCCCTCCCGGAGGGAAGTGTCCCCGGCAAAACAGCTCTGCCAGAGCCCTAGATTGGTTCCGCCAAGGTTCCACCTCGTGGCGGCGGAGTCTCGTCCCGAAAGGTTGCTTCTAATTTTTTTTCTCATCGAAAGAGCTCATATAGGAGAAGATGGGCATCGGAGGGCCACCAGGGGGCCCACGAGGTAGGGGGTGCGCCCAGGGGGGAGGGGCGCGCCCCCCACCCTTGTGAGCAGGGTGTGGGCCACCTGGCCTTCATCTTTGGCGATGATTTTTCTTTATTTATTTTAAGGTATTCCGTGGAGTTTCAGGACTTTTGGAGTTGCCAGAATATCCCTCCAATATTTGCTCCTTTTCCAGCCAGAATTCCAGCTGCCGGCATTCCCCCTCTTCATGGTAATCCTTGTAAAATAAGAGAGAATAGCCATAAGTATTTTGACATAACGCGAAATAACAGCCCATAATGCGATAAATATCAATATAAAAGCATGATGCAAAATGGACGTATCAGCTGCGAAAAGGACCGGCGGTGAAGCAGGCTCTCCTGGCCGGCGCCAACGTCGACGACGACGGACTCCTCTAGGCCGTGGCTTAGGGGGTGTGTGTTGGAATAAGCCATGGCGTGTGTGGTCGGGCTCGTCGGGGTGCGTCGGGTGCGCATGGGACGTGCGGGATACACTGGTGCGGACGGGCTCGTCGGGCGCGTCGGGTGTATGCGGGACGCGCGGGACGTGCAGGACACAGCGGCATGGCGTGTGTATGTGTGTGTCTGGGTATTGTATGGCATGCGTGCGTGTAGGGGTCTAGGTTGAGTCGGACTATGGTTGAGCTTGCGATCGTATGGCAAGGCAGGCAGGATGCAGCGGTAGCACGATGGCACCACGTCTTGCGGAGGAGCGGGCTGCGCATGTTCGAGGGAAGACCAGATCGCCATGGACTCCGTGAGCGCTACGTATTGTTAGCTAGATAACCGGCTGTTCGTTTGAGTCTGTTACTGTGTGTGTGTGGGTGCTACGTTTCTGTTGGCTACAAAACGGCTATAAAATCCTAGTCCGTACATGGGTTGGTGCTCTGAGAATAGTAATGGGGCTATGTGTGCAGCCGGGTGAAACTCCAGTGTATTGTGCTCCTCCTTCTTCTACCTCTAGTCCTGAGTGAGAGAGAGAGAGAGCTGCAACAACAGGGGGTGCTGGAGAGGTACACGGCGGAGATGTTGTCACAGTAGACCAGCATGGCAGTGGTGACCACGCAGCAAAGCTCGCCAAGGAGTTGTCATAACCAGACACATTCGGCCACAGCATTGGCCACACCATGGTATTTTGCCTCCGCACTGGAGTGGGAGACAGTGGCATGGCACTTAGAAGACCAGGAGACTAGCGCGTCACCGAGGAAGACGCAGTAGCCGGAGGTCGAACGGCACGTGTCAGGGCAGCCGGCTAAATCAGTGTCGGTGTAGACCCGGAGATCCAATATCGAGGAGGCACTGAGATGCAAGTCAAGTGAGGCCGTGCCGTCCACGTACCGCAATGCACGCTTGATCAGAGCGAGGTGATACTCGCGCGGATCATGCATGTGCAGGCAGATCTGCTGGACGGCATAGGCGAGCTCGGGGCGCGTCAGTGTGAGGTACTGCAGCGCACCGGCAAAGGCTGCGGTAGGCAGTGGGGTCATCGACGCGTGGTCCTGTGGTGAAAGGGAGCTTGGCCTTGGTGTCGACGGGCGTCGGAGTAGGCTTGCAGTTATCCATGTCAACCCACTCAAGGATGTCCTCGGCATACTGTTCTTGAGAGAGGAAGAAGTCGACGGTCAATCGCGTGACGTGGATGCCCAAGAAGTAGTGGAGATCCCCGAGGTCCTTCATGGCGAACTCAGTGACAAGGACATGTACCTAGGGTAGGGTCTTAGGCCTAACCTAGACACCCCACCCAAGTACACTAACCTACAGTCAAAGACATTCAAGGACCAACATAAAGTACCAATTAGAATCACCTTGAAGTGCAATCCACTCGACAGAAGACTCCAGTCGGATACCCCAATTCCATTCGACCACAGCATAGTCACTTGACCATATGGAAAACCACTCGGAGTACGAAAGATCTAAAGTCACCCCAAGATGGCAACGGTCAGGCATTCACGCTGTAGTCTTAAAGATCATTTATGGCTGGTGTTACCAGTAAAGCCCCATCTTAACTCACATTGAACCCTGTGTAACGGAGGTCTGAGAGGGTCCTGACGCACTCTATATAAGCCACCCTCCTCCTCTGGCACAAGGGTTCGCACCCCTTGTAACATTCAAGCATAATCGAGTCGACACAGCCTCAGGGCATCGAGACGTAGGGCTTTTACCTCCTCCGAGAGGGGCCTGAACTCGTAAAACTTGCGTGCACAATCTCACCGTAGCTAGGACCTTGCCTCCTCCTACGTACCCCCTATTCTTACTGTCAGACTTACTCCCACGACAGTTGGCGCCCACCGTGGGGCTCGCGTCTAAGCGACTTCCGGTGAGATTCCAAATTTCGTTCTCCGACAACATGGTTTCCGACGGTGGTTTGGCCTTGGGCCACGAGATTCATCTCGGCGCGCTTGTTTTCATCACCGATGACTCCACCTAGCTTCAAGAAGCTCCCCTCGACATCGAGGCCCTCCCCATCCGCGGGGCGACTGATGACCCACAAGTATAGGGGATCTATCATAGTCCTTTCGATAAGTAAGAGTGTCGAACCCAACGAGGAGCAGAAGGAAATGATAAGCGGTTTTCAGTAAGGTTTTCTCTGCAAGCACTGAAATAGTAGGTGATAGATAGTTTTGTGATAAGATAAATAGTAACAAGCAAAAAGTAAATAAAGTAAATAAAGTGTAGCAAGGTGGCCCAATCCTTTATGTAGAAAAGGATAAGCCTAGACAAATTCTAATAATGAAGAAGGAGCTCCCGAGGACACATTGGGAATTATCGTCAAGCTAGTTTTCATCACGTTCATAAGATTCGCGTTCGGTACTTTGATAATTTGATATGTGGGTGGACCGGCACTTGGGTACTGCCCTAACATGGACAAGCATGCCACTTATGATTAATCCCTATTGCAAGCATCCGCAACTACAAAAAGGAGTATTAAGGTAAACCCAACCACAACATTAAACATATGGGTCCATATCAACCCCTCACGAAGCAACGCATAAACTAGGGTTTAAGCTTCTGTCACTCTAGCAACCCATCATCTACTTATTAATTCCCTATGCCTTCCTCTAGGCCCAAATAATGGTGAAGTGTCATGTAGTCAATGTTCACATAACACCACTAGAGGAGAGACAGCATACATCTCATCAAAATATCGAATGAATACCAAATTCACATGACTACTAATAGCAAGACTTCACCCATGTCCTCAGGAACAAACGTAACTACTCACAAAGCATATTCATGTTCATAATTAGAGGGGTAATAATATGCATAAAGGATCTGAACATATGATCTTCCACCAAGTAAACCAAATAGCATCAACTACAAGGAGTAATCAACACTACTAGCAACCCACAGGTACCAATTTGTGGTTTTGATACAAGATTGGATACAAGAGATGAACTAGGGTTTTGAGATGAGATGGTGCTGGTGAAGATGTTGATGGAGATTGACCCCCTCCCGATGAGAGGATCGTTGGTGATGACGTTGGTGATGATTTCCCACTCCCGGAGGGAAGTGTCCCGGGCAGAACAGCTCCGCCAGAGCCCTAGATTGATTCCGCCAAGGTTCCGCCTCGTGGCGGCGGAGTTTCATCCCGTGAGCTTGCCCCCGATTTGATTTTTTCCAGGTAAAAACCCTTCATATAGCAGAAGATGGCAGCCGGAAGCCCACCAGGGGGCCCAGGAGATAGGGGGCGCCCCCTGTCTCCTGGACAGGGTGTGGGCCCCCTGGCCTATTTCTTTTGCCCAAAAATTCTTATTAAATCTGAAAAGTTGTTTCGTGGAGTCTCAGGTCTTTTGGAGTTGTGCAGAATAGGTTTCCAACGTTTGCTCCTTTTCCAGCCAGAATTCCAGCTGCCAGCATTCCCCCTCTTCATGGTGAACCTTGTAAAATAAGAGAGAATAGCCATAAGTATTGAGATATAATGTGTAATAACAGCCCATAATGCAATAAATATTGATATAAAAGCAGGATGCAAAATGGACGTATCAACTCCCCCAAGCTTAGACCTCGCTTGTCCTCAAGCGGAAGCCAAAATCGAAAAATATGTCCACATGTTTAGAGATAGAGGTGTCGAGAAAAATAAAATACGGACATGAGGGCATCATGATCATTCTAATAACAGCAACATATATAGATTTTGTCATATGATTTCCTATTCTCAAGTAATAAGCAATTCACAATGTCAAGTATGGTTCAAAAACTTCATTGGGAACTAACAAACTATAATCTCAGTCATTGAAGCAATTGCAATTTATCGTAACATCAGAAAAAGTCCATAATAGAGCTTTTCAGCAAGCTCACATACTCAACTATCTCGTAGTCTCCTACAACTACTAACACTCATGCAGTACTTGTGGTTATAGAATTTCAGCCGGACACTGAGAAAGATAGGGGCTTATTCTGTTGCCTCCCAACGTATTCACCTTTAGGTGATGTCAACAATAATAGCCCATGCCAACTTACATCCAATTGGATATATGTATCATGATCTTTCAAACACGAGGAGCTTGCAAAAGGATAAAATGAAAAAAAAGGGAAAGGTGAGGATCACCTTGACTCAAGCATAAAGTAAAAACATAAAGTAAAAGATAGGCCCTTTGCAGAGGGAAGCAGAGGTTGTCATGCGCATTTAGGGTTGATGAACAAAATCTTAATGCAAAAGAACGTCACTTTATATTGCCCCTTGTATGTGGACCTTTATTATGCAGTCTGTCGCTTTTGTTACTTCCACGACAAGTTCGTACAAAGTTTATTTTCTCTGCACTAATAAGTCATGCATATTTAGAGAGCAATTTTTATTGCTTGCACCAATGACAACTTACTTGAAGGATCTTACTCAATCCATAGGTAGGTATAGTGGACTCTCATGGCAAAACTGGGTTTAAGGGTATTTGGAAGCACAAGTAGTATCTCTACTTGGTGCAAAAAATTTGGCTAGCATGAGGGGGAAAGGCAAGCTCAACATGTTTGGAAGGTCAATGACAATATACTTTAACTGAGATGTCAGAAAACATAAACCATTATGTTGTCTTCCTTGTCCAACATCAATTCTTTTAGCATGTCATACTTAATGAGTGCTTCACAATCATAAAAGATGTCCAAGATAATATATTTATATGTGAACCCCTCTTCCCTTATTACTTCCTATTAATTGCAACGATGACCAAGGCTACGTTCATCAACTCTCAACAATTTTTATGCCTCATACTTTCTATGTGTGAAGTTATCACTATCCATAAGATCAATATGAACTCTTTTGTTCTTTCTACTTTCTCAAGATCATAGCAACATAGCAAAGCCCTTGACTCAACACTAATCTTTATTATAGATAGCACACGGACTCGATTACATAAAGAGATCACAATGAAAAATTCAAAACTACTTGATATCAAAACTTCAACTACTGATAGATCAAGATACTACTAAAAGGGTCGAACTAAATAAAACAGTAAAGATAGGAGTGTGATGGTGATACGGTACCGGGGCACCTCCCCCAAGCTTGGCAATTGCCAAGGGGTATGCCCATACCCATGTGATTATTTCTTCGGAGGTGGTGAAGTAGGAGTCGTTGATGATGTAGGCTTGTCGTCCGTCTTCCAAGGCATAGGCTCTCCATCATAAAAGGATGATCGAGTCTACGGGATCCTTAAATCTGCAGCCAAACTCATTCGCTTGAATCTATATTCATACTCACAGTTCTTGTTTTGCAGGTCATAAATCTGGGCTTGGAGGTGATCGATTTTCTCTTGAAGCTTGAAGATGGTCTCCCCAATGACTTTGGCATCCAGCTTTTGGTTGTTGGCGAACTCCGTGATCATCATCTGGTTGGCGTTGAGTCCACGCTCCACCATCCCTTGACACTTGAAAACTTCTTGCACCATGGCTTCGAGCTTTGTCTCCACGCTCCTAGTACGCCTTGGTCCCTCTACATCGCGGATGTGAAACACCACCTCACGCATCTCAATGGTTTGAGGGTGATGCAGCACCTCCGCGAGATAGGGGTTGATAACCCTCTCGAAAAACTTGTCCTTGGGAGCGCTTGGAGACGACATGATGCTCTAGATCTGAAACAGAAACAGCTCGAACCGAAAACAGAGGATATTTGCGTGATACGGTGGTCCAAACCTTCGGGAGTATATATAATGAATTTTTACCGACCAAAATACATAACGTACAAGAAAACGGAGTCCGGGAGGCACGCGAGGTGCCCACGAGACAGGGGGTGCGCCCTACAGGGGGCGCGCCCTCCTCTCTCGTGGGAGCCTCGTGCCCCTTTCGGACTACTTCTTTCTTCCTAAAATCCTTAAATAATCCAAAACTGATAAAAATTGCCATTAGAGTTGTTTTGGAGTCGGTTTACTTACCGTACCACGTACCTATGCCTTTTCGGAGTCTAGAACGTTCTGGAAAGTGTCTCTTATGTATTCCTCAGGGGTTATGGTTTCAATAATATTAGTTTCAACATTGATAGGATTACGTGAAATATAATATTTAATTCTTTGGCCATTTACAACCCTCGGGTTTGTGCCTTCGAAGTTATTGATTCTTATAGCACCAGAACGATAGACCTCCTCGATAACATAGGGACCTTCCCATTTTGAGAGAAGTTTTCTTGCAAAAAATCTTAAACGAGAGTTGAACAATAACACATAATCTCCTACGTTAAACTCACGCTTTTGTATCCTCTTATCATGCCAGCGTTTGACTTTTTCTTTGAAAAGCTTGGCATTCTCATATGCTTGGGTTCTCCATTCATCAAGTGAGCTAATATCAAATAACCTCTTCTCACCAGCAAGTTGAAGTCATAATTGAGCTCTTTAATAGCCCAATATGCTTTATGTTCGAGTTCAAGAGGTAAATGACATGCTTTTCCATAAACCATCTTATATGGAGACATACCCATAGGATTTTTGTATGCAGTTCTATAGGCCCATAATGCATCATCAAGTTTTTTGGACCAATTCTTTTTAGATCTATTCATAGTCTTTTGCAAAATTAATTTGAGCTCTCTATTGCTCAACTCTACTTGACCACTAGACTGCGGGTGATAGGGAGATGCGATTCTATGATTGACATCATACTTAGCGAGCATCTTACGGAAAGCACCATGAATAAAGTGTGAACCACCATCAGTCCTAAGATATCTAGGGACTCCAAACCTCGGAAAAATAACTTCTTTAAGCATTTTAATAGAAGTGTTATGATCAGCACTACTAGTTGGAATAGCTTCTACCCACTTAGTAACGTAATCAACAGCAACTAAAATATGTGTATAACCATTGGAGGCAGGAAAAGGTCCCATATAATCAAAGCCCAAAACATCAAACGGTTCAATAACAAGAGAATAATTCATAGGCATTTCTTGACGTCTACTAATGTTACCTATTCTTTGACATTCATCACAAGATAAGACAAATTTACGAGCGTCTTTGAAAAGAGTAGGCCAATAAAAACCGGATTGTAGTACCTTGTGTGCAGTTCTATCTCCAGCGTGGTGTCGTCCATAGGATTCAGAGTGACACTTGCGTAGGATTTGTTCCTGTTCATGCTCAGGCACACAACCTCTAATAATACCATCTACTCCTTCTTTATAAAGGTGTGGATCATCCCGGAAGTAATGTCTTAAATCATAAAAGAACTTTTTCTTTTGCTGGTATGTGAAACTAGGAGGTATATATTTAGCAACAATGTAATTAGCATAATCAGCATACCAAGGAGCAGTACGAGAAGCATTGACGACCGCTAATTGTTCATCAGGAAAACTATCATTAATAGGCAGTGGGTCATCAAGAACATTCTCTAACCTAGACGAGTTGTCTGCAACGGGGTTCTCAGCTCCCTTTCTATCAATAATATGCGAGTCAAATTCTTGCAGCAAGAGAACCCATCTAATGAGTCTAGGCTTAGCATCTTTCTTTTCCATAAGATATTTAATAGCAGCATGATCAGTGTGAATAGTAACTTTGGAATCAACAATGTAAGGTCTAAACTTATCACATGCAAACACAACTGCTAAGAATTATTTTTCAGTAGTAGCATAATTTCTCTGGGCAGTATCAAGAGTCTTGCTAGCATAATGGATAACATTCAATTTCTTATCGACTCTTTGCCCCAAAACAGCACCTGCAACATAATCACTAGCATCGCACATAATTTCAAAAGGTAAGTTCCAATCAGGTGGCTGAACAATAGGTGCAGTGATCAAAGCCTTCTTAAGTGTTTCAAATGCCTATAGACAATCATCATCGAAGACAAAAGGAATATCTTTTTGTAATAAATTAGTCAGAGGCCTAGAGATTTTAGAAAAGTCCTTAATGAACCTCCTATAAAAACCGGCATGACCTAGGAAACTTCTTATACCTTTTATGTCCTTGGGACATGGCATCTTTTCAATAGCATCAACTTTGGCTTTATCAACTTCAATACCTCTCTCGGAAATCTTGTACCCCAAGACAATGCCCTCATTAACCATAAAGTGACACTTTTCCCAATTCAGGACGAGACTAGTGTCTTCGCATCTCTGCAAAACTCGATCAAGGTTGCTCAATCATCAAAAGAGGATCCATAGAAGGAGAAGTCATCCATGAATACCTCACAAATCTTTTCACAAAAATCAGAAAATATAGCCATCATGCATCTTTGAAAGGTAGCAGGTGCATTACATAAACCAAAAGGCATACGTCTATAAGCAAAAGTACCAAAAGGGCAAGTAAAGGTAGTTTTAGATTGATCCCCCGCTGAAACAGGTATCTGAGAGAAACCAGAATAACCATCTAGAAAGCAAAAATGTGTGTGTTTTGATAGCCTTTCTAGCATTTTATCAATAAAAGTAAAGGGTAATGATCTTTCTTAGTGGCTTTATTTAACTTACGGAAATCAATTACCATCCTATAACCTGTAATAATTCTTTGCGGAATCAATTCATCTTTATCATTAGGAACAACGGTAATTCCTCCCTTTTTGGGGACACAATGGACAGGGCTTACCCATTCACTATCAGCAACGGGATAAATAATACCTGCCTCAAGGAGTTTTAGTATCTCCTTTCTTACCACTTCCTTCATTTTGGGATTTAATCGTCTTTGAGGATCTCTAACTGGTTTGGCATCTTTCTCCACTGAGATTTGGTGTTGACATAATGTGGGACTAATGCCCTTAAGATCATCCAGAGTATATCCAATAGCAGCTCGGTGTTTCTTTAGAGTTTTCAATAATCTTTTTTCTTCTTTCTCTGAAAGGTTAGCACTAATAATAACAGGATATATTTCTTCTTCATCAAGATAAGCATACTTAAGATTATCAGGTAATGGTTTGAGTTCAAACACGGGATCACCCTTGGGTGGAGGGAGATCCCCAAGAATTTCAACGGGAAGATTATGTTTCAGCATAGGTTCTTGTTTAAGGAACACTTCGTCTATTTCTTCCCTTTCCTTCATAAACATATCATTTTCATGGTCTAGCAAATATTGTTCTAACGGATCAGTTGGAGGAATAGCAATGGAAGCAAGACCAATATATCCTTACTAGATGGTTCCTCTTCACGGTGTTGTCTACGAAATTTAGAAAACTTGAATTCATGAGACATATCACCTAGACCAATAGTAACTACATCCTTTTCGCAATCTATCCTAGCATTAACGGTGTTCAAGAAGGGTCTACCAAATATAATGGGACAAAAGCTATCTTGTGGGGAGCCAAGAACAAGAAAATCAGCAGGATATTTAGTTTTCCCACACAAGACTTCAACATCTCTAACAATTCCCATTGGTGAAATAGTGTCTCTATTGGCAAGTTTAATTGTGACATCAATATCTTCTAACGCAGCGGGTGCAATATCGTGCTTAATTTCATTGTATAAGTGAATAGGTATTGCACTAGCACTAGCACCCATATCACATAAGCCATGATAACAATGATCTCATATTTTAACAGAAATAACAGGCATGCCTACTACAGGTATATGTTTATCTTTAGCGCAAGGTTTGGCAATTCTAGCAGTTTCATCACAGAAATAAATAACATGCCCATCTATATTGTCAGACAAGAGATCTTTAACAATAGCAATATTAGGTTCAACTTTGATTTGCTCAGGAGGTGTATAAGTTCTAACATTGCTCTTACGAACAATAGTCGAGGCTTTAGCATGATCTTTTATCCTAACAGGAAAAGGAGGTTTTTCAACATAAGCAGTAGGAATAATAGGATCACTATATGTAATAGTCTTCTCTTCGACTGTAATAGGTGCAACTACTTTCACTTCAACGGGAGGATTATATTTAAACCACTTCTCTTCAGGGAGATCAACGTGAGTAGCAAAAGTTTCACAAAAAGTAGCTACTATCTCAGAGTCAAGTCCATACTTAGAGCTAAATCCACAGAAAGCATCGGTATCCATAAAAGATTTAACACAATCAAACTTAGGTGTCATACCTGACTCCTTACCATCGTCGGAACCCCAATCTTCAGAGTTGCGTCTAATTCTTTCCAATAAGTCCCATTTGAATTCAATAGTCTTCAGCATATAAGAACCAGCATAGGAAGTATCAAGCAGATTGCGATTATCAAGAGAAAGCCGAGCATAAAAATTCTGAATAATCATTTCTCAAGAGAGCTCATGATTGGGGCATGAATACAACATTGACTTAAGCCTCCCCCATGCTTGAGCGATGCTTTCTCCTTCGCGAGGCCAGAAATTATATATGTAATTATGATCATGATGAACAAGATGCATAGGATAGAACTTCTGGTGAAATTCCAACTTCAATCGCTTATAATTCCAATATCTCGTATCATCACATAGCCTATACCATGTTATTGCATCTCCCTTCAAAGATAAAGGGAAGACCTTCCTTTTGACAACATCATCGGGAATACCTGCAAGCTTAAACAATCCACAAACTTCATCCACAAAGATAAGGTGTAAATCGGGATGCAATGTTCCGTCTCCTGCAAAAGGATTAGCTAGCAGTTTTTCTATCATACCCGAAGGAATCTCAAAGTGAATATTTTCATAAGGTTTAGTAGGTTGAGGTTCATCTATTGGCTCTTCTGGTTGGGGTGAAGATACCCCAAACAAGCCCCTCAAAGGATTAGTTTCCATACTGACAAGTAACAGAAAATTCCAGCACACTATATAAATGTTTCCTTACCAAGTTCCACTCACCAAGAGCGCTACGCTCCCCGGCAACGGCACCAGAAAAGAGTCTTGATGACCCACAAGTATAGGGGATCTATCGTAGTACTTTCGATAAGTAAGAGTGTCGAACCCAACGAGGAGTAGAAGGAAATGATAAGCGGTTTTCAGTAAGGTTTTCTCTGCAAGCACTGAAATAGTAGGTGATAGATAGTTTTGTGATAAGATAAATAGTAACGGGCAAAAAGTAAATAAAGTAAATAAAGTGCAGCAAGGTGGCCCAATCCTTTATGTAGCAAAGGATAAGCCTGGACAAATTCTAATAATGAAGAAGGAGCTCCCGAGGACACATTGGGAATTATCGTCAAGCTAGTTTTCATCACGTTCATAAGATTCGTGTTCGGTACTTTGATAATTTGATATGTGGGTGGACCGGCACTTGGGTACTGCCCTAACATGGACAAGCATGCCACTTATGATTAATCCCTATTGCAAGCATCCGCAACTACAAAAAGGAGTATTAAGGTAAACCCAACCACAACATTAAACATATGGGTCCATATCAACCCCTCACGAAGCAACGCATAAACTAGGGTTTAAGCTTCTGTCACTCTAGCAACCCATCATCTACTTATTAATTCCCTATGCCTTCCTCTAGGCCCAAATAATGGTGAAGTGTCATGTAGTCAATGTTCACATAACACCACTAGAGGAGAGACAACATACATCTCATCAAAATATCGAACGAATACCAAATTCACATGACTACTAATAGCAAGACTTCACCCATGTCCTCAGGAACAAACGTAACTACTCACAAAGCATATTCATGTTCATAATCAGAGGGGTAATAATATGCATAAAGGATCTGAACATATGATCTTCCACCAAGTAAACCAAATAGCATCAACTACAAGGAGTAATCAACACTACTAGCAACCCACAGGTACCAATTTGTGGTTTTGATACAAGATTGGATACAAGAGATGAACTAGGGTTTTGAGATGAGATGGTGCTGGTGAAGATGTTGATGGAGATTGACCCCCTCCCGATGAGAGGATCATTGGTGATGACGTTGGTGATGATTTCCCACTCCCGGAGGGAAGTGTCCCGGGCAGAACAGCTCCGCCAGAGCCCTAGATTGATTCCGCCAAGGTTCCGCCTCGTGGCGGCGGAGTTTCATCATGTAAGCTTGCCCCCGATTTTTTCCAGGTAAAAACCCTTCATATAGCAGAAGATGGCAGCCAGAAGCCCACCAAGGGGCCCAGGAGATAGGGGGCGCGCCCCCCTGTCTCCTGGACAGGGTGTGGGCCCCCTGGCCTATTTCTTTTGCCCAAAAATTCTTATTAAATCTGAAAAGTTGTTTCGTGGAGTCTCGGGTCTTTTGGAGTTGTGCAGAATAGGTTTCCAACGTTTGCTCCTTTTCCAGCCAGAATTCCAGCTGCCGGCATTCACCCTCTTCATGGTAAACCTTGTAAAATAAGAGAGAATAGCCATAAGTATTGAGATATAATGTGTAATAACAGCCCCTAATGCAATAAATATTGATATAAAAGCATGATGCTAAATGGACGTATCAGCGACGCACTTCCATGCGAGTGCTTGCGGCATTCTTCTTCGACAGCCGCCGAACCAGTATCGGCAGGCTCTGGTAGCATCTTCGCTCCCCGCTGTTCGCCGTTGCAAAGGGTCCGGCCATTCGCGGCTCCAGCGGTGGGTGAAGCATGCAGTGGCTTGCCAATCGACAACCCTCCAAGTCACGGCGATCGAGCCCGACGAATCTCTTTATGGTCTGTTCGATCTGCCAATTGGTCACTTGGATTCCCTCTCCGAGTGCGAGAGTAATGACCCGGCGGCAGAAGTCCTCATGGTCACTTCCCAGCACGGCCCGCCCAGATTTCGCTGCAATGGTGGTGGCGACGGCGGTGCCGGCCCGTCACAAGAGCATGATGAGTACATCCCCGAGGCCCTCACTACGGAGCAGAGGGAAGAGTTGCATCGTTGCAACGTCCAGGCGCTCCAGACCCCTATTGTTGGGGAGACCTCCGAGGCTCGGGCCTTGGACGTTGCACGCTTGGCCACTTTGGCTGAGCGTACGCGTTTGGAGAATTTGCAGAAGGCACTCGATGAGCGTGCTCGTCAACGGGTCCCCGAATCCAATCGACGAGCGCAGCGGTTATTTCTGACTGAAACTCGGGTATACCTTACCCCGATTCAAAATGTTGCAGCAGCAGCACACATAGCAGAGCTAATTCAGCCGTCACATTCCAAAGTTGGTAGAGGTTTAGAGCAGATCCGAGCATTGCTTAAAGCCACTGGAGAACAGAATTATGTTGTTTCCCAGTCGCTCAACAGAATTCATAGTAGATCAGTGGTTGCAGACACGGTTCAGTCGGCACATAGTCCGAAGTCGCCACGGTGTCGGGAAGATCGTGGTCCCCGCCAGGACCAGTACCTGGAGCGGGGCCATAGGCAGTTTGATTGTCAGTTCTCCCGCGACAACCACCGTCGAGTGCTTACGCCCCCTCCGAGGGGTGGGTCGTACGCGCCCCGGCATTATGATGATAGGCACCCATATGGTGATGAGCGGAGAGCCACGGTCAACCCGAGAGAGCCTGGATTCGATGCAAGATCACTCCTTGTGCAAGGTTTGGTCGACAGAGGCCGAGCGAACAGAGAAGGGCAAGGCAGAGATCATCCAACTAGGAACATAGCATTCATTTCTGGGCCTGAATGTTTCAGTATGGCCATTCGATTAGCTGAGATCCCTCCCAACTTCAGGTTGGCAGCAGGCATGAGTAAGTTCGCCGGAGAATCAAAGCCAAAACCTGGCTGGAAGACTACTGAGTGGCTGTGGAGATCGGTGGTGGCAATGATGATGTAGCTATGAAGCACCTCCCCCTGATGCTTGAGGGTTCGGCCAGAGCTTGGTTGACTCAGTTAGCGCCTGGGAGTATTTTCTGCTGGGATGACTTGGCCCGAGTGTTTATCAAAACATTCGAGGGCACTTGCAAGCGACCTGCTGCGCTGACTGAATTCCAACACTGTGTTAAGAAGCCGAATGAAACTTTGAGAGACTTCATATAGAGATAGACCACCCTTCATCATGCGGTGGAAAATGTGTCAGATCACCAGGCGGTTTGTGCCTTCTAATAAGGCGTCAGGTACAGAGAGCTTACCCTGAAATTCGATCGATCCGGAAACATGACTCTAACCCGAATGATGGAAATAGCCACTCAGTACGCCAATGGTGAAGAGGAATACCAACTTCGCAATGGCAAGGGAAAAACAGTCGTCCAGGACTCCGGAGCTGGAAATTTCAGTCGGAAGCAAAAGCGTGAAGCTGAACCTATAGGTCCTGCTAAGGCTGCAGTCCTGCATGCAGGAGGAGGAAAGTTCAAAGGAAAACCCAAACCACAGTGGAAACCCAAGAAGGTGAAAGATCAGTTAGGCCAGGACTTCCTGGATTTGTCGTGTTACATACACATGAAGAGAGATGAAGAGGGCAACTTGATTCAACCCAAGCATACAACTCAGCAATGCCGACTTCTGATTCAGAGTTTCCGAGAGAATCAGTCCAGTGAGAAAGAATCTGATAAAGAGGATGAAAAAGAGGAGATGATGGTTACCCTAAAGTCAATGCAACCTTGATGATTTTTGTTGACGTAGAAAGCAAAAGTTGATTGAAAGTCATTAACAGAGAAGTGAATATGGTTGCTCCGATAACTACAACGTACTTGAAGTGGTCGAAGACTCCCATTACATTCGACCAATCAGATCACCCGGCACACGTTGCTACCCCTGGGCGGCAAGTGTTGGTGGTCGACCCAGTCGTTGGGGGCACCCGACTGACCAAGGTCATTATGGATAGCAGAAGTGGGCTGAACATTCTATACGCTGAGACCCTTGAGGGGATGGGCATCTCGATGTCTAAACTCAGTGAGAGCAACATGTTGTTCCACGGTGTCATTCCTGGGAAAAAGGCAAAGTCACTCGGGCAGATTACTCTTGATGTGGTTTTCGGTGATTCCAAGAATTACTGCAAGGAAAAGTTGATGTTTGAGGTAGTGGATTTCCACAGTGCTTATAACGCCATTCTGGCAGGCCTGCATATGCTCGTTTCATGACTCAGCCGTGTTACGTGTATCTCAAGTTGAAGATGCCCGGTCCCAGAGGTGTGATCATAGTCACAGGAAATAAACAGAGAGCAGAAGAGGGCCTTCAGAAGGGCTGCAAGATTGCAGATGAGCAGATGGCAGTCGTAGAGATGCAGGAATACCAGAAAACTGCAGATCCGAGTGATTTGCTGCGGTCCAAGAAGCCTACTTTAGTGCATTTCAGTCGGCGGGAGAAACCAAACCTGTTCATATCCACCCGGAAGACCCTAATGCAGCTCCGACTCACATATCAACGACACTCGACGGCAAATAGGAAGCCGCGCTCATCCAGTTCCTCCGTGAGAACTGGGACATCTTTGCATGGAAACCTTCTGACATGCCAGGTGTACCCAGGGGACTGGCTGAGCATTGTTTGCGTGTCGACCCAAAAGCAAAACCAGTCAAAGAGCATCTACGACGGTCCACCATTGAAAAGAGAAAGGCGATTGGCGAGGAGGTGGCTCAGCTCTTGGCTGCTGAGTTCATCCGCGAGATTTACCACTCCGACTGGCTCACCAACGTCATCATAGTCCCTAAGAAAGATGATTCACTTTGTATGTGTATTGACTTCAAGCATATTAATCGGGCTTGCTTGAAAGATCATTTTCCTCTCCCCCGCATCGATCAGATAGTTGACTCGACAGCGGGGTGTGAGCGTTTATCCTTCTTGGATGCATATTCCGGGTACCATTAGATCCGTCTGTATGGACCTGATGAAATAAAAACAGCCTTCATCACCCCATTCGGGTGTTTTTGCTATGTTACCATGCCCTTTGGTCTGAAGAATGCTGGAGCCACATTCATGCGCATGATACAAAAGTGCCTGCTCACTCAAATCAGTCGGAACGTGGAAGCATACATGGATGATATCATGGTCAAGTCATGCAAGAGTTCAGACCTGCTAACTGACCTTGCTGAAACCTTTGCCAATCTAAGAAGATATGACATCGAACTAAACCCATCCAAGTGCACATTCGGGGTTCCAGGTGGGAGGTTGCTCGGTTTTCTTGTTTCCGAACGAGGAATCGACGCAAACCCAGAAAAGATTGGAGTAATCATCTGAATGAATCATCCTGTGCGCGTGCATGATGTTCAGAAGCTTACAGGTTGTTTGGCTGTACTAAGTCGATTCATTTCTTGCCTCGGTGAAAAGGCATTGTCTCTTTACCAACTGATGAAAAAGGCTGATACATTCAAGTGGACTCCTGAAGCTGAAGCAGCGTTTGTGGAGCTCAAATCCCTGCTTTCCACCCAGCCGGTGCTTGTTGCTCTAGTCAATAAAGAGCCTCTGTTGTTATATATTGCAGCCACTGGACAGGTTGTCATCACAGTGCTCATAGTCAAGCGGCAGGAAGAAGGCAAAGCCTATAAAGTTCAACGCCCAGTGTATTACATCTTTGAAGTCTTGACTCCGTCCAAGCAAAGGTATCCGCATTACCAGAAGCTTGTCTATGGAATATATATGACAACAAAGTAAGTTGCCCATTACTTCGCAAATCACTCGGTTTCGATCATCAGTGATGCCCCATTGTCAGAAATTTTGAACAATCAAGACGCAACTGGTCGAGTGGCTAAGTGGGCTATTGAACTTCTTCCTCTTGATATCAAGTTTGAAGCAAAGAAGGCCATTAAGTCTCAGTTGCAATTGCAGATTTCTTGGCCGAGTGGATTGAGCAACAACAACCGACTCAAGTCCACTCAGAACACTGGACCATGTTCTTTGACAAATCCAAGATGTTGAATGGTTCTGGTGCTGGAGTTGTTCTGGTGCTGGAGTGGTTCTGGTATCCCCAAGAGGCGACAGGCTCAGTTATGTACTGTAGATTCACTTTGATTCTTCCAACAATGAAGTTGAGTACGAAGCGCTTTTATATGGGTTGCGTATGGCCATTTCACTCGGCGTCAGTCGGCTAATGGTCTACGGTGACTCGGATCTGGTAGTGAATCAAGTGATGAAAGAATGGGATATCAGGAGCCCGGCCATGACAGGATACTGCAATGCAGTGAGAAAGTTAGAAAAGAAGGTTGAAGGGTTGGAGCTCCACCACATACCCCGACTCAAGAATCAGGCTGCAGATGATCTGGCGAAAATAGGTTCCACTCGGAAGCCTATTCCCAGTAATGTGTTCTTGGAGCATATCCACACCCCGTCAGTTCAAGAAGATCCATTTACGGAGGAGCCCCCGCAATAGATAAGTTCAACAAATCCGACTGAAGTTGAAATCCCAGAATTTATCGACCTAATCATGGAGGTTTTTGGTGATCATCCCCGACTGGACAGTGCCATACATTGCATACCTACTTGGGCAAGAGCTCTCAGAGGATGAGGATGAAGCTCATCAGATCGTTCACAGATCCAAAGCCTTCATAGTGATAGGTGATCAACTTGTCAGACAAAGTGTGACTGGCGTAGCTCAGCAGTGCATTACTCCAGAAGAGGGTTAACTGATCCTAAATGAGATTCACTCGGGGACCTGTGGTCACCATGCGTCCTCTCGGGCCATCATGGGCAAAGCATACTGAGCGGGATTCTATTGGCCATGAGCAAACGAAATGGCTGAGGAGATAGTCGAGAAGTGCGAAGGTTGCCAGTTTTACTCGAACATGTCTAACAAACCTGCATCATCCTTGAAGACTATCCCACTCGTCTGGCCATTTGCCGTTTGGAGACTCGACATGGTCAGGCCTTTGAGGATGGCTTCACCCATCTACTCATGGAAGTCGACAAGTTCACTAAGTGGATTGAAGCTAAACCCATCAAGAACCTCGACTCAAGCACAACCATCACTTTCATCAGAGAGATAATATTCAGATATGGAGGCGGCACAGCATCATCACAGATAATGGTTCAAACTTTGATTCCGATGAATTCAGAGCTTTCTGTGCTTCCCAAGGCACTTGGGTCGACTATGCATCCGTAGCACATCCGCAGTCGAATGGACAAGCGGAAAGAGCAAATGGTTTGATCTTGCAAGGGACGAAACCCCGAT
This sequence comes from Triticum dicoccoides, assembly GCF_002162155.2. Taxonomy (NCBI): domain Eukaryota; kingdom Viridiplantae; phylum Streptophyta; class Magnoliopsida; order Poales; family Poaceae; genus Triticum; species Triticum dicoccoides. Next base: position 22,538,801 of record NC_041387.1, read on the forward strand.
TTATGCGCGACCTCAAGCATGTAGCAGGCGCCTGGGTGACGGAGCCACCCTCCATTTTGGGGATTAAGGACAACCCCCAACCGGTCGACTGGTCGGACTTCTTTCTTCATGGTATACGGAGCTGAAGCAGTGCTTCCGAGCGACTTGCTCCACAATGCGCCCCGAGTGGAACTCTTCTCAGAAGCTGAAGCCAAACAAGCACGTCAAGAAGATGTTGACCTTCTGGAAGAGGAGAGAAAGATGGCTTTGATCCAGTCGACCATTTGTCAGCAAGATCTTCGTCGATTCCATGCGTGAAATGTTAGGGGTCGTGCATTTCAGGAAGGAGACCTTATGCTCCGAGTGGATCAGCAATGGCCTCACAAGCTCGCCCCTGCCTGGGAAGGCCCCTTCATCATCACGAAGGTGCTTCACAATGGAGCATATCACCTTTACAACATGACCAAGAGGAAGGACGAGCCGCACGCCTGGAACGCAGATCTGCTCCGCTGCTTTTATACCTAAAACACTCGGATCATCGAGATGTAATAAGAAGTACTTTTCAGATTGTTTATAAAAGACATGATTCCCACAGTCACAAATTGATTGTTTTCACATATACTTGTGTTCAAATCCCCCAGTGGGTGGCTTAGCCGGGAACCCGATTCGCCTAAGTTAAAAACACTCTGAGTGAAGAGCAATCCTCTCACTCGGGGGCTTAGCCATAAACCCGATTCGCCTAAGTTAAAAACACTCTGAGTGAAGAGCAATCCTCTCACTTGGAGGCTTAGCTGCGACCCCGTACTCGCCTAAGTTAAAAACACTCCGAGTGAAGAGCAATCCTCTCACTCGGAGGCTTAGCTGTGACCCCGTACTCGCCTGAGTTAAAAACACTCCGAGTGAAGAGCAATCCTCTCACTCGGAGGCTTAGTTGCGACCTTGTACTCGCCTAAGTTAAAAACACTCCGAGTGAAGAGAAATCTTCTCACTCAGGGGCTTAGCCGCGAACCCGATCTGCCTAAGTTAAAAACACTCTGAGTGAAGAGCAATCCTCTCACT
>NC_041387.1:22540430-22571517 GCF_002162155.2 Triticum dicoccoides
AGTTGTGACCCCGTACTCGCCTAAGTTAAAAAACACTCTGAGTGAAGAGCAATCCTCTCACTCGGGGGCTTAGCCGTGAACCCTATTCGCCTAAGTTAAAAACCCTCCGAGTGAAGAGCAATCTTCGCACTCAGGGGCATAGCTGCGACCCCGTACTCACCTAAGTTAAAAACCCTCTGAGTGAAGAGCAATCCTCTCACTCGGGGGCTTAGCTGTGACCCCGTACTCGCCTAAGTTAAAAACACTCCGAGTGAAGAGCAATCCTCTCAATCGGGGGCTTAGCTGCGACCCCGTACTCGCCTAAGTTAAAATCACTCCAAGGCGCACTTTGAGCTGCGCCACAAGTACAACATCTGGATCCACTCTGAGTTGCGCCACAAGTACAATGTCGACTCCAAGTGTAGAGCAACCCTCTCACACGGAGAAACAGTTGCGATCCCGTATTCACTCAAACCAAGAAAATCCAAAGAACAGTGGAAATGAAGCAACTGCATTCAAATAAAGCAACCAAGTTCGGATAAATCTAGCAAGGTTCAACATCGCAAACAAAAGTACTCGATCATCGGGCTTGAAGGAGTTTTAATGATTACAAAATCCACTATGCATTCCAAGGCAAATAAAGTCATCAAGTTTTTCACTCATCGGGAGGAGGGCTTGCTGGCTCGACAAATGCATCCAAGTCAATACCATCTACAATATGAGTAGCCGTGTCGATGAAGGTCACCATGAAAGATTGAAATTGGTGCTTTTTGGTGTTATCCACCTGGAGAGCCTTCAACTTCTCTTCCTTGATGTCTCTGCAGTGAACCCGGACAAGTGAAAGAGCCACATCAGCACCACAACACGCAGCTAACTTCTTCCATGCCTGCACTCGGTCAGGGATGCTATTAAGTTGAGTCATCAGCGACTCAAGGTCATTCAGAAGCTCAACCTCTGGCTAGAGCTCCTTGTCGACCCGAGACATTGCAACTTTCAGTCGGGCGATGTAGTCCAAGATGCTGGCGAGTCGAGCTTCTAGTCGCAACACATTCATGGCAGCTTCATCTTTAATAGGGGAGTTGATGGGGTCCAGTCCTGTCTCAATCCGCCCGGTTTCCTCCTCAAAGTTCTGAAAGAATTCTGCACACATGGCAAGATAGTGAATTGGCAGCAACATGGCAGGAAAGTTTTTGTAATCAGTCGGATAAAAGGGAATACCTTCAAGAATAAGGAACATCTTCTTGGCGAGGTCACCCAAATAAGCTTCTAGCTCGTCCCTCTTCCGAGTCACGGCTGTTTTCTCCTCCTTCAGCTGCACAACTTCTTTTTGCGCCTCATCAACGGCAGCTTTTAGCTTGGCATTCTCATCTTCCAACTTTCTGACTGAAGCCAGCTTATGGTCGGCAAATTCAGTCTTCTCGCGAGCCGTCTTCTGCGCCGCAGCCAGGTCAAGATCCTTCTGTTCCAAAGCCTGCTTCATTTTGTCTAAAGAATTAACATTCCTCAGACGAGCTTGGAGTTGACGATTTTCACTACGCACATCTGTTCGAGTGGAATCACTCGGTTCAAAGGATAGAAAGGGAAAATGACAGGGCATACAGTCAGCAAGTTGTTACCTCCCATAATTGCCACTTCCTCTTGGGCCTTCTTCAAGTTTTCCTTAGCCAGTTCCAGGTCGAGCTTAAGTTGGTTTCTCTCCTGCTCCACAGTGGTGTATTGCGTCCCAAGTTCACAAGATTTCTGCAAATAGCAGCTTGACAAGTCAGGCGATGGTTACTTCCGAATGGAAAAGTGCAAAAATGAGTTACATAGCAAAAGAGTTCTAAGACTGCTGTCGAATCAAACATCCAACAGCAGTCTCGGGGACTACACCCAGTGGGTGCACTTAGAGTGCCCCCACTAGTTACATTTCCCACTTAGCATGGTCAGCCCAGCTCGAGTGCAAGGAGTAAAAACAACTACATCGGCATCTTTTGAGCCTCAGACCACCGCCAATTGCATGCAGTCGACCGTGGTCTCGGGGACTACACCCAGTGGGTGCACTTAGCGTGCCCCCACTGGTTCAGTTCCCACTCAACACGACCTTTCTAGATCGAGTGGAAGTGCTATAAGCAAACATTTCGAGAAGACCCCCGCCGAATCAAACATTCAACAGCGGTCTCGGGGACTACACCCAGTGGGTGCACTTAGCGTGCCCCCACTGGACCAAGGTTTTCACTCGATACGACTTGGACGACTCAAGTGAAAGAGCTATAGAATGAAAAGAAGACACCTAGTGGGTGAACAGATGTAGGTTGCAAAATTCAAGATAGATGTATGGGCATCTTACGAATAATAAAGCAGTAGTGTACAAAGAGCATGTCTGAATGGAACCAAAGCCAGGACAGAGAATCCAATCGGAAATTAACTTACAATTCCACTTACTTGGACATTAGCTTGAAGAGCAGAGCTAGCGTCATATGCGGCCTTGCTAGTATCATACACCACCTTCAGTCGGTCCATCATTAGACCCGCCTGAATCATGGCCTCCTTGGCAGCTCCTACTTGATCCTCTGGGACGGGATAAGCAGCAAACATGCGAGATGATGGAGCAGGTGACGGGGCCGATGGAGTAGGAGCCTGAACTTGTGCAATGGGCTCTAAAACTTGAGCAGTCGACGCTGAAGGCTGGTCAGTCGATAGAGGGTTGGCAAAGGAAACTGAAGCCCGTACTGGATCATTGAGCGGCTGGACCACAGGCTCACACAACGAGCGAGGTGTTCTGGATCCAGGCACCCTCCTGCTCAAAGTTTGACCCCTCCTCCCAGTATACTGGAGGCACATCCTCATCATCATCAGGGAGTTGAATGATATTCGTTGGTGCTGCAAACACCCAACAGTGAAATTGCAGTCGGCCCAAAGTTCATTGTTCACTAACAGAGCACAGGCGCAGTCATGAAACCATACCTGCCCGAGAGGTGGTCACATCAGCAATTTCCGCATCGCCACGCTCCTCGTCAATGTCCATGAAGGTCGCAGACGCAGTAGTAGCACTAAGAGTTCCAGATTTCACTCGGTTAAACAAGCAAATGAGTTCATAGCAACACAAAAGAACACAAGAAAGAAATGCGTACGCTGAAGTCATGGGCACAACCACCTTGATCTTTGGCAGGGCCTTCAGAGGCTTGGGCGGGGCATCTTTGCTTGCTTTGCAACCTTTTCGGTCGGCTCGGGAGTTGACGTTCGAGTGCACTTGAAAACTTTGGCACTCGACGCAGCAACCTTACCACGTCCCCCTGCAGGATCTTGCAACTGTTTGGATCGACACTCTGAGTGGGGCGGTGAGTCGACTACTTCGCTGCTGCTGCTCGATTCCTCGCTCTCCTCTTCACTCTCTTCAAAATACTGGTTGTCACTACCCTCATTGTCACTATCAATCCCTTCCTGGTACTGCTCTCCGTTGGGCATTGAGTGCAGCTTGGTGAAAACCTGCGAGACATAAATTATGGATATGAGTCAGATTCAAGAACAACCGCAAAACAAAGGGGAAAACACTCGGATATTTGAGCGTGACCTCCAGGATCCAACCAGGCGGCAGACTGGACCGCGACGACAAGCCCCTTGCCATCTTCTTGCCCTTCGCCGCCGCCGACGCCTTCTTCGCGCGCTCTAGGGCCGCGGTCTTCTCCTTCACCATTGCGGTGGAGCGTAGGAGGGCCGAGCGGAGGCATGGAGAGCAGAGGGAAAGGAGGCGGAGAAGAAGAGAGAAAGGGGATCAAATGGGATGCACTGTACCTCACATCGGCCTTGACGCCTGATACGTCTCCAACGTATCTATAATTTTTTATTGTTCCATGCTATTATATTACTCGTTTTGGATGTTTATGGGCTTTACTTTACACTTATATATCATTTTTGGGACTAACCTACTAACCGGAGGCCCAGCACGTATTGCTGTTTTTTTGCCTATTTCAGTGTTTCAAAGAAAAGGAATATCAAACGGAGGCCAAACGGAATGAAACCTTCGGGAGCATGATTTTTGGAACAAACGTGATCCAGAGGACTTGGAGTGGAAGTCAAGAAACAAAAGAGGCAACCACAAGGGTGGCCAACGCGCCCCCTAGGGCTGGGCACCCCCCCCCCCACTCGTGGGCCCCTCGGGAGTCCACCAACCTACTTCTTCCTCCTATATATACCCATGTACCCCGAAAACATCAGAAGCGACCACGAAAAACTATTTCCATTGCCGTAACCTTCTGTATCCGCGAGATCCCATCTTGGAGCCTTCGCCGGCGCTCCGTCGGAGGGCGAATCAATCACGGAGGGCCTCTACATCATCTCCAAGGCCTCTCCGATGAGTTGTGAGTAGTTTACCACAGACCTTCAGGTCCATAGTTATTAGCTAGATGGCTTTTTCTCTCTCTTTGAATCTCAATACCATGTTCTCCTCGATCTTCTTGGAGATCTATTTGATGTAACTCTTTTTGCGTTGTGTTTGTCGAGATCCGATGAATTGTGGGTTTATGATCAAGTTTATCTATAAGAAGTATTAGAATCTCCTCTGAATTCTTTTATGTGTGATTAAGTTATCTTTGCAAGTCTCTTCGAATTATCAGTTTGGTTTGGCCTACTTGATTGATCTTTCTTGCAATGTGAGAAAGTGCTTAGCTTTGGGTTCAATCTTGTGGTGTCCTTTCCCAGTGACAGCAGGGGCAGCAAGGCACGTATTGTATTGTTGCCATCAAGGATAAAAAGATGGGGTTTATATCATATTGCATGAGTTTATCCCTCTACATCATGTCATATTTCTTAATGCGTTACTCTGTTCTTATGAACTTAATACTCTAGATGCACGCTGGATAGCGGTCGATGTGTGGAGTAATAGTAGTAGATGCAGGCAGGAGTCGGTCTACTTGTCACGGACGTGATGCCTATATACATGATCATGCCTAGATAATCTCATAATTATTCGCTTTCTATCAATTGCTTGACAGTAATTTGTTCACCCACCGTAATACTTATGCTATCTTGAGAGAAGCCACTAGTGAAACCTATGGCCCCGGGGTCTATCTCTTATCATATATGCTTTCAATCTACTTTTATTTGCATCTTTCCTTTTCCAATCTATATCATAAAATACCAAAAATATATTTATCTTATCATATTATCTCTATCAGATCTCACTTTCGCAAGTGGTCGTGAAGGGATTGACAACCCCTTTATTGCGTTGGTTGCGAGTTCTTATTTGTTTGTGTAGGTGCGTGGGACTTTTAAGGAGCCTCCTACTGGATTGATACCTTGGTTCTCAAAAACTGAGGGAAATACTTACGCTACTATTGCTGCGTCACCCTTTCCTCTTCAAGGAAAACCAACGCAAGCTCAAGATGTAGCAACGCCTTTTATGAGGCTGGTTCCGAGTGACTGACTGGTGGACCCAAGCGATCAAATCATATCCTGTCGCAGGCGCTGGCTCGATACGTGGGGAAAAAGGCGGCACGAAAGTCAAGGAGTCCCCATCCGATTCATTCTGTTTACTGCGTCGTACCCCGTCCGACGCGCTTCTCCGAAATTTCGAATCCCACGAAATCCGGAAACCACATGGCAATCAATCGCGTATAAGATTTCACGTCCTAACTCACTCGAAGGTTTATCACATTAATTGACTCGGCGACTTCAAGCTACCAGAATCGATCGAGCCGACTAAAGCAAGACTAGAAGGACCAGTGTGCTTCCCAGACTTCTATAAAATGTCTCTGAAGCATTGAATTGAGTCGAAACCAACGTCAACCCTTCTTCACTCGGATCTCAATCCATTCAGGGGCTAATGATGAGGACATGTACCTAGGGTAGGGTCTTAGGCCTGACCTAGACATCCCACCCAAGGACACTGACCTACAGTCAAAGACATTCAAGGACCAACAGAAAGTACTGACTGGAATCACCCTGAAGTGTGATCCACTCGACAGAAGACTCCACTCGGATAGCCCAATTCCATTCGACCACAGCATAGTCACTCGACCATATGGAGAACCACTCGGAGTACAGAAGATCTAAAGTCACCCCAGGATGGCAACGGTCAGGCGTTCACTCTGTAATCTTTAAGATCATTTATGGCTGGCATTACCAGTAACGCCCCATCTTAACTCACACTGAACCATGTGTAACGGAGGTCTGAGAGGGGCACACTTTATATAAGCCACCCTCCTCCTCTGCCACAAGGGTTCGCACCCCTTGTAACATTCACGCGTAATCTAGTCGACACAGCCTCAGGGCATCGAGACGTAGGGATTTTACCTCCTCCGAGAGGGGCCTGAACTCGTAAAACTTGCATGCACAATCTCACCATAGCTAGCTAGGACCTTGCCTCCTCCTACGTACCCCCTATTCTTACTGTCAAACTTACTCCCACGACACTCAGTGGTGAGCTCGGCGACGATGCGACGAAGGAGTGCAGCGGAGGACGCCGTGAGGATGATAACATCCACATAGAGCAGAAGGTACGCGGCGTCCGCCCCACGGGTGAGCATGAACAACGAGGTGTCCGAGCGCATCGATGTGAAGCCTAGGGTGCCGAGGAAGCCGGCGAAGCGAAGGAACCACACGCGTGGTGCCTGTTTCAAGCCGTAGAGGGACTTGGACAGGCGGCAGATATGATCGGGCTTGGCTTCGTCAACGAAGCCGGCGGGCTATAAGAAGTACACTTCTTCCTCCAAGTGGCCATGGAGAAAGGAATTCTTCACATCGAGTTGATGGACAAACCAGTTGCGCGAGGCGGCAAGAGTGAGGACAGTGCAAATGGTGCGGGCTTGACGACCGGAGAGAAAGTTTCCCCGTAGTTGACGCCAGCGCGTTGGTTGAAGCCGCGGACGGCCCACCGCGCTTTGTAGCGCTTGAGCGTGCCGTCGGCCCGCGTCTTGTGACGGAAAATCCATTTCCCGGTGATGATGTTGGCGCGCGGTGGCCGCAGGACGAGCTCCCAAGTTCGATTGCTGGTGAGAGCGGTGAACTCTTCACTCATGGCGGCGAGCCAGTTGGCATTGCGAAGGGCGCCATGGACCGAGCGAGAAACCGGAGAGATGTCAGCGATGGGACCAGTGGTGGCCACGCAGACATAGTCAGCGAGTATTTGGGATTAGGGCGGAAGACGCCGGCGCGAGCGCGGGTGACCATCCGACGCGGTGGTGTTGGATGACAGGAAGGAGGAGAGCCAGGCGGGCTAGCAGAGGAGAGCGCGGTCGTGGCGTTTGAATGGGAGGCGTCCAATGAGGATCCAGCAGCCTCGTTCGAACGTGTGGAGTGTGAAACGCGCGCGCACGCGAATGGTTTGAATCAGGCGCGTTGGATGAAGATCCAGCGGCCCCATTTGAACTGATGATGAGCGCGCGATTGGGGCAGTTGCTTGGGGAGGGGAGGTAAGCCTGCGCAGGTGTAGTCGTGGGCACGTCGTCAGAGTGACCGCAACCGGGAGGAGCGCGGACGGGTGCAGGGACGAGTCGTGGGGGTGGAGTCGCTGGAGGGGGAGGGAGGCGCGGGGTGGCGAACGGAAAAGTGAGCTCGTCGAAGCGGACGTGGCGGGAGGTGAGCACGCGCCGGGAAGTGGGGTCATAGCAGTGGTAGCCGCGGTGATTAGATGGGTACCCGAGGAAGACGCGGGCAACCGAGCGGTGATCGAGCTTGTGGCGCGAGGTGGAGGTGGTGTTGGGGCAGCACAGGCAGCCGAACACCCATAGAATAGAGTAGTCTGGCGGCATGCCGAGGAGGAGTTCATGCAGCGTGCGCGGCGAGCTGGTAGCGCAAGGCTTGTAGTTGAGGAGGAGGGTTGCAGTGGCGAGAGCTTCGGCCCAGAAACGCGGGGGTAGGGAGCCATGGAAAAGGAGGGCGCGGACGCTCTCGTTCAGAGTGCAGAGGACACGCTCCGTTTTGCCATTTTGTTGGTTGGTGTATGGGCATGTCAGGCGCAGGACGGTGCCATGTTTGGAGAGCAAGCGGACAGCGAGGTTATCAAACTCGCGCCCATTGTCGGTCTGGAGAGCGAGGATGGGGCGCTTGAACTGAGTCTGGACGTAGGCATAAAATTCAGAGAGAACGCAAATAACGTCAGATTTGTGGCGAAGAGGGAACGTCCAAACATAATGAGTGCAGCTATCAATTACAACCAGATAGTATTCAAAGCCTGAGATGCTAACAATGGGAGAGGTCCAAACATCTAGATGAAGTAACTGGAAAGGAAAATAGCTAGGCGTCGTGCTTGTGGAGAACGGCAGTCGTGTATGCTTGCCGAGGCGACAGGCGGTGCACGAGTGTGGAGTGGACGGCGCGCAGCTGAACGGGAGATGATGCAGGGCACGGCGAAGCGCCTCCTCGCCGGGGTGCCCGAGACGGCTGTGTAATAGCTCCGTGGTCGCAGCGCCAGCAAAGTAATTGGCACGGGGAACGGCGGGGTTGGGGCACACCGGGTACAAATCGCCCGTCGAATCACACCAAAGGATCACCAGGCGGGTGCGGATATCCTTGACAGAAAACCCAAAGGCGTCAAATTCAACAGAAACAGGGTTGTTGCGAGTAAGACGACAAATTGAGAGGAGATTAGTGATGATGGAGGGAGAAATAAGGACGTTGTGTAGTTCGAGGAGGAGTTGTTGGCAATCAGTGAGCCGCGCCCGGTGTACGTGATCGGCATGCGGCCGCCATTGCCGACGATAATGTCACGAGGAGGGAAGGAAGGACAAAGGGAATGGAGAATACCAGGGTTTAATGTCATGTGTGAAGACGCCACGGAGTCCATGTACTAGTCTGAGGTGCTCAAGGGCGACGGCGGTGAAGTGTGCGCGGCCTGAAGTGCCGTCTGCAGTCCAACCATGTCCCATGGCTGGGGTGGCGGTGGCGGCGCGCTGGAGCTGGCGCCCGGCGAGCCGTAGGTGAAGCCGGGAAGGATGGAGCAGTAGGCGTTGTACCCATAAGGCGACGGTGGTGGTGGCGTCGTGCTGGAGCTGGCACCCGGCGCACCGTAGGTGAAGAACGCCTGCTGCTGCGGAACTCCAGGCTAGGACCAAGCACGCCAGCACCGGGTGCACGCCACGGCATGGGCCAGGCCTGCACCATGCCGGTCCAAGAGTTCGCACCGGGGGCCTGACCTGGCAGGGGAGCCGGACGTGGTGTGGGCGGTGCTGGAGACGAAGACGACGCCCCCCTCCCCCCCCCCCCTCCCCCGTTGCCATCAGGTGGAGCGACGGGGGAGGCCTGGGGGCGTGCAGCGATGAGCGCGTGGGCGGACTGAAGATGAGCAGACTGCTCTGCACGGTGTTCCTCCAGCAGGAGAAAAGAGCGCGCCTGAAGAAGAGTGGGCAGTGGATCGCGCGCTGTGAGGTGCGGAATGGCGTTGTGGTACTGACGCCCGAGCCCGCGCAGCATGTGGAAGAGCTGCTGCTTGTCGCCAACCGGCTGCCCGAGGTCGCGAAGATGGTCGGTGAAGGTCTTCAGGCGAGCGAAGTATTACATCACCGTCAGGTCGCCCTGGACCACGGTGTGGTACTCCGCTTCGATGTACATGGTGTGGAAGAGTTGGTTGGCGCGGAAGATCTCCTCAATCGCGCCCCAAAGGATGTCGGCGGTGTCGGCGGGCTGCATGACCGCATCGAGCAGCTCTGGGGAGATCGCAGCATAGAGCCAGTGCACGATGCAGTGGTCAACCATAACCCACTCAGGATCGCGGCGACGCGGAGCAGCGGGGGCAACGAGGTGGTCGCGGACGCCAAACATGCCCACGATGGTGAAGAAGAACCGACGCCATTGTGCGTAGTTGCCGGCGTGCAAGTCCAGGGTGATGGGGACGTGGTGACGGATGTCAATCGTCTGGAGCACGGAGGAGGGGAAAGCGCCGGGGGCCAGCACCGGTGCTGGAGCAGCCGGCGGCGCAGGAGGGGCGCTTGCTAGAGCGGCATGGAGGACGCCAGCCGGCGGAGGAGCATTGTCATCGGAGGAGTTGGGAGAGGCGAGAGGGTTGGTGTCCATGGCAGCGGAAGGAGCAGGGTGGGCAGGCGTGAAGGGGTTGGTTTCCTCTGCGTCTGATACCATGTTTGAGGGAGAGAAGATCGAACACACTTTGCATTGATCAAGAGAGTTACACTTATACAGGGGAGAGCAGAGGGCGCGAGCCCACGATGGTGATCGTGGCCAGGCCATGCCTTGAAGAGGTGATCGTGTATGCTGACTCTGAAAACCGCACACACGCACACTCTGACGCTCTACTATACAGGAATACAGGTACAAATACATGAGGTTTAACAAAGGATACAGAAAACATCATGTTTTGTGTGGTTTCTTGTGAAACCCTCTGATCATGAAATTGCCTTGTCATTGTCAATGAAGATTAAAGAGAGGTTGTTTTGGCTATGATAGCAAAAGACTTCGAACATTTCATCTTTCTCCGGAGAACAGGGATTTAGTTGGCAAAGTGCGGATACTGCCTTTATCGATGATTTTCTTGGGTATCCTGAAACGGATCAGCGAACTGAACACCATTGTACATCTCAACGGGCAGTAGAATGACACCTTCAATTTGTTTTCCTGGTTAGTGCTGAAGTTTTGAAAAGTTAACCAGGTGTGAATATTAAAGCTTACTCCCTCTGTTCCTTGATATAAGGTGTATAGATTTTTGAGAAAAAAATCCGAAATATAAGGTGTATTGCATTGCGCCACTCGTTTGGATAATTTTTTTAGAGATTTGATTACATTTCCTTATATTAGGCAATCTCCTCTATTTTCTCATGTCAATTAGTCAGGTGTAATCTCATCCAAAACTTGTGAAATTATCCCTCGACGTGCGTTCTTTAATATCCGTGCCAAAAACTATACTACATCTAGGAATGGAGGGAGTACTAAATTTAGGGTCGATGAAACATACATCAAAGCTGCATATTTGATGTTTCAGAGATACTTACTTTCAGATAAAAATATTATCAACTAAGATTGGGAATGTACTGTCCGAAGTTAAAGTTCAGGGATGTAGGTTCATATCACTCTGTTTGATTCACATTTGTTAATGGAGTTTCTGCGCAGGGGAATTATTTTCCTGTAATAATTGTTAGAACTCGCATAATTTGGTGTTAAGCATAGTCTTAAAATTGAAACTTCAGGTTTTCGAACCATGCTTTCGTACGTTTGGGTGGATTAGCATATCTGTATTGTGTTATCAGGCTAGAAGATGGTGTCATACAGAACACTTTCTGCAATGATTTTATCAGTCTGGCTCATAGCATTTGTGATTACTTGTATGAGGATCTGGTTTGCATTCTCTCTTTGGTATCAAGCAATACCCTGTCCTACAGATCCGAGATTCTGGCAACCTTATTGAGCTATACGGAGAATTGCTGCATTTTGCTGGGAATGTTGACGAACCATTTCTTCATTTGCCTGGCCAGGTACTTGCGAAGCTTTGGAGTGCAAGATTGTTGGGTCTGTAGTTTTCGGTACATAGTTTGCATTCACGGTTCTCATTTTTGGTTGCTTCTGGTTTGCGGTATCTACATATTCGTTTGTTTTCAAATACCTTCATTATACGGCCATATTTGGAGTGTTGAACCATGTGTGCAGCATACCACATGGTTGAGTGGTACATGTTCTTTTAGTTTATCTGGCAATATCAGAGTAAATGTCTGGGTTACTATCGGTCTATCCACACATTTTTGTTTCATATATTCCTTTACTCAGTTCCTCTAATTATTGTCTGAAGATAATTGACTCGCTAGCCCACTTCGTTTCTATGCAACAAATAGCAGGTTGTAGGTAAATCTTCACGTCTATAATCTGTCATCCTTGAACGGCACTAATTGAAACTGGTTGGATGTTAAAACTAATTGAAATTGTTAATGGAGTTTATGCGCAGGGGAATTCTTCTCTTCCGGGAATCAAGCAACGGTTGCTATCATTTGTTTTCTGCAAGACATGGAATGGGGAACCTGACCAGGCTTTGCTAGTTTGTTTCGCTACTTAATTCATTTGCTATGTGATCTTGATGTGTGCATTACATAAATCAAGCTAATGATGTTATACTCCCTATGTAAACTAATATAAGAGTGTTTAAATAACTAAAATAGTGATCTAAAAGCTCTTATATTAGTTTATGGAGGGAGTACATGCAAGCAAACAATTCCATCGCATTCATGTGCGTGGCATTTCCACTTTATATGGGGCCATTATGATTATGTTTATCCTGATCCAGTCAGTTATTGTCCAGCACAGTCAGTGAGATGCTGATACTTGTGGAGTCCAGCGCCGGTTGCTTTCGCCGCGGAACGTGCCAAATCGTGAAGGAACAGGCAGAGATTCCGTTTAAGCCCTACGTGTTTGGCAGGAAGCCTCCTGCAGGTGACAGCGATGATGCCAGAATCATTTCAAGCTAGACTCACTGCACAAACGTTTCCCAAAGATTTTAGTGCCACCTTAAGTTGGGAATTTCTGGTGGAGAGTGATGCATGGATTTGTTCCGTGCAGAGCCATTTTACAGAGACGACATATTGAGCAGATTGGCTTTTGTGAGGACTGCGGAAGTAACGAGACGATTGATCATGCACTTTTTGGTTGCACTTGGCAGAACTAAAACGTTATTTGCCGGTGAGAATCCCAGACCTCCACCCGGAGTCTCGGGCTGTTGATATCATTGACGGTGTTCATGTCTCTGAGGCACATGCTGCTATCCTTTTATGTGGAGTGAATTGCAAAAAACCATCACATTTGGGACATCGTTTGCAGAAAACCACGAGGTCACTAATTTTTTGCAAAAACCACCTTTTGCAAAATGCACTGATCGATTGATTTAGGTCGTTTAATAACTTTCTGACAAGTGGGACCGGATTGTCATGAGCTGACTTGCCAAAAAAATTACATACACCCCCTTAGATGAAAAGAAAAAAAGCAATCACCCCCCTCCAGGTACAGAATTGCAGCGGGCCTCATGGCAAGGGGCGGCGTCATCGGGATTTCTTCGCCTCGCCTCCGAGTGTGCTCCGGCGAGCCGCCGCACTATCTCCCTCTCCTCCTCCTTGCTCCATTTTTCTCGATCTAGAGCTCCTTCCCTTCGGTCATCTGGAGGTCGAAGTCGTGCTCCTCCGTCAACTGGAGGTCGAAGCCTGAGCCATGGCAGCTGCGCACTCCTGCTCCTCCGTCAACTGGAGGTCGAAGGCAGATGGAGCTCTCGAGGCGGCGGCGGAACTCGAGGCACAGCGACAGGAGAGGAGGGAGGAAGGCGACAGGGCTGCAGCTAGCCAAGGGGCAGCCATGGCGGGCAAGAGGCGACCGGATCTGGTCCGTCCATTGGCAAGGATGCCAGCTAGGGTCGAGGGACATGCGGGTGGCGCCGGAACAGAGCCACGGCGGCGACGCAAAAGATAAGAGAGAATGGAAGGAGGGAGCCGGAGAAGAGAAGAGACGCACAAAGGGGCGCGATGCGTTGCTCGTCCAGCCGGGGTTGCGGGACGCCGGCGACGCACTAGAAGAGCTGCTGTCTGCGGGAGAAAAGAGAAGTGGATGCAGGGGACGGCGGCGCGAGGGGCCTGCTGGTTGCGGGCATCAGCTTGCCGGAGGCGCCGAGCAGAGGAGGCCTCAAGGTGGCGGCGGCGGCTTGCAGGATCGGAGGGAGGAGGGACTACACCCGCTGGGTTGGATTGCGTTTTTCCTTTTGATCCAGGGGGGTGTATGTACATGTTTTGCCCAGTCATCCCCCGACAATCCGGCCCCACTTGTCAGAAAGTGATTAAACGACCTAAATCACTCGATTAGTGCTTTTTGCAAGAGGATTACTGAATGCGCGGTGGTTTTTGTAAAAAATTAGTGACCTCGTGGTTTTCTGCAAACGATGCCCCAAATGTGGTGGATTTTTGCAATTCACTCTTTTATGTGGGAGTTGGGCGGTCTGGACAGAGCACAACAACCGACGAAATGGGGAATATACACTCGCTCGGTGGTGGCTTCAGTAAGGTGGGTAGTGGACACCATTCTTGATCTTGCATCCATCCAAGTATCAAGACCAAATCGCCGGGATCCAGTGGTAAGTGTTGTCAAAGTAAATGTGGACGCTAGTTTTTCAGTACAAGGACATCAAGGCAGTACAGGAGCTATGGTTCGTGATCATACTGGTGCGTTGGTTCGCACCCAAGCCTTGTGGTACAACCATGCTCAGAATGTAGACACCATGGAAGCCCGGGGTATCAGGGATGGCATTCGGTTGGCATTCGATCTTGGCTTTCGCAAGATAGTGGTTGAAAGTGCCCCTCTTGGGGTTGTTCAGATGATTACGACCTCAAGCTTTGAGCGTGCAGATTGTGCATCCGTTTGCTATGAGATCCACGAAATGGGAGCTGTGTTTGAATCGTTCTCTCTCATACACATCAGGCGAGAAGCAAACGAGGCTGCGCACAGATGTGCAAAATAGGCTAGTGAGGATCATCAAAATGAATAAAAAGGGATGTATCTAGACGTGTTTTAGTTTTAGATACATGTCTTTTTATTCATTTTGATGACAAGTATCTTCAGACTGAGAGAGTATCCCTCCGTCTAAAAATACTCGTCATCAAAATAGACAAAAGGAGATGTATCTAGAACTAAAATACGTCTAGATACATCCTTTTTTATTCATTTTGATGACAAGTATTTTCGGACGAAGGGAGTACATTGTAATCCTCCTTAAGTAATGAAAGCCTGTGTTGTTTCGAAGAAAAAAAAACGTTCCCGAAAGAAAGGGAAAATGTTGTGGAATTATGAGACCCGATCGGTTGGCACGACGATACGATACGCAGTTGCAAAGAGAGCACGAGCACGTGCCAGCCATGTGTGACTGTGTGCTCGCGCGGCCGGACTGACGTGACGCTTCCTCTTCTTCGGGCTCTATTTTTCATCTTCTTTCTCCCACGTCGACCCGGCATCCACGAGGCGGCGGTATTTATCTTTTCGTGGTATTTTTACTTAGTTTCGTTTTTAATCATTTTAGTTAGTTAATATAGTAATCCTACATTCTATGTTATTTTCTGCCGACCGACCCGAACCCAAGCTGTACGCCGGAGGAGCCAGCCAGATGCAGGAGTCCAGCTCGCCACACACCAGCGTCACGAAAAGATAAGAAACAAGAGCACAACTTCGGCTTCTCGGTGGTACACAGCGGAATCGGATATACATCGGCCATTTAAAACATCACAATGATGACTGAACCCACGCATGGCATGTTTTTTTTTTCAAAACGGAGACATAAGCTTTGCCTCATCTACTAATTAAGAAGGAGAATAGAGTTTGTCACACACCACCCAAGTACAAAAAAAAGTCTGGGTTATGTTTCCTAATTTTTTCGCACCCGTGATAACCCAAAGTCTGGCCTCCCTTTTGATGATACTGAAGATGACCGGTGTCGGAGTTGATTTGTGTTGGAATATACGAGCATTTCTCTCTTTTCAAATAGTCCAGCCGACTAGCATGGTGAGGGATGCCATGCTTTATATAGCCATCACATCAATCGAAGTAGCACAAAGATGATCATCACTGGGCGAACCCTAAGTGATTACTCTTGTGATGGTGTTTTTCCCATCAAAAAAAAGAAGGCATTAATTCTCTGAACTTTAATAATATTCAGAAAAATGCGATCATCATGTAAAGTTTAGGACTTATGGTGTGGATACCAATCCGTGCCTTACTAATAAAGGGCAAGTATTATTGGTTTGCCGTGATATTTTTAAGGAAAATCCCCCGATGTTTCTAGTAATCAACCCACAGTCCTGATTCTAAAAAAAGTGTTTTCCGGTCATCAACCTATAGGTCAGTTTTAAATCAGTTTTTTTTCTTCCAAAAACACTGATATTTGGGTTAATCAACCCGTAGCACAGATCAAATGCTTTAAAATATATATATATATGAAATTTGATTGGAAAAAATATGTATCATCTGGATATGATGTTATTTTACATATTAACCATTTTATAAATTGTTATTTAGGGTGCACCATTTATCAACGGCGCATGATCCGTTTGAACACCTTAGCAAACCAGGATTGAAAAAAAAACATATATAACCACATACGCACGCTTCGTCAAAACCTCACGAAAAAAAAAACAGATTCTCCTCTTATGCCGAGCGAGACGCCTTAAGATTGGCAACATTTAAACGCGTTGTGATTGTGTGAGGACTAAGGCTACTATCGGCGTGGGTGGAAATAAAGAATGTGAATCCATTAAGGTGTTGAGTCATGGTTATTAGGTTAGAGAAGTGTGGTAACTTTTTTCCGTTGCAACACACGTGCCCTTTTACTAGTATCCTTGTGTAATCATCCAATGGGCATAATTGATTCGCGTCAGCCGTCGGGGCTTAATAAGAAACGGGAGCACGGCTTCGGGTTTAATTTGTCTTGCGCAAACAAAACAACCCCATCTTTAATTTAGTTCATTTATTAAGCAGGTTCGGGGTGTTGGTGGACAGAGATCGATCGATGGGACATTTTTAAAAAATCATGGATGATGGTGATGTTTTCTCACCTTTAATCACGCGTGATGAGTGGATGATAGAGTGGTTCGCCGTTTGCAAGGACGTCGGATGCCGGAGCTGGAGGGAACGGTGCCGCTGCTTCTGGGTGGAGTGGCGGGCCCGCCGGTGGGACAGAATCTCCAGGGCCCACATGGGCATAGACTGGGGTCAGATTCCTGAATCTCGCCTTCACGTGGCCCCCTGCGTGCCGTCCAATAACATCTCGCTTCCCTCAGCCTTAGGTATGAACTGCTACGGGACCCCGGAGATAGAGATGGCCGGCGCCGGATCCTCCCTCCCTTTGCTCCCCAACGCCAGTGACAGTCTCGAGCCTTGATGTTAACTGGTGCTTCGGAATCAATCCGTCCATTTTTTTTGCCCATTGGTACACAAAAAGAGTAAGAATGGCACTTTCAGCTGAACTGATGGGATGATGATTCTGGTCCAGTATCGTGGAACCTTAAATCTGTCATGATAATTTAAATAGATGCTTGAAAATGTTGACCCCGCATCATAACTAGGACGCATGTTAGTTCTATAGCCAAGTATGAATATCCTCACAAGTTTTGCAGACCGTGCGCAAGTACTCCCTGTGTAAAGAAATATAAGAATGTAGTGATCTAAACACTCTTATATTTTTTATGGACGGAGTACAAGCTAGATGTTGTAGTACTACACTATGTATAAACATAATAAGAAGAAAAATCAAGTTTTTTATAAGCGTAAAGATTAGAAAAATGCAAGATTGGTTTAACAATGGGCTAATAAAATGACCGACTTTCACAATAGTGCACTTGGGTAAAAGATAATTCTTGACCCATATTTACCTTGTGAATTTTAAAGTTTACTATTTTTTGCGGGAAAACATCCGATCTATTCATTTTCAATCATGACAGTACAACAAACACCAGAAAAAACAAAAGATTCATCCAGATTCATAGACCACCTAGCGACGACTACGAGCACGGAAGATAGCCAAAGGCGCACCACCGTCATCACCCCTCCCTCACCGGAGCAGGGCAAAACTTGTTGTAGTTGCCAGTCGGAATGTCGTCGTGCTAAGGCCATAGGACAAGCGCACCAGAACAACAACCGCCGCCGATGAAGAGTAGCATAGATTGGAATCAGATGAACAATGAACAAATCCAAGCAAATCCATCATAGATAGATCCGTCGAAGACACACCTCCACACGCACACCAACGATGGTAGATGCACCATCAAAACGGGGGCTAGGCGGGGAGAACCTTATTCCATTATCAGGGAGCCGCCGCCATCTCGCTTTCATGAGCAGGACACAAAACCCTAACAAAACTCGAGAACACTTCCAAAGACGGAGCCCTTGCACCGGCAAGTCCGGTATCCGCCGTGTCCCTGCGGCCTTAGGGCCACCGGAGACGAGGCAGACCGATGACGACGCCGGCAAGAAGCGGAGGGACCCTAATTTTTTAGGGGAGGAGGCGGCTGATTATTGCAACTAACAAATGTGATACCATCATGTCAGTATTTAAGGTGATTTGTTCAACATTAATGGATGGCATTTTTGCTTAAAATAGACAATACATGGCTTTGTGCTTTAATCGATCTTTTGGAAAAAAAATAATGATATCTTGTATAACTAAGATAAAACATAAGATAAATGCACACACTATTGTACGGAGTATTGTGGTATAACATGTGTGCATTGAAAGTTGGATGCACATTCCTCTTACCTAAGCACGAGAATGCCAAATGTCCAATTCAAAAGAAAAGGGTACTCCCTCCGTCACGGTTTAAAAGGCGTACTTCAGTTTTCATGCATTTTCAGAATAAAAGAGGATTAAGACGTGTTGGCTCGGAGTTAATTAGGCCGTTTTGAGTGCGTGTGGGCTGCGCGCGGCCGGTCTCCACCACTGCATGCGTTAGGATTGCTCGTTTACTGGTTGTGGGGCACACTGCGTGTTAATTTTTCCACTAATTTGGCGTCGTACTTAACAATCGATGCTATTTTGCAGTACGTGGTACGACCAATCACTAACCACCTTGGTCTTAGAGAATTTTTCAGCGCGCCTTCTAAACCATGACGGGGGAGTAAGAAGAGAAGTTCAGGATATTCAAAAAATAAAAAGGTTTATGGCGTTTTATTAAAAATGAAGACCTAGAAAAATATGCACTCCACGTAGAACTTGTACAAGCAAAACGGCTAGGTCCATACACTCTGTTATGGGTTGAAACTTAACTCGTTATGGGTTATGTTTTCTCCTTCCGTACACTCGGTTATGGGTTGAGACTCAACTCGTTTGTTAAGTTCGTCAAACTTAGCGAGATGCTTAATTATAAAAATTAACGTAACGAGATGTTCTAAAAAAAGCGACCTACCAGTGTTCAGGTAATCAAGTTCTATATTAGGCATTGGTGCTCGTATTTTTTTGCATTTATTTCAGCCTCCCGATGATGTGTGTTCAATGGAAGAAGACTCTCCCGTCGACTACGAAGACGTTTGTGGAGACTCTGCCAATCTTAATATGATGTGTCAGCTTAGTCCCTCCGAGGTGCTCATACGGATGAGGTAGGTATGCATGTGGTGTCTGTGCATTGTAGGAGCATCCGCGTCAGTGCTAAAAAGAAATTAATGTCACCCGCAAAAAAGTAAAAATCAATAATTGGGTAGACTCAGGAGCCACGAGGTTGCGACGCATGGTACGGCCCGCAGCCTCTTTGGCGACGGTGGTGACCAGGGGGCACGCGCCGTGCATCTCATCCGTCATCATCCCTTCTTCGCTTGCGCGGTTGCGGGGATCGCCGTCATCCGCCAGAGGCGACGCGACGCGACCCCAATCTGTTAGCGCCGTGCTTGGCCTGTGCGTGCCGTCCGTGGACGTGTCGTGGTCGTAGCTCTGCCCATTCCCGTGGAAATAATACAGTACTCATCATCACAAGTAGAGATATACGTACATTCCTCGTTGCCAAATAGAGATGAATACATTCCATGTCCTTTCCTGCCGACCGAGCTTCACACACGCACGCACGCGCGCAGACGGAGACACGGCGGAGCCCACCTCAGCGCGAGCTGCCTGCCAGCACCACGTCACACGAGTGTCACCAGCGTAGGACACAACACACTATCGGATAGGTTCATAGGCATATAGATAAGGCAGGCCCAGGCGTCGGTTCTTCTCTTAAGAAAACAGGAGCGCAACTTCGGTTTTGTCTTGTGCAGACAAAACAACCCATCTTTTAATTTATAATTTATTTAAGCAGAGATCGATAGGGCATTTTTTAAATCACGGCTGATGATGTTTTATCATCTTTAATCACGAGTGAACCACAGTGCATTAGTGGTCAAAAAATCAGTTTGCAAAGAGGACTGGACGTCGGGGGGATGGAGCCGGAGGGAACGGTACCGCTGCTTCTCGGTGGTGGGCCCCGCCTGCGGGACAGAATCTCGGGGTCCACATGGTCATAGACTAGGGTCAGATTCCTGAATCTCGCCTTCACGTGGCCCCCTCCTTTGCCGGCCAGTAACATCTCGTTTCCCTCAGCCTGCCTCACGTATGAACTGCTATGCTATGGGACCCCGGAGATCACGACGGGCGGTCCAACGCTGGTGACAGTCTTGATGATAACTGGCCATTCAGGATCGATATCAAAAAAGAAAAAAGGCTCTTCAGGATCGATCCGTCGAATTTTTTGTTCGTCGTTTTTTTTTGCAAAGTAATAAATGTGCAATCAAGAGGCTAGTACAAAGTGTAAGAATGAGTCCGGTCTTTTGTTGCTAGCGACGTCGCTGACACGTTGATTAATGAAATGAAATGTTCCAAGCTCAAAAAAAAAAAATGGTCATGGATGGCCACATGAAATATAATTAATTCATAATATATGCTTTCAAAAGCAAGGAAAAATGTTTACAGGTTAACCATTCTCACTAACTTTGGTGTTACAGATTGAATATACTACCATATTTTTTTCTCTGATTTTATTTCTAGAACCCGTTCCTCTAATTTTATCATTTTTGGCAAGGAATTATTTTCATTTTTTTCTGTGATCCTGATGCATTGCTGCTTTGCTAGGTTATGGTTTGGTCGGCTGGGGATGATGTGTAATGGATAAGATTGATACGACTAATCCAGTCAATTAAAGTATTACATCCCTAGCTTAATGTAGGCAGATGGTTGGCCTTGGATTAAAAAAAGGCAGATGGTTGGCTAAGGACGAGTAAATTAGATTGAGTAGATTGTGATTAGTCTTTTTCGGTAATGTCGTGTCCAAACAAATAAGCTTAGTTAGGAATTTAGTTGTAAACTTATTATAATACTAGTAGTCTCTTATGAAGCCACGCTAGTAATAGTCCAACAAAACCGTGTGAAGCCACATGCTAGAATTAGCTTTAGCAAGTCATTATCAAGTTTTCTTAGATGACATCTAGTTGCTGCACACTTTGCATCATCACATTATCTTTGACTCAGGTCAGGCGTGGCCTCACATAGCTATTACTTCAACATGTATTGTTAATGTTTCCATGATAATTGGACTATGTTTTGGTGAGCATCTAGAAAAGTTCTCTAAAATTTGCCTGCTAGGCATGTACTATAGCTAGTGTTTGTGTATGCATACATTATATTTAAACTAATACGGTGAAATTCATATTTTATTTGTGCCATGAGAATATTTCATGATGCTAGACTAGGTAATACTCATGCATTTTTATGGATAAAAGAAATGATGCCCCATGTCGCCAAGATGTATGCAACATCCCTTTGAAAGTCAAATTTCTTTAATCTAGTGATATCTATAGTTTTCTTTAGAATATGTACATGACTTAAAGAAGGCTACAGAAAGACCTAGCAACACGCGAAATAGAAAACAAGGCTTGTGGCGCCAAATATCTGAAGCACGATATGTTCGACAGAGATATAAAAACGTGCCTTCGGCTAGATGAAAATGACGAGACTTCGAGTTTATGACTTCCTCCATCGGAAAACATGTGCATCGTGCTCCTTCCAAGTCCATCGATCGGTGATCTCAATGTCGATGCGACCCCCTTCCTCTGACGAGGAGGCGGTACCGCTGCCGTTGATTCCAGCTTCCGAAATTAAAGTATTGTCGCTAGATATACCACTGCATATGTTTCCTTCCATTCGACCATCTGAAGCACGGTATATTCGGCATAGATCTAAAAACCGCGACTTCGGCTAGATGAAAGTGACGAGACTTCGAGTTTCCCGCTTCCTCCCCCGGAAAACATGTGCATCGTGGTGTTTCCAAATCCATCGATCGGTGATCTCAATGTCGATGCGACCCCCTTCCTTTGACGAGGAGGCGGTACCGCTGCCATTGATTCCAGCTTCCATAATTAACGTATTGTCATCAGATATGCCGCTGCATATGTTTCTTTTCATGATGAGCAACAATCCTTGGATTGTTGTTTTCGTAGCAGTTTTAGATCTTATGTGTGTGCTAATTCTCGAAGATACCATATGATTTTTTTGTTCATAGCTTTGGTCTCTTCTGTGGTTTCGATAACCATGCATTCCTTGTTGCCAATTGTTTTAATGCGTTTCATGTTCTTTTCTGCCGACCGAGCTGCAGATGCGGACACGCCGGAGGAGCCAAACGCAGGAGCCCACCTCGGCGCACGCTGCCAGCATCACATCACATCAGTGTCGCCATGCGCAGATGTACAACACAGAACACACTATCGGATGGATAGATAAGATAAGCTAGGCGTCGGGGGAGCACAACTTGGGGTTTGTCTCGTGCAAACGGGGTCCTCGGTGTTGGCAGATGGAGATCGACACACGACATTTTAAAACCATGGCTGCTGTTCGTACTTCCTTGGTCCGAAAATACTTATCATCAAAAATTTTATTTTGATGATAAATATTTTCGGACGGAGAGAGTATTATTTTAGTACAACCACCGCATGGCAGGCACATGATGGTGTTTTCCCAGCTTTAATCACGAGTGAACCACAGTGGATTACTGGTGGTGAACAGTTTACAAGGAGGGACGAGCGTGCGGTGCCAACGTCGGAGGCGACGGCGCCGCTGCTTCTGGGTGGTGGGCCCGCCTGTGGGACAGAATCTCGGGGTCCACATGGCCATAGACTAGGGTCGGATTCCTGAATCTTGCCTTCACGTGGCCCCCTCCTTGCCGTCCAATAATGTACTACTATCTCCGTCTCGGTGAATAAGTCATTTGCGTAGTTTTAAATTGACAATTTAACTATCTAAATCTCTACTCCTAATGAAGCAGTTGGTAGTCTCGCTTTCAGGTTTTTTTTCGTCCCACCACTTTCGTCTGGTTTTTTTCATAGGTTAACCGTCGTAGATTTTTTTCGTCGTCTCCCCCACTTCATCGGTTTATTTTCACTTCACCCTCTCACACAACGAAAAAAACTGAACGGATCAAAACTTTTCATACCGACGCAAATTATTTAGTAATGTCTTTATGTAAAAGAATTAATCACAATCAATCTCTAAAGATCAAATCTAAATTAATTAATCTTCATAACGTTTGTTTTCTTTCGAATCACATCCATAACTTTCCTTTCTTGTTTGGCAAAAACTGTTTGGTAGCAGAGATTAGGAAGCTTCCTATGAGTGTAGTAATAGAAAGTATTCTTTTTCTTGATGATTCGTTTCCATGCATGATGATAGTAAATTAGGCCAACATTCACCGCTATTTATCAATGTCATCAATCGTATCCATTCCTACCAGTTTTAAAGGAATCTGCTCGCTATGTCTTTTTTAAGGAGATTCGCTCGCTAAGTCGTCGTCGCACGTTATTTTCACAAACAATCTCTACTCCTAATGGAGCAGTTGGTAGCCTCATACGGTTTATTTTTGTCCTCCTACCACCTCCACTGTTTCTTTTTCTCTCCACTCTTTCCTTGCAAACCAATAATTTCCTAATATACAAAATATCACGAATCTATATTTCCTTACCCGAACCAATCGCGCCCTACATCAGTGCATTTCTTTATTAAGAAAACTAACACGTAGATCTTAACGCATTGTAAACAAATCCCGTTATGGACCTAATTAATTTATTATGGAATCTATACGTGGTCGCATTGGTTCTTTTTCTCTCCACTCTTTCCTTGCAAACCACTAATTTCCTAACATACAAAAGATCACGAATCTATCTTTCCTTACCCGAATCAATCGATCCCTACATCAGTGCATTTCTTTATTAAGAAAACTAACACGTAAATCTTAACACATTGTAAAGAAATTCCCGTTATGGACCTAATTAATTTATTATGGAATCTGTACGTGGTCGCATCTCTCCCCTCGTGAAAAAATCGCATCCATCTCCCGTTAAAAAGGAAAAGAGAACATGAACGATCAATCCCACACCATGCATCTCAGTAGCAAAAAATCGCCCCCGCCTCTACTACTGCGCCTCGCCGTGTGCCCGGCTCGACCCATGCCTCGCCTGCATGGCTGGACGCCGCCGTCTCCACCGCCACGTACAAGAAAACGGTGGGCAGAACCATCCATTCAAATCGCACACCCCCACCCTCCTCCGCAATCCCTAGCCCCGCATCACCCTATCGCTTTCTCGCCTCTCTTTTCCCTAGATGTAGATGGTGCCGAGCGGCGGCCTCGAGCACCGGCAGTGCCGCCCTCTCTATCTTCGCTGCGTCGAGAGATGGGCCGAGGCTATCGTCGGTTCGCCGCCCACGATTGGGCCGCCTCCGGTTGTCGCGCACCACCGGCTCCACCTAACATGCCCGACCCTCTCTGCTTTCGACCTTCCGACGACCACATCCCTCCGCGCCTCCATCCACCATCCACAAGGCCACTCCCTGCACCCACCCTCCTAAATTCTCCATACCGGCAGACAATCACCGAAGATCCAAGTTGGCCCGATATCAATTTTCTTACATGCTTTCTTTATCAGTTGGTGATGGGAATGGGTTCCAATTTCTCTCTCTGACTGTGGATTCGCAGGCAATAAGCGCTTTTACATGCATCCTCCTGTCGGTCCCTAAAGTACCAAGGTAAATGGTTGATGTTGTGTTTGTCTAGGATGATATATGTTGGCTCTGTTCCGGTTCATCCGAGCAGTTCCGGTACATCATGCATTTATCTTGCCAGTAATGTTCTGTGATGCTCTGATGCACTTTGGGAATTGTTTATCTTGTCTTCAGTGCAGAACATTTGTTTATTAATGCATGAGAAGAATCCTTGTTACTACTTTGAACCTGTTTTATAATCCATATTGTTATGCACTAGCGCGTGTGCGTGTGAAATAGATGGATTATGGTCCCGTACCCAATAAGATGGATATGTGTGTGTGTGTTAGAGAGAGAGAGGGAGAGGGGGAGAGAGAGTGAGGAGGAGGGAGGGAGAGAGTGTGTGTGAGAATTTGATGGTAAAAAGGTCGCCAATGTCACTTGATATGTATGAGAATATTAAATGTAATATTAACATAATTGATATTGAACTCTTAAATTTAATGTGGCCCCGCTGCAACACACGGGTGTTCTTCTAGTATGTATTATATGTGACAAAAAATATATATTTAGAAACTACATCCGTGTAGAAATCTAGTGATATACTTTTCATGACATATAACACATATTAAATTCCTCAAATCGATGACCTAGAACTACGCGAATGACTTATTCACCTAGACGGAGGTGGTACTATCTCGTACTTATGGTTGGAATGAATTGCTAGGGGACCCCAAAGATCACATTTCGGTCACAATTCTTGATGTTAGGGCATCTCAAGTGCTATACCGCAAATCGTCTCTAGACGCCATGCTCAAATAAAGTGAAGAGTAGGAAGTCGGGCATGGACGTGCCCACGTACGACGAAGAGCAGAGCGTGCCCCACGGCCGACCAAGATTTTAGACTAGGGTAACTTTTGCTATGTTGAACTTTTTCCCCTATATAAATGAAAATGTCATGCCCGCTTTTATTCAATGTGCCGTGTTGGATGGTGGACTCCCATATCCTTGTCCATGGACGTTTTAATGTGCATGATTTGAGGTACGCCGTTAGAGATGCCCATAACTGATTGGAGGTACAACATTACAAACGCCCTTATCTGGTGCAGGGAGGTAGCACTTCACCAATAAAATTAACGGAAAGATGGTCGTTTGTACAACAAAAGTATGCAATGATGTACCAATGTCATCGAACATTAAATTTTTCATTGTGCTTTATGACAAAATAATGAGTGCATATCATCGTATCCACACGCGAGGAAGATGTGGACTCCTTGTCATAATTAGTGCCACATTGTTAATTCTATAGCCATGTATGTCTATTTCTAAAAGTTAACAAAGGTGTGCAATTACTATATATTGTACTAGTATCTCTACTCTTAAGGGAGCAGTTGATAGTCTCGCTTCCAGGTTTTTTTTAGTCCCACCTCCCATCACTTTCGTCCGGGATTTTTTCGTAGGTTAACCGTCATAGATTTTTTTCGTCGCCTCCCCCACTTCATCGGTTTATTTTCACTTCACCCACTCACATAACGAAAAAAGTGAACGGATCAGAACTTTTCATACTGACGCAAATTATTTAGTAATGTCTTTATGTAAAAGAATCAATCACAATCAATCTCTAAAGATCAAATCTAAATTAATTAACCTTCATAATGTTTGTTTCCTTCCGAATCACGTCCATAACTTTCCTTCCTTGTTTGGGCAGAAACTATTTGGTAGCAGAGATTAGGAAGCTTCCTATGAGTGTAGTAATAGGAAGTATTCTTTTTCTTGATGATTCGTTTCCATGCATGATGATAGTAAATTAGGCCAACATTCACCACTATTTATCAACGTCATCAATCGTATCCATTCCTACCAGTTTTAAGGGAATCTACTCGCTATGTCTTTTTAAGGGGATCCGCTCGCTAAGTCGTCGTCGCACGTTATTTTCACAAGCAATTCCCCTAAAAAACACAGCCTCCTACCTCGACTTCCCTACCTGGCCGCCGCCGCCGCCGCCCACCGATCTCGCTGCCTCCCGGCGATCCCCTCCTCCCTCCCGCAGCTCGAATGACCCACTTTTTTGACCACAAGCACCGCCTGCCTCTTCGCCCATGCGTCACCCCTCCTCTTCACCATAGCCACGAGCACCATCCGAGGCGGAGCCGCGACGCCTCCACAGATGCGGCGGAGACACCATATCCAGTGGAGACGGCGGTGTAAATCTTCTACTCTGCTCCTTCCCCTGGTTACCGGCCTGCTCCACGTCCCCTCTACTTTGTGTGGATCTGCTCATGTGCAGCAGTAAACTTTATTTAGGTAAAACTATTCTTCTAGGCCTTTTTTTTGTTACTTACAAATTGACTTTTTGAGACAATGCTTACGGCATGAAGTATTACCTAGAGTTTCTTAATCAATCTGCTTGTCCATCGTTTCATTTGTTTCAATTACTATCAGCAAGAACGCATTGTGAAACCGCTAGCTTATGAATGTGTGCTCTTCCTGCAATAATAACATTTGCAATGTAAGGGTCGAGGCACACCCATGCATCAGGATGATGTGCACCATGTGGGAAGTAATACTAATATGGCCTAAGTGGATAATGAAGTATCCAAAGATACACTTGATTGGATCAATTTTTTTCTCTGGAATTGTTCCTCATGATGCGCAGATGTAGATGCTATATTTTTAAAATTTCAAATCACCTATGCATGCCAATGTGATTCTTATCCTTTTCATTAGACAGTGTGTTCCCATCAATCCATCCATGCACCGAACCGATATTTTTTACTCTATTCAGGTTGCAATTACGAACAAGTAGCATATGTATGCACTGAACTACTTGCATAAGACAGTGAAATACTTCTTACTCGCGTGAGTGGAATTTTGGAATAGAGAAAGAACATACAACAGAGATCACATAATTAATTGATTACATAAACTGAGATCACGTAAAACAAGTTTGATAGGTCCGTTGCATCGCACGGGCATTTTTGCTATATGTACTAACATGTTCTATTTATTTCCTTTGATCGGTCAATACTCCTATGTCCTATGTAGGTAAGAAGGAAAGAAAACCTAACGGTACAGCCGGCAGAACAGTCAACGGCGAGCTTCATCGCCGCGTACGCGTCGTAGTACCTGGCCATCACCGGTGAAGAAAGTGAACACACCAACACGACTGAAAGCAGTCATATTCAGCTACAGAGGTATACATTTATACAAGATATACACAGGCAGGTGCGGCTAGTAACCCAACTAACTCCTGAGCTGACCTTGCTAATCCTTTACTCGCGATAAAGACGCAGACGATAAGGAAAGGTTGTTACGGAGAGAGCAATGGGAGACAGAGAATCACGTGGCGGCAGGTGGACCTGAACATATGCTTCAACAAAGAAAACGACAGCGTAGGATCATGGTGCGTGATTATAGGCAGAGGCTATTAAATCTCACACGGAAATCACGGCTGAGCGATTCTCGCAAGATCCGAAGTTCACACCCAATCAACCGTTTTCCCTAGTTGATGGCCTGCATGTGTGTTGTGCTAAAACGGTCGCTGCCATGGCAACGAAACCCGCAGCTAGAACGCTGCCAACGCCAAGTTGAGAACTCGAGATCGTCAATGGTGCATGCCCGACAGCGGCGGCGAGAGGCTATGGTGCATGGGGAGGAGAGAAAAGAAGGAGAGGGGAAGCTTGGGGACATGGTAGTTTACCCGGGGGCTGCCGGTCGGCACGCTGAGAACGAATGGCACCCACTTCGAAAGACACCTTTTTAAGTTTAAAAAAAACTGAAACTTGTTGCACATGTACAGCTTCACATTCTATGTGTGCGCCAAAAGTTTCGAAGGATTTTTTTTTGTGCAAAAACGACAAAAAACTGTCTCATGGAACACTATTTTCAACCATTGAAATTTGTCTTTTTTGTGGAGGCAAAATAAAATGATGTATTTTTACAAAAGTTTGTGTCGCGCACATATTTTTGCAGAGATGTAGACGAATATTTTTTTGAAAATATTTATAACATTTAAAAATGCATTTAACATGCATTTCTACAACCGATATATGCATATATACCTAACAGGCGGTGGTGGATCGACACGAATAGGGGCAGAGGGGTTCAGGGCAGTTGCATACTCCTCCTTGGCGGTCCATGGGGAAATATGGCGTGAAGGAGATAGGGTGTTATGGGGAAGATGATATGGGCATCGTTTGGTTTTAAAGGAGAGGGTTCTAGCGAGCAATGTCCCGCTACAGCGGGATACCGAGCAAGAAGAGGAGGGTCCACTAAAAAAGGGAAGGGCCCATCGTGGGATGGTTTTTTTTGTGTTGGGCCAGTGTGTTGAATATAACATGGCGGACCACCATATTCCTCTCACACATATGGTCTGGATTTGGGGTAGGATGGACTGTCCAGACGGTTGAAT
The DNA here is from genome assembly GCF_002162155.2 of Triticum dicoccoides. NCBI lineage: Eukaryota > Viridiplantae > Streptophyta > Magnoliopsida > Poales > Poaceae > Triticum > Triticum dicoccoides. The sequence continues at coordinate 22,569,242 of NC_041387.1, forward strand.
TTTGAGAAGCCCGCTAGGCAACCGTTTCATGTCCGAACATGGTCAGGCGTACAAGAGAGAAATGAGCGTCGGACTTGGAGACGATCCTAATCATTTGTTCAATTCATTTATATATATCATAGCCCGTAGCAACGCACGGGCACTCTGCTAGTTATCTTTAAATATGACCACAAAATTGCAGGACTTTTTAATAAGCACAAATAAAATGCAAGATTGCTGTAGCAATTAATTAATTAAATGTGCAGTTATCACAATATAACGATTTGGTGATAATTAATTAAATGTTCAGTGATCACAATATAAACTTAAAAAGTTTCCTTGATCCATCTTTAGCTCAAAACTTCAAAAGTTCTCTTCATTCTTTCAACTAACGATTTGGTGATAAGATGTCATTTTTTTAAGTTGATTTGTTCGGCATTGCTTTTAGGGTTTTTGTTAAAATTTGGTAAAGCATATAAATCAATGCAGAACAAAAATGTTTTATGTTTTTTTGTTAAAATTTGGTAAAATCAGGGTTATCTTACTTTTTTATAAAAATATATTTATTTTATATTTTCTCTTATTAACTAATTGAAAACAAAATATAAACATACACATTGTTGAACAAATATTATGGCATAATATGTGTGCATTGCAAGTTTGATATAGTCTATCCTTAGTTACCTAAGCCTGGGTTTTAACATAAAATAAGCCTGGGTTTTAACATAAAATGTCCGATTCAAAGTTTAAATAAAAATAAATAAAAAGTTTAGAAAATTGACATTTTTTAAAGATGTATTATTAAAAATAAAGATATAGAAACATATGCACTTGAGGTAAAAGTTGTAAAGGCAAAACGGCTTACCTATAGGGTTACTCATTTATTGCTCGTATTTGTGTTGGTTCTTTTGGTCATGAACGGCCATACAGAATCCATTTAATCCATACAATACACACTTTCAAAAGAAAAGATAAAATGTTCACATGTTAACTGTTTTCACTAACTTTTACGGTGCGAATTGAATAGATTACCTACGTTTTCTCCAAAGCGGGGGAAAACCCTTTTTCGTGAGATTACCTACATTTTCTCTTTTTATGTTCTCCCCAACCTTGTTTACAAAATTTCCCATTTTTTTGCTAGGCTCAATGTTTTTTTCTCTAGTGGTCCAGAAGCATTTTTGCTTTGATAGGTTACGGTTTCGTCAGCTAAGGATGGTGAGTTGCAAATAAGATTGGTCAGACTAATATAGTCAATTAAAGCATACCATGGTTACCTTGTTGTAAGCAAATGGTTGACTAAGGATGAGTACTTCAGGCAGATTGACTAGATTGTGATTAGTCTTTTCCGCTATGTCGTGTCCAAACAAACAAGCTTCGTTAGGAATATCGCGGTTACCTTATTATAGTTCAAGTGGCCTCTTCTTATGATAGTCACTTCAATTGGTTGGCCTAAACCAATTAAAGCCACAAGTTTGAATTAGTCAAACAAAAACGTGTAAAGCTTCCTTAGCTTTAGCAAGTTTTGCGGGGTAGCTTTAGCAAGTTGATATCAAGTTTTCTTAGATGGCATCCTAGGTGTTGCACACTTGGCACTACCACATTATCTTTGACTAGGGTCAGGCGTGCCGTATGTATTTGCTTTCAATCAGCACAAATGACTTCACATTACAATATAGGTAAGTCCGGCCAAATGCATGGCCCCGGATAAGTATTACTTCAACATTTGTGGTCAACACCTGGCAAAGAAATATATTTATTTTTAATGTTTTCATGATAATTAGATAATGTTTTGGTGAGCATCTAGAAGATTTCTCTAGATTTTGCTACCTAGGCATGTAACTAGCTAGTGTTTGTGTATGCAAACTTTATTTTGAACAAATATAGCTTCTTTTTTTGCGCCATGTGAATATTTCATGATGGTAAACTAGGTAAATACTCGTAGATTTTTATATGGATACATCAAATGATGCCCTCCTGTCGCCAAAGTGTATGCAACATATCTTTGAAAGTCAAATTGCTCCAATTTAGTGATACTCATACTTTTGTTGTTGTTGAGAATATGTACATACATACATGACTTAAAAGGGCTAGAACAACACCTCACAACACGCAAAATGGAAACTAGTCCTTTGGCCCCACCGCCTGAAACACAGATGGATGTGTGTCTTTGACTAGATGAAAGTGACGAGACTTTGGATTGTCGGCTCCCCACCGAGCAATGCTAGACGTACGGACATTTTATAGGGGGTTTACAGGGCTGAGGGGTTGTGATTGACAGTGATTTAGTTAGGAGGGCG
>NC_041387.1:22571625-22572171 GCF_002162155.2 Triticum dicoccoides
GCAATTAGATGAGGCCACCTCGTCTGCCTGTAAAACTTTGTATGAATGATCGTGTACGTGTAGTATTCCCCTCCCCGCGACGGAAACACGCGCAGTGTGTTGTTTCCAAATCCATCAGTCGGTTTCCCTCCCTTTGGCAAGGAGGCGGTGACGCTGTCATCGACTTCAGCTTCCGTAATTATAGTATTGTCACCGCTCCTCATCAACTGTAGTGTATGTTTGGAGTACACTTTGTAATCATTGTTGTGTGCCATAATTATATTATTAGTTTTCAGTTAGGCAAAAAAAACAAAAAAAAAACCCAAAAACTGTCTTAGAAAAGAAGCCGAAAACGAAGAAGTGCCCTCGTGTGGATATAGCGGGGTGCCCACAGCATCAACAACACCCAATTACCCAATTCGGCTGGGCACCACCACCACCCCAACCCCAACCCCACTGTGTGCGCAACCGATAGATAAGAGCCGCCCGCCCGCCCGCCCGCCTTGCCCGACCGCCCCCCTCTGACTCGAAGCCGCCACCGCCGCCTGCGACGAGCCCCGAGCACCC
>NC_041387.1:22572626-22575092 GCF_002162155.2 Triticum dicoccoides
CATCAGTTTGCGGAAAAAAGGGGGAACGAGTGTACCGCGATTGAAGCAAGCTACTCGCTATCCAGCCAGCCACGGAGATGAGTGGACGGCGGAGAATCGCATGTGATGTGATTTCTTTTTTCAGATTTTTCGAAATATCTTATGGCGAGACATCCGTGAATCTCTGTGGATACCAATTTATTCTGCATCTTTTGTTTGAATATAATATGCACGCGGTCTCCATCATGTCATATGTGGTGGTCGTTGCTTTTGCGGCCCGTCCCCGAATTTCCGGGTTATGGCAAATAGGCCCCCGAATATGCACTTTGATATAATTACTCACTGCAGATTATTGTGTGGTGGGCTACTTTCTTTGGCCTACTATTACTTTAAGCACCCTCGTCGGCAAAACTGAATATTCGCGCTACAGTGCTCGACATTCTTATGATTTTTATACCAAATGGTTGACTCATGGTACGGGCGTACTATAAGCTATGGATTGATGGCTGGATATGGTTCCTCAGGATTCCTTGCCAATAAATAACGCCTAGAATGCAATGCGAATTTCAACTTTTGGTCAGATCTGGTCTACTTCCACATTATATTAGTTCATTTGATTTGATACATTGGTATCTCAGCTTTCTTTGGGGGACCACGTCATTGACCATCCACTTTATTCCAAGGCTGGCCCTGGCCTAGTACTAGTAGGAATGGTTCGTCATGTTTTATCCTTTGTTACTACTAGTATAATTCAAGTAGCTGCACATGCTTCATTCATTCATTCATTGCTTTGATCCGTCCATGGTGATATGTGTTGTTTTGGTCTTCTACTTAATTTCATCTTGTGCTATCTCAGTACCATTGTACTGTAGCGTAATTAATTTTAATGTCTTCTTGCCATGTTTAAAGTTCTGGCTATAGTTCATGGGCAAAGGTACCTGTTGCTGGAGCCTTTCAGAGTTCAGACCAGTTATCACTCTGCATTTCATTTAACTATTTTGCAGATCATAATATTTGGAGATAAGGTTATTCTTGAGGATCCTATTGAATTGTATGTAATGAGAACTCAGGTTATTTATAGCTTAATCATTGTTCATTTTTAGTAGAATCTATCCATATTCCTTCAGTACACCTTTTGACTGAAGGCCATAAAACGTAATGCGTGTGTGCCTGTATGTTTACGAGTAACATCTCATTTGCCTACCATTTGATTTTCAGTTGGCCAAAATGTGACTGCTTGATTGCCTTCTGTTCGTCTGGGTTTCCCCTTCAGAAAGCTCAGGCTTATGCAGCTTTACGAAAGTATGGTTGGATTCTCTCTACGCTTGTTCTGTAGGTCTAGGCATATCTTCATGTTTTATCAAACACCTTTGTTTCAAGGTATAATGTGTCTGAAGGCTAGTGTCTCATGTTAATCTTAATGTATCTTGTCTTAATGTTGTTCTCGCAAACATTTATGCTGGTTTGAACATCTAGCACTAGGAACATAAGAGTAGAGCATATTCAAACTATTTGGTATTTTGCTCATTTCTCAGTTCTTAACCTTATGTTCTGATTAATGTTTATATACACATACATGCTTAAGTGAAGGGCTTATGTTCAAAGTTTTGCTAATTGATCTTCAATAATGTTCTGGCTTCTAAAGTCTTTTGAAAATTTCTGTATATATCTTGACACTGTCAGTCAATAACTCAAAACAGACAACAAACAATTACATTGTTGATCCTGTAGGAGAGCAGATTAACAGTCATTACCATGCTCAGTGAATGTGAGTTGATCAAAAGAAAGCAACGAGAAAGTGGGACTTTCACTTATTCGTGCAATCACTGCAATATTTTTGCTACTTAGTTACGAAAATAGAACTTGAATAAGTACTACCTCACGTTGTAAATGGCAAAACCTTATCTCTGAAGTGGACAGAGCCACAGAGGTTACCTTCTCTGTTTAATATTCTTGAGGTTAGTTTGTTCATATCTTCCAGTTAACTTGTATTCTCTAACACCATTTTTTTTTGTTTGATTGCCAGACCATTTGTAGTGAATGAACTTGAGCCGCAATACCTCCTTCATGACCGTAGAAAAGTATACGAGGTACTATACCCACTGGAGAATTCATTCAATGCCTTCTTTGGCACACAGTAGATCAGAGTCTTCATTCTGTGATCAAATACACTCCAGCGCAACTTATGTATTTTTTCTGCATGTGCCTTGTGTTCAATGGAGATATTTTTCTGCATGTTATCAGATCAACTATTTACTATAGTTTTGGAAATAACTGCATTTTTTTCCCAACTTATGGCTATATTCCCTTTAGGATATAAACTTTCTGGAAACCCTCATCTTCAGTTTGCACAATTGTCCTATAAAGAGCCTTCTGACCTTCTCTGTTAGTGAAGTAGATATTGTTTCCATGTGTGAGCGACATGAAAACTCTATTTTCTGGATTAATGCAAGTAGTATTGACAACATGCAGATTATCATTGTTGGC
>NC_041387.1:22575453-22609648 GCF_002162155.2 Triticum dicoccoides
TCATCTAAAAGTCAGCAATATCATATTATTAGCTAACATGTTCTTTGGTACATTTGAAGCACATGAACATGCTTGTGTTGAAGCGTCAAGAATAGTGACAGTTGTTTCTGTTGAGTTTTGACCTAAATCAGTTTCAGCTTGGCTATGTAACAGCTGTTTAATTTGATAGCCACTGACCATACCATAGCATTCTAAATATTGCATGTTCCTTTTTAACGCCCAAATATTGTATGCTATATGGCTATCACATACCATAGCATTCTAAACATTGATACCCACTGTTATATTGCATGTTACCCCCTTTCATTCGGTAACAGATTTTTAACAGTTTGCTGAATATTATTCATGTTTTCTTATTTACTCTTCTGTATTTTTCTGTGGAAAACTGACCTAACTGCCATCACTTTTATGCATAAGCATCTTGAGAAGTATGGAATTCCTGTACCGAATTATGCTCTTGTCAATAGAGAGTATCCGTACCAAGAGCTAGACCACTTCATTGAGCAAGAAGATTTTGTGGAGATCCATGGAAAGCGCTTTCTTAAGCCCTTTGTGGAGAAACCTGCTAATGGTAATGTTTCAATATTTATCAAATCAATTTCATTCTCTACACTGATATTTGCCACTTTGTCCTGAATTAGTTCTTAATGGTACTGGTGTAGTATTGTGCTGATTTTGCTGCATGCCAGAAGAAGTTTTGAGAGTGAACAAAGAACTATATATTCAATCTCTTTATTATAATACACATTATGAGGTTATTATTTGCTTATAACAAGTTAAGTTATAGAGTTATATGCCATGTGATTCCTTTATTTTTGTGTTTTTATTCAGGGGCTGTCCGTAGGACTACAATTTATTAGCCTATTGATTATACACATATTATGAGGTTATATTCACTTGAAATGACTAGTTATATACTTATATGCCACTGATTTCGTTTGTTTTTGTTTTTAATTTAGGCGATGACCATAGAATAATGATTTATTATCCTAATTCTGCTGGTGGTGGAATGAAAGAACTATTCCGTAAGGTAAATTTTTAAATCAGCATATCATTTGGATGTAGGTTGCTTATTACGATAATCTGTTTCCCATTGTTTAAAGCCTATCAACTTTCAAATGCTTTGACCTATGAAAAAAGATGAAATAATAATGTAATAAGATTACCCTCTGGATTTCATATTACCCAGGGCTGTCTATCCATGTTTTAGATGCTCTGAACTATGGAAATAAAATAACGTAATAAGACAATAATACTTTGGACAGTCAATCTTGAAGTTGTTTTGGGCTTTGGTTTTCTTTAATTTGGGACACTTGGGACCTTGATTTACCCAATTTATCTCTGTGATGGGAGTTGGGAGCATATCAAAATTTGGGTCCTTTGGAATAGGAAAAATGCTGGGGTTGAGATGTCACTTTAGGTTCCTACAACAACAACAACAACAACAACAACAACAACAACAACAACAACAAAGTCTTTAGTCCCAAACAAGTTGGGGGTAGGCTAGAGGTGAAATCCATAAGATCTCGCAACCAACTCATGGTTCTGACACATGGACAGCAAGCTTCCATGCACCCCTGTCCATGGCTAGTTCTCTGTCGATACTCCAGTCCTTCAGATCCCTCTTTATGGACTCCTCCCATGTCAAGTTCGGTCTACCCCGACCTCTCTTGACATTATCGGCATGCTTTAGCCGTCCGTTATGCACTGGCACTTCTGGAGGCCTGCGTTGAATATGCCCAAACCATCTCAAACGATGTTGGGCAAGCTTCTCCTCAATCGGCGCTACCCCAACTCTATCTCGTATGTCATCATTCCGGACTCGGTCCTTCCTTGTGTGGTCACACATCCATCTCAACATGCGGATCTCCGCCACACCTAATTGTTGAACATGTCGCCTTTTAGCCGGCCAACACTCAGCGCCATACAACATTGCGGGTCGAACCGCCGTCCTATAGAACTTGCCTTTTAGCTTTTGTGGCACTCTCTTGTCATAGAGAATGCCAGAAGCTTGGCGCCACTCCATCCATCCGGTTTTGATTTGATGATTCACATCTTCATATCTAAAGGTGTTCTTCTGAGACACCACGTGCCCGTCAAGGCTAACCACCTCCTCGTAACTAGGTATTGAAACTGCACCTCATGTCTCAGTTTTAGTTCTACTAAGTCTAAAACTTTTGGATTCCAAGGTTTGTCTCCATAGCTCTAACTTCCTATTGACTCCGTCCGACTATCATCGACTAGCATCACATCATCCGCAAAGAGCATACACCATGGGACATCTCCTTGTATATCCCTTGTGACCTCATCCATCACTAGAGCGAAAAGATAAGGGCTCAAAGCTGACCCCTGGTGCGGTCCTATTTTAATCGGGAAGTCATCAGTGTCGCCATCACTTGCTCGAACACTTGTCACAACATTATCATACATGTCCTTGACGAGGGTAATGTACTTTGCTGGGACTTTATGTTTCTCCAAGGCCCACCACTTGACATTCCGCGGTATCTTATCGTAGGCCTTCTCCAAGTCAATGAACACCATATGCAGGTCCTTCTTTTGCTCCCTGTATCTCTCCATGAGTTGTCGTACCAAGAAAATGGCTTCCATGGTCGGCCTCCCAGGCATGAAACCAAACTGATTTTTGGTCATGCTTGTCATACTTCTTAAGTCGTGCTCAATGACTCTCTCCCATAGCTTCATTGTATGGCTCATCAACTTAATTCCATGGTAATTAGTACAACTCTGAACACCCCCCTTGTTCTTGAAGATTGGTACTAATATACTCCGCCTCCATTCTTCTGGCATCTTGTTTGCCCGAAAATTGAGGTTGAAAAGCTTAGTTAGCCATACTATAGCTATATCTCTGAGGCCTCTCCACACCTCAATGGGGATACAATCAGGGCCCATCGCCTTGCCTCCTTTCATCCTTTTTAAAGCCTCCTTGACCTCCGACTCCTGGATTCGCTGCACAAAACGCCTGCTGGTATCATCAAAGGAGTCATCCAATTCAATGGTAGAGCTCTCAATTTCCCCATTGAACAACTTGTCAAAGTACTCCCGCCATCTATGCTTAATCTCCTCGTCCTTCACCAGGAGCTGGTCTGCTTCGTCCTTGATGCGTTTGACTTGGTCAACATCCCTCGTCTTCCTCTCTTGGATCTTGGCCATCTTTAGATGTCCCTCTCGCCTTCCTTCATGTCTAACCGCTGGTAGAGGTCCTCATACGCCCAACCCCTTGCTTCACACGCAGCTCGCTTTGCGGCCTTCTTTGCCATCTTGTACTTCTCTATGTTGTCTACACTCCTATCTAGGTAGAGGCGTCTAAATCAATCTTTCTTCTCCTTAATAGCCTTCTGGACATCATCATTCCACCACGAGGTATCTTTAGCTTCTCTTTTACTTCCCCTGGACACTCCAAACTCCTTTGAGGCTACCTTACGAATGCAAGTCGCCATCTTCATCCACATATTGTTTGCATCGCCTCCTTCCTCCCAAGGGCCCTCCTTAATTACCCTCTCCTTGAACGCCTGAGCTCCCTCCCCCTTGAGCTTCCACCACTTCGTTCTAGCGACTTTGGCACGCTTATCCCGCTGGACACTCCCTTCCCCTTGAGCTTCCACCACTTCGTTCTAGCGACTTTGGCACGCTTATCCCGCTGGACACGAATTTGAAAGCGGAAGTCAGCCACCACCAGCTTATTATGCTGAGGGACAACACTCTCTCCAGGTATCACCTTACAATGTAGGCACACACACCTGTCTTCTCTTCCCGAGAGGATGAAATCAATCTGGCTAGAGTGTTGACCACTACTAAAAGTTAGTAGATGTGATTCTCTCTTTTGGAAGAGGGTGTTAGCTATGATCATGTCGTAGGCTAGAGCAAAGCTTAAGACATCTTCTCCTTCTTGATTCTTGATGCCATAACCAAAGCCCCCGTGCACCCCTTCAAAACCTGTGTTAGATGTACCCACGTGGCCATTGAGGTCTCCTATGAAGAGCTTCTCGCCAATCGGTACACTCCTAACCATGTCCTCCAGGCCTTCCCAGAACTCCCTCTTGGTGTTCTCATTGTGGCATACTTGCAGGGTATATGCGCTGATAACATTGAGAACCAAGTCCCCAACTACCAGCTTGACCAGGATAATCCGGTCCCCATGTCTCTTGACGTCTATCACTCCATACTTGAGGCTCTTGTTGAGCAAGATGTCTACTCCATTTCTGTTTGCAGCCGTCCCTGTGTACCACAGCTTGAAGCCGGTATTTTCCACCTCCTTCGCCTTCTGTCCCCTCCATGTCCTCCAGGTTCCTACATGATTTTTTTTTGAAACGGATACATGATTTCAAAACACAGGGGCTTTGCAGGTGATGCCTTTGGATGGTGCACAACAAATAAACACATGAATTTTGGAGGATTTGTGTGAATGAGTGAGCGAGGCTACTGGTTTTATAAATTACTCCCTCTGTCCCATAATATAAGATGTTTTGCAAACTAACATAGCTTGCAAAAACGTCTTATATTGTGGGACGGAGGGAGTATTTATTTGGGTATCAGAGCCATTGTCTGGCCAGTTACCATTCATAAGTACTGCAAAAATAGGTAGAAACTCGAAGTGTTTGGTCATTTAAGGACGCAAACTCAATCCTCTTGACACTTTCTCCTTGACGAATATATTTCTATATAGATAAGCAATTTCCCTGTGTAGAACTGAAGTACTAGCTCACCTTTTGTCATTTTAAGTACTCCCTCCGTCCCATAATGTAAGACGTTTTTTCACACTACACTAGTGTCAAAAAGCGTCTTACATTATGGGACGGAGGGAGTACTTAACAAAGCAGAACAGGAAACTGAGAAAATTCCTTATGCCTTATGTATTATTTTTATAAACATTTCTTTTATTGGGATGCAAATTTAAACTTTATATTGCTGAATAAATGTAGGTTGGTAACCGATCTAGTGAATTTCATCCTGATGTCAGGAGAGTTAGGCGTGAGGGATCTTACATTTATGAGGAATTCATGCCTACCGGTGGGACAGATGTGAAAGTAAGATGCCTTTCTGAAGTTCTTGTGTTTATTTATGTATATCTTAAAGACATGCTCGCTGTCACTGCTTAGTTCTTGTGTTTATTTATGTATACTTTAATGACATGCACACTGAGTCAGTTTGGTTGGTGTCCTGGGCCTTTGGTGCCTGGCCTGGGTCATGCCTGAAAACTGCCTGACGAGCGTTTGGTTGATAGCCTCACGATGCCTGAACTAGCGTGGCCTGGGGACCAATTTTTGTACTTAGCCTGGTCAAAAAATGCAGGCACGTACTTAGCCTGGCTCAGGCGTCCGAATTTGGATGCCTGGCCGCTGCCTGGCCTCTACAACAGTTGCCTAGGATTATTAATTCGTACTAATGTAGCAGCTAGCACATGTGTGGTCCCCACTTCATCCTTTGCCACGCCAGGCATGAACCAAACAGCCTTATCACATGCGAGCCTGGCCAGGTAGAAAAGCACCATCTTTCCAGGCCTAGTCCAGGCACATATTTATCCCAGGCATGGACTTGTGGATGCAAACCAAACTGACCCACTGTCCCTGCTTAGTCCTTGCATGACATGCTTTGTCTAGTTGCAAGACAGTCTTTCATGACGTAAATTGTGCCATGCAATATTTACTCTACAAATTGTTTTTTATCTAGCTAGAAGTATTAAAACGTGCCTTTTCAGGTTTACACAGTTGGCCCAGGATATGCGCATGCCGAGGCACGCAAATCACCAGTTGTTGATGGTGTTGTTATGAGGAATCCTGACGGGAAAGAAGTAAGATATTACACTTCCATATCCTTTGTATAGTCTGGATATTACACTTCCATATTCTTTGCATAGTCCAGATTCAGATACTCTTTTTTTCAACAACGATTCAAATACTTCCTAGTTTATCTTTTGACTATCCATGGAATATTTCTTTATATGTTTATGTGAATACTGATGTAAAACTCCAATCTAATGTACATTTCTTTATGGAAACTTTCCCATAGATGTTGCTATGTTTGCCACTTAGCCCAATGAACGATAATATAACACATGTAAAGTAAAAACTAATAGGTCTCTGCTGAGATGTACACATGTCAGGAAGTAAACCTAGCTTACTGCATGGGGAGAGTGGACCCACAACTCAGGTTCAAGTCCTCACGGATGTGAACTTTTATTAGAGTTATCTTCCAAGAAAGGATTACATCTGCCAGATCAATATGGTGGTACTCTTCTCCAGCCTGGCCTGTGTTTTGTGGCACATGGTTGTTGAAAACTGCATTTTTGTGTTTGGCTACTTCTTAACCATTAGGTCGACCTTTTTGACATAATCTACTTCTTCCATCCCATGGACCCTGGTCCCATTCTGTTCAGCTTCTTAAATGATCCAATTTTCACTTTCCAACTGATCTTTTTTTTGGTTCTTATTTTCCTATGTTATTATTTGAAGGTACGTTATCCTGTTCTTTTGACCCCTATGGAGAAACAAATGGCAAGAGATGTCTGCAATGCTTTTAGACAGATGGTAACACTGCTTTTTGTTTCTCTTTATTTATAGTTGTCCCTGGAAATGAATAGCTACCCTCAATTATTATTTTATTTTGTCTGATGGTGAATTATTGAAGTCATGCTGTAATGGGCTTATGATCTTATCAGTTTCCTAAAATTTTCGTACAGTATTTCTCTAGTTGTTTTATAACTCGACAATCAAAATACATGGCTATATGACTTGTACTTTTCACTTTCTACAGAAAAGAAAAACCATATACTCCACCTAAAGCCTTATACTTGATTTCAGTTTCATAATACTTTAATTTTATAATAATTCAATAACTAATGGTGCCAAATGTTGTGCTCTTAATCTAATACTCCCTCCGATCCAAAATAAGTGTCGTGGTTTTAGGTTAAATTTGAACTAAAACCACAACACTTATTTTGGATCAGAGGGGGTACTGTTTTTTAAATGTACATGTATGCCATATGCTATTTTCAGAGTTTTAATGCCTGCTCATATCATTCTATACATTTCCTACTTAAGTTGGTGTCTCTTATCTCCTGTTTTCATTTTTCATTCTTGTTGGTTGTACCTTTAGCATTTTGTTTCTTATTCCCACTAAATTTATCATCTGTTATCTTTTTTTGTCTGACATGTTGCTGGGCATTGGACTGCCAGAAAGCATTTTGTTTCATCTTTTTTGTGGTTCTCTTTTATTTAAAAAATGGCTATATTTTTTCCTGATCAACTGGTCTTGTCAACTGTAGGCCATTTAGGAAAGGAAAAAAGTCCACTTCCCCCTAAATTCTAGCACAAGTTCACTTTTCATCAGTCCTAAACTGTAAAACTGTTTGAACTGCAACCTTGAACTATTGAAATAGTCCACTTTTCACCCTTAAGTGGTTCTAGTTTTGGTGACGTGGATGCCATGTGTCCTCCACGTCAGTGCCATTGATAGGGAGACACCGAGAGAGAGAGCTCTTGGAAACATGGGATTGTGGTTTCTGGGTTATGAAAACAAACACTACGGAACAAGCAGTCTAAAAAATTACAGCATTAGGATAAAATCTTTCACAAAAATACCAGGGAAGGAAGAAAAAGGGGAAACTGAGAAAAAATGCCATGACATTTCAGTGATGTGGCAATGAGTTTGTAGACTCATGGCATCCACGTCAGCCAAAACCACTTGTGGAGCCACTTGAGGTTGAAAAATAGACTGTTCCAATAGTTAATGGTTGCTTTCACACAGTTTTAGGATTTAGGGTTCAAAAGTGAACTTCTGCTAGAGTTCATGATTGAAATTTGGCTTTTCCCCTTAGGCAATAGGCAATCATGGTTAAACTAAATAATCAGTTTCATGTTTGGACCTTTTGACAAAAAACAACAAACCAAATATGACACTTAGAGATAGCGATGCAAGTTGGTTGAATCTCGCATACATGCCATCTTTTGGAAAGTCAATACGGAGTATTAGATTACTACAAAGCATGGATACGGCAGAAACTGCCGAATTGCCGTCCTAGTACGGGGGGATACGGGGACACGCATGGATACGCCGGGATACACGTATCCTGCAGTATCCCATCTTTTCCGAATTAAAAAGGGGGAAAGAAATCGGGATACGACAGATACGGTGTGGACACGGTGGGGATTCGGAAGCCAGCGTCGCCGCCACAGCCTAGGCTCGAGGCTGCAGCTGCCTGGACTCGCTTCTCTGGTCACCGGCTCACCGTCGCCGTTTCCCCCAAGCCCAGCTCTTCCCCCGATGAAGAACATCCATCAAGCAGAGAGGAAGATGGCAAGGCGTTCGAGGACAAGGAAGAAGGACCGGGCGGGGAGAAAGATGGGGACTGCAGCCAGCAGAGAGGAAGAAGATATAAACGGCGGCACAGTCTTTTCTTCTGCTCTCTGCAGCTCTCAGGCGGCTGGAGGAAACGAGAAGAGAACGACTAGAGGAGCTGACTAGTCTAGGGTTTCAGGAACTGGACCTTACATGGGCCTGAGTGGAGAGCTGCATGGGCCTGAGTGGAGGGTTCGTATGGACTATAGGCTGCCCCAAAGTCTTTTATCAATAGAAATGAGGCAACATATATCCAGTAATTCCTTTACAAAAAACATATATCCAGTAGAAAATCTATGATCTAAAAATTATCATTAAATCTTTATTACATGCTAGTATTTTTTTCTATATATTTATATACCCCGCCGTATCCCCGAATGGCTGTTTTTGAAAAATGCCGTATCCCGTGTCCCTGTATGCGTATCCCCGTCTTTCCGTCCCCATGTCCGTGCTTTTTAGTTAGATTATGTTCATATAGTATATGATTAGATGTTTTCTAAGTACGATGTATGCTGCTTTCTTCTTCTGATAACCATTTCTCATTGTCATAATATTTCTTAATTATCTGTCCGCTGAGTTATTGTGTTGTTTTTTACAGGTTTGTGGTTTTGATCTCTTAAGGTGCGATGGAAGATCATACGTTTGTGATGTTAATGGATGGAGCTTTGTAAAAAACTCTTACAAGTGATTTCCTTGATTCTCATTTTCATTACTTTTGAAGAATGTGTATGATAATGTGCGCTGAAACGTTTGGACAAACTTTTCTATGATTCAGGTATTATGACGATGCTGCATGCATCATGCGAAAAATATTTCTTGATGCAAAAGCTCCTCATCTTTCATCAACGATTCCTCCAACCCTTCCTTGGAAATCTAAAGCACCAGATCAGTCTACTGAAGGCCTTACACGACAGGGAAGTGGGATCATTGGTACATTCGGTCAGTCAGAAGAACTACGCTGCGTCGTTGTTGTGATACGCCAGTAAGGCTTTTACCACTGTTTTACTGTCATGAATGGTTGCTGTTAACGAGTTAGTGCTATATCCTTACATCACATATCTGTTTAGTGGTGATCGGACACCAAAGCAGAAGGTGAAACTGAAAGTTACAGAGGAAAAGCTTCTGAATTTGATGTTGAAGTACAATGGTGGAAAGCCAAGAGCTGAGGTATCCTCTTTGTTTAATCTCAAGTTTTAATTTAACCTATTGGTGATGTTAGAGAAAAAAAATCTTAACCTGTTGGTGCTCAAATTGTATGACAGTTTTGTGCTTTCCTGGCAGACAAAACTGAAAAGTGCAGTACAGTTACAAGACTTGCTAGATGCCACAAGACAACTTGTGCCACCAACTAGGTATCATGTGCTGGAAGAAGTAAATAATTTGTGTATTTACTAAATGGCTAAATTACTTAAATCTAACATGCTTCCGAACTTTCGGAAGTTCGATCTTTTTGTTTGTTCAACTGTACTTTCATGACAAAATCTGGAATTGTTTTGTGTATCTTTTAGGTCAGGTCAGGAGAGTGATAGTGATGCTGAAGATTTGGAGCATATTGAAAAGCTTCGTCAAGTCAAAGCAGTACTGGAGGAGGTGATGTCTGTTTATTCAAATCTGCCTGTCCATCACATTTGCTATGGTCATGTGACATGTTAAATGTTGGATATCTATGCTAGTGCAACCATACAAACCACTTCAGTTTGGTATAAGATAAGAAAAAAAAGATGGAAACTTGATAAAAGGATATTCCCTTTATTTCATATACATCAGTAAATTGTTTCAAGTTCAAATTCCTTATGTGCTTGGACAAACTTATGTTTCAAGTTCAATTTTTTTATCCAAAGTAGTTTGTTGTTCCTTGCTGTTGCTTTGTACTAGGTATGCCCCTTTAGACGGTTTTCATTATTATGGTATTAGCAAATGGATATCAGTAAATGTCCAGTGTGCTTCCTGTTAGCTAACTGCAGGAGTGCACTAGTAGTCTTTGCTGCCAATTCAGGATATTCACTCATGGCAGGCATGAATGCTACTTTTAAAAATTTAATCAACAAAGTTGTCAAATGTTTTGATCATTTCTTCCTTTCTGTCTCTCTGTATGACTTGCATGCTGTTGCAAGAACTATACATGCCAATTTGTTCACCTATTATTTCCCTGTTGTAAATGAATGAATACAATCTTTTAAATTGTCTTACATATCTATATCTGTATCTAGTACGAGAACAAGCTTACTGGAAAAAGAACACAACTGCTTGTACTATATATATGTATCCACTCAGTCTTCTAATGGATGCTGACTTATGCCATTGAGACGTTGCACTAATCTTTCAATGAACACCGAGAACTAATTACTTGTAGTATTTTCTGCAATTCTAGGGTGGGCATTTCTCGGGTATTTATCGGAAAGTGCAGCTAAAGCCACTTAAATGGATTAAAGTTCCAGAGCACAATGGTGAAGGTGAAGAGGATCGGCCAATAGAAGCCCTGATGATTCTGAAATATGGTGGTGTACTCACTCATGCTGGGAGAAAGCAGGTTTGTACTTCTAATTTTTTACTTTGTTATTCTATCTTCTGATATCAACTTTTTCTGATAATTCATTCGAGCTATTCATTTCCAAATGTAATTTATTATAACTAGCATAGTAACACCCAGTCATTCAGTACAGATGTTTAGAGGAATATTTTGCCTTTTCCTATGCTCTGTTACCAGTGGCAGAGCTAAAAGTTTTGTAAAGCCTGGGCACAATGCAAGCCAACTGACCACAGGGTCTCTTCTCTGCAGAGTGCAGAGAACCACAATCAACGATATTTGGATACACATTATGTAAATACATAGTTCAAAAAAACGCTAGGTGTTAATTGTGCGTTTTGCCACCGCCTTGCGCTTTTCTGACCAAAGCGCATGCTTATGTGCAGATTAAGCGCAGTTATGCGCTAGGCGTTTTGCTATCGCCTAGAGCCTAGGCGCAGTTAAGCGCTCGCTTAGGCGTGCCTTTAACTATGTGTAAATACAAGCTCTAGTGTTGAGAACTGCAAATCCATGATTGCTTTAAAGTAAAGGAGCAACTATTGTAATGGTTCCACGCCCTCATGCATGCTGGGCCTAGGAAATAACTTAAAAGCATTCTCAATACCTGCCACATGTTAGCATATGCAAGCACAGTTGTCATCTTTTTGTAGATTGACGTAATCTATGAGTTAGAGAAGTTCTTTTCCATTGTTACTTGAAGTAGTAGTACATTTTGGTCCATAGCTTCTTGTTTGGTAGATAGGGCAGCAAAAACTGTTGCCAGTCTAGCACAAAGACTATTTTTTGTCTTTCACAATCACTATAGTAGTCAATAGTGTATGCGACCAGGATCTTTAAATAATATTACTCTTATCAACCGCCATTTCTGTCATTTCAATTTTCAAATATTCTTATGTTCAGTGAGGCAAGCTACTTGTCAAATTTTGATATGATGGAAGAACAAATTTCATGCATCTATATTACTCCCTCCGTTCCTAAATACTTGTCTTTTTAGGCATTTCAACAAGTGACTACATACGGAGCAAAATGAGTGAATCTACACTCTAAAATATGTCTACATACATCTGTATGTAGTAGTCATTTGAAATGTCTAGAAAGACAAATATTTAGGAACGGAGGGAGTAGTATTTAGTAATCAACAATTCAACATACATCTATTGTAATGGCATTTTTCTTATGATCTTCATTCAGGCAGAAGAACTGGGAAGATTTTTCAGAAACAACATTTATCCAGGTTATTGTTCACATTCTTGTTGTTTCTATTATCTCGTGAAAAGAGTAAAATATTGGATATTCTTGAGAGAAAATATTTATTTTGGCACAATTTTGTGTGATCTCTAACGATGTCTCAAGAGAAAATTGTGTTGAAGGTCTGGAATTTGAGAAATGATGATGGTCATAGCTGAGTGTTCCTAATAATGTGTTCCTGTCTGCTCCCTAAACTTCAAAATCACCAATTCACCATAATGTGTTCCTGACCTTTAACTTCATGCCACTTAAATATCTCCAAGCCTCCAACAATTTTTCTTTTTAAAAATAGGGCAGCACGGTGCACGCAGCCCCCGCTTGCGCAGGGTCCGAGGAAGGGTCTTTTGTATGCAGCCTTCCCCTGCATTTCTGCAAGAGGCTGTCTCTAGGGCTCGAACCCATGACCTCATGGTCACAAGACAATGCTTTACCGCTGCGCCAAGGCTCCCCTTCATAGCTCCAACAGTTTTAGTTATAAAATATTCTAATATGGCAAGCAAGTTTAGATATAGGTGACGAAGGTGGGAACTTGGAATTAAGAGTAGTTGGTGCTTTGTTGGGGTCATTAGATGTCATGCAGCTTATAATGATCGTAAAACGGATAAGCGATCATAAAACTCCATTCGGCTTATTATATTTTCCAGTTGTTTTAATACTTATGAAACTTCTTTTGTCTTGCACTTGAATTACATTTCTTGCGCTTGAAACTGTTATTCTGACTAGTATGGAATCCTGAATCAGGGGAAGGAACAGGTCTGCTTCGCCTTCATAGCACGTACAGACACGATTTGAAAATATACAGTTCAGATGAAGGACGTGTTCAGGTAATTCTTTTAGCTGTCCTTTTCAATCCATAGCACCTTTGAAATCCTTTTAGATATTTTCAACTTAGGTTGCAAAAGTTCATGCTTCTTGCTATGTAATGGTGAGAACTCAAATACTTTGTGCTGTGGTAACTAGCTCGATATCTGTGTATGTTTAAACTACGAAAAGCGTAGGGCAATATGGAGATCCGAGCATCGCTCGGCTGGCTAGCAGTGTGAGTGCGCATGCTGTCCACTCGCAGTTGAGACCTAGCAGGGTTCATGATGTTGTCTTGTAGTTTCTTCTGTAATAAAATGCTACTTGCGGCTGGTCCCTGGGTGGTCTCATTTTAAATCTGAAGGTGAGACTTTAGCAGTCAGGTATCTAGAAAAGGAACTTTGGGCCTCCTGGGTTGGCTCTCCTGGAGGAAGTTTGCCTCGAGCAAAATGTTGAGTGTGCCAAAGCTGATGTTGTCACTGGTGACAATAGTGAAGAGAGTATGGGAAAAGCTTGATTTTTTTATTTCTTGTTCCTGGTATTTTCAGTAACATTCATGGCAGCATGAGATGCCCTAATAATAGTAGGCATGTTACGCTATTTGGGGTGCCGATGTTGGTGAAGAAGACTAGGGCGTCGGGGCAGGAGGAAGACTGAGCAGATCCCCTCATGGATCCTTCTGCCGAGCAGCTCCTTTTTCTCTTTCGATATCGTCCTTATTTTCTTTCGCTTATGTTAAGTGTATCTTCTAAAGGGGAGCCTTGGCGCAGTGGTAAAAGCTGTTGCGTTGTGACCATGAGGTCATGGGTTCAAGTCCTGGAAACAGCCTCTTACAGAAATGTAGGGAAAGGCTGCGTAAAATAGATCCAAAGTGGTTGGACCCTTCCCCGGATCCTGCGCAAGTGGGAGCTACATGCACCGGGCTGCCCTTTTTTATGTTAAGTGTATCTTCTGTCTAGGACTGGGGTTTGAGCAACTCATTTCAAAATACATATTGGCATGCATAATTTTTTCTCATATGCTAATAGTCAATCCTGATTCATTTGTTTCTGATGGTGTACATGTCAGATGTCTGCTGCAGCATTTGCGAAAGGTCTTCTTGACTTGGAAGGGCAACTAACTCCCATACTGGTCTGTTGCTTGTTTTCTAGCTGATTCATTTGTTCCTTAATTTCACCTCTCTCAAATTTATCTTTTGTATTAACATTTTCAGGTCTCTCTAGTAAGTAAAGATTCGTCTATGCTAGATGGATTGGAAGATGCTAGCATTGAGATGGATGAAGCTAAGGTTTGCTTTCAAAATTTGATATAAACACTGTATTTTTCACCTGGGTTCAAGTGGGTGTCTAGAGTTCCCGGGAAAAGGCAGCACATGCACAGTTATGTCACTATTTGTTTTTAGCTCGAGGCAGATCCCACCATGCCAAAGTTTCCACATTGTTTAGGTCTTGCCTTGGAACATATAGGAGATGATAATGTTGCCTCTTAAGTATGTAGCTTCTATGAAATGCTGTGACCACAAGCAGTTCTGTTAAATTTTCACACCCATGAATGTTGAATCTAACTGCTACCTCAATAATTCTTACTGTTGTTTGGCAATCTTCAGAAGCTCTGTGATGTGATATTCAGTCAGTAGTTATAGGAAAATCCGAAATTCCACTGTATTAAACTCGTATATCTTTGAAGAGCTAGCATGTTCCCAGTTCCCGCTGCCTCTTAATTATCTTAAATATCACGTGAGTTTTGTTCATCGTTTATTGTTAGCTAATGTTCAGTAAACTGATTGCTTTTCAGGCTAGATTGCATGAAATCATCATTTCAAATGCCAAAGCAGATAATACCAATGGATCGGTGGAGTTTCCATGGATGGTTGATGGTGCAGGATTGCCTCCAAATGCTTCTGAACTTCTTCCTAAGATGGTAAAGTATATTGAATGGATCTAAGATAAATCTTTTGTTTTAAACATATCTAGCATTATTCACAATATTTATCAATGATGTACTTGCTGTTCTGTTTTGAATAATTCATGATGAAAAATATTTTGTCACTTTTTTAATTGTACTATAAGTCATAATGATGCAAACAATATTTTTATGAGTTGCCTCAATAAGATATCAAGAAGTCTGGGTAGGTCTTCTGCCATTCAAATAATTTTAAGAATATTTGTTTGGTGACACCCAAAGCTCACTACTATAGATTCATCACACCCAATGTGCCGACTCTTTGGTGGGATCATGAAGATAACCAGTCTAAGCTAAGCAAATGAAAGTTTAGAATTTGTGGCGGTGCAGTGCACTATGTAACAGCTGTCTGCTGGTGAGTTGGCATGTAGGTCTACTATCAGTCTGTTGCCTAAGTGCAGGGTGTGCTGTCATATGGAGTTAGGGATGCACACACAACTTCTGTCTTAATTGCATCAACATCACACAATTATTTCGAAAATTCTTGCACATAATTAAATTTGTTAGTTCCTGTCTTTGTGTGTGTTAGTTCCCGTCTTTGTGTGTGTTAGTTCCCGTCTTTGTGTGTGTTATAGTCGATCCCTGTAGGGTTTCAGTACAAAAAATGTTTGGTTTCAGTCCTACATAAAATTTCTAAGCCGCATACTTTTTTTTATGTTGCAACTAATGTCTCTCCTTATTGTACATTGATTAGGCCAAGTTGACGAAACAAGTTACTGCACAAGTCAAGCTGCTTGCTGAAGGCGAAGAGGAGAAGCTTGCGCTGACAAGCTCATTTTCTAGATACGACCAAGCAAAGGCTCTTGGGAAAACAACAATTGATGTTGCTCGTATTGCTGCTGGTTTACCTTGTGGTAGTGAAAGCTTCCTCTTGATGTTTGCTCGATGGAAAAAACTTGAGAGAGATTTATATAATGAAAGAAAGGAGTGAGTAAAGTGTTTCACCTTCAGAATTTTTCTTGATGTTGTAAATCATTTTTTGAGTTTTCTTTTGAGTTTATTTCACTCATGGTGCTTTTTAAATCACTGTGCAGCCGATTCGACATTACACAGATTCCAGATGTCTATGACTCGTGCAAGTAAGTGATCTCCGTATTTAAGGAGGGCAAATTAACTTTTTCCCATATACTAGCTTGCATCCTTCATCCATTTGAAACAATCAATGCCCCTTCAGTGTATAAATGCTTAATATGACATGAAGATATCCATGGTTTAAACTTCCAAAACATAGAAACAAAACTAGCTCAACAAACTTCAGAAAGTTAGAAATTGATGTGTGTGCTGTTGTTCAGCTTATACATAATATGCTCATTTTTCCCTTGAGAATAATTACATCATCATCCTAATACAACAATCTGTAATTGGCGTAACACGTAAGCCTTACAACTGAACTACTGAATGCCATGACAGATATGACCTCGTGCATAATGCTCATCTCAATCTTAAGGGTTTGGAAGAGCTTTACAAAGTTGCTCAAGTAAGCAAGTTTACATTTTGTACTCTTCTGTTTGATATTTCTTTTGATTCTATATATGAAAGTTATTGATTAAGCATATATTTTGTATTTACATCATATAGCCACATTATTTTGATAGAAGCAACCGAGTACTTATGACAAGCAAAGCTTTGGGGATATCATTTCACCAAAGCTGTGAATTCATTGTTTTCTAGCCACAAGTTTGGAAAGGCGCCCTATTGTATCATTGTATTGGATAGAGCCTTGCCTGCTTACTGGAGGCACATATGTTGAATCTTTAAAATAACCATAATCATAGGACTGTAATGACCATTTCAATTTAACCGATGATACAATTCTTAAGTTGAAGTGATCTGTGAGCGAGACTACGTAACTACGTGTTTTAACATTCCTTCTCTTTCTTAGATCCATTGTAGGACATTCAGTTTCAGTGGCGGAGCTAGCTCCCGCCGACCCTGGGCAGTTGCCCGGTCTCAGCCGAGGAAGCTCCATACGAATTTGAGCCAATCGTGCAAATTTTGTTGGTAGTTTAATGGGCTAACGGTAGCTAGCTCAGTGCCTTAATTATTTGCCCAGGCTCTACGATAGTTCATTGACGTCGATAAGTTCTTTGGAGTGTTTTACATGTTCTTCAAACCTTATCTAACACTGATTCTTGTAGCTTCTTGCTGATGGTGTTATTCCAAATGAGTACGGGATCAACCCAAAGCAAAAACTAAAAATTGGATCAAAGGTTTGTTGTCAAGCTAGACATGCACTGTCTTTTTTCGTCATTGTAGAACATCGTATGCATACTATGCATACGCTATCTCCAGATGTTGATTTATTTATGTGTTCTTTACTTTTATTGGCTTTCCTAGATAGCACGCCGGTTAATGGGAAAAGTTCTAATTGATTTACGGAACACTCGTGAAGAAGCTATTTGTGTTGCTGACCCGAAGTTTACTGAAGATGAAGCTTTATTCCTACCAACAAAAGAAGTAGAGCACCAGCAAAAGATTCAAGTAAGAAATGAGGATGGAAGAAGATCTAGCACGACGAGTGAAAAGTCAATGGACCAAGAAGATGAAGATGATAGAGAAACTAAATACCGCTTAGATCCTAAGTGCGTGCATGTTTTTTCAGATTATTGCGACAGTAAGTTTATACTGATTTGCATACAAATTTTATTGTTCTAATAATACTTTATTTCAGGTATGCAAATGTGAAGACACCAGACCGACATGTCCGCACAAGGCTTTATTTCACATCGGTACACCAGAGCACTTCTGTACTTTGTTCGGATCATCATTTTGGAAATCCAAGTGCTGACTTGTGCAATTTCCCCACCAGGAGTCCCATATACACTCATTGATGAATGTCCTTCGGTATTGCAACTTGGATGAGTCTCTACACGGAGAGGATAGCCTTGTCTGCCAAAGTACTTTGGACCGACTACATAGAACCAGGGAGCTTGATTACATGAGCAATATTGTGCTTAGAATGTTCGAAAATACAGAGGTAAGGATATTTCTCAATATGTCTGTCAACAGTCTTCACCTTTATTATATTGTAATTATAATTAGGACGCGGAGTTTTGGCTCCCGGGCTCATCTGCACCCATGCTTAGAAAAAAATTCAAAAAAAATACTAGAAAAATTCAAAAAATTCCAATTTTTTTTGTGGTGGTAGATAATTTGATGCGTGAGGTGCGCCCCAAAAATCAACTCATTTGAGCATCTGAGCAGCTCTCGGCAAAAAAGACAAAATCAGGGTCTGTAAAAATGTGTACTGTTAACGCACTGTTTTGACCCGATTTGTCTTTTTTGCCGAGAGCTTCTCAGATGTCCAAATGAGTTGAATTTTGGGGCGCACCTCACGCGTCAAATTATCTACCACCACAAAAAATTTTGGATTTTTTTTAATTTTTCTAGTATTTGTTTTGAATTTTTTACTGAGCGGGAGCAGATGAGCCCGGGCTCCAGGATGAATTATAGTGCATATTTCTACTATTTATATGAGTTAGCATTTTCAAAAGATTTTGAGCTGAAAGTTTCCTAACCTTATACTCCCTCCGTTTTTATTTAGTCCGCGTATTAGCTTTGGTCAAAGTCAAGCTTTGTGAACTTTGATAAAATCTATAAACAAAAATATTAACATATACAATAACAAATCAATACCATTAGATTCATTATTGAATGTACTTTCACATCATATAGACTTGTTATGTTAAATGTTTATATTTTTTTCTATAAACTTGGTCAAACTTTATGAAGTTTGACTTCAGTCAAACCTAATATGCAGAGTAAATAAAAACGGAGGGAGTACTAGAATCAAATATTGTTGACCCTTTTCTTGAAAAAGCTATCTTACTTACTCAAATACTCTTGTGGGAATGAAGTATCGTTGATCCATTTTCTTCAGAAAGCTATCTTCAGTGCTCAAATGCCCTACTTGCAATACTCATGTAAACCTGTATTAACTACAATTGAGGGGAGCTTTGGTGCTTAACTAGGTGTTTTGCTTTCGGTCAAAATAACTCGGTTGTGTGGGGGGGCTGTCACTATTGCTAGTTATGTATGCAGCATGGAGTGTTGCCTGCCAATTGTCTGGTGCAGCGTCATTTCACTGATGGACTGAGGGGTGATTTTATATAGCATCCAGTGCAACTTGATATTTCTTCATTCCTCAGTCATGGGAAAACTACAACCTAATATACCATCTCCATTTGCTATGTTGGGATCTCTGTATTTCATCAGTATATGAAATTGGGCATCAAATCATCTATTGATTATATGCCAAGTGACATAATCTCTTCAGTATTTGTTATTTGTCTCACACTGAATTGGTGTGTCCTGAATCTTGTACTTTGAATTTGTTTGTCTTCTCTAAAGGGTATGTATCCAAGTGTTAGTTTTTGTTAGTATTTCTGGTTACCATTTACCTGGCAAGTCATTTTTCCAAATGAGTTAGGATTTGGTTATTTTTGAAATGTCATGAAAATGGTTATTTGATAATACTTTATGATAGGGTCATTTCCTATCAATAAGGTGTTATGTGACTAAGTAGTGGTGTCCCCTTGTAGTCTGACCCTTTTTGCCTGGAAAAGCCTTAGTCTATTTATGGTCTATGCATGAACGCTCTAGAACCGTTCCATTGCTCATGTAATGAAGTTGGGAATAGGATTGCTGGTAGCTCAGAATTCTGTTTATCTGATCTTGTGCATTGATGGCAAACCTACTTTCCATCCATATAGTCCTATCCTGTGCGTCATGTGTAGTGTCTGCAAGGATGGAACAATTGTGTGATGTGAGAGAGATCAATGTTAGTTGAAATGGTATTGGTGTCGATTCTCTCTTTAAATCAAGTGTTCCATTATATTCTTCACAAAGTGATAGCAATAAAAGTGCACTTTCTTTTTGGGTGTTTTTCCCTACTGCCTCTAGCTATACATCCAGCATGCCTATCAAAATGTTACTATACATGGAAAGTTGGTTGTAACATCCACAGAATATCCATATAGGTGCTCTTTGCCAATATTGGTATTATCCGTGTACTTGGAAACTTCTGATGCTCACCAAATCTACTATTTACAGGTTCCTTTAGAAGATGAGAAAAGGTTCCGGATCGAAATGACATTCAGTCGTGGCGCTGATCTCAGCCCTCTCGAGGTACTCACCCACGTCTCTCTATTCACAATCCAGAAGTCTCTGCTTGCTTCGTACTCCATGCATTCGAGGTTACTAACAGAACGTATGGTTGGTCCAGGACAAAACCAGTGAAACATCTCCATTGCTCCAGGAGCACACCCTGCCGATAATGGGGCCCGAGAGGCTGCAGGAAGTTGGCTCTTGCCTGACACTGGACAAGTTTGAGAAGATGGTGCGGCCATTCGCCATGCCCCCCGAGGACTTTCCCCCGGCTACTCCACAAGCCTTAGGATACTTCTCCAAGGGCGCTGGGGTGCTTGAACGGCTGGCTAGTTTCTGGCCTTTTCACAAGGGCACAGCTAACGGCAAAATAACCGAAAAGGCTGCGAATTGCCAGAAGTAACTTCATGTGAATATTCATTCCTCTTTGTTAACATTTGGTGGCAACACCATTTGCGCAATTTTGGTAACTTGGGTTCGTCTTCCAGAAACTGATGAATCTCATGTGTACTTTTGCCTGGCATCTTTATCTTGAGCATGATTGTAGGTAAATCTTCAAAGATATCTGTCTGATAGGTGATGATGAGGAACTTGCATCTTGTTTTCTGCCATCTTTACAGGATCATATGAAGTAAGCTTCCGGTCCAAAAAATAAAATAAAATACCATTCCTAATGTAATATTGCGATAATACTCGGTGTTGCTGCTGCGGCAAAGGGGTGCTTCGTAAATTTTTTGCCTTGCGGTGGACGCCCTCTGGATGTTATACGATGTGAAGTGAGATCCTAGATGGACGTCCATTGATCTTTTTCTCCCGTGGATGTTCCATTCTGATCTCTCGTCTGTCCCCTGTCCACTCCATAATAGTGCTGAGGTTGTGTTCTACAAATCACACTTGTTAAGGAGCACAAGAACCAGTTGAGGCGCATGCATGGTTGTCGAAAACTGACCTTTTTTGACACAATCTACTTCCATCCAATGGACCCTGGTTCCATTCTGTCCATCTTAAATGAATCCAATTTTATTTTCCAACTGATTTTCTTATTTTGCTTTTTATTTTCCTATGTTATTATTTGCAGGTAGTTATCCCTGTTCTTTTGACCCCTACGGAGAAACAAATAGCAAGAGATGTCTGCAATGCTTTTCAACAAATGGTAACACTACTTACTTCGTTTCTCTTTATTTATAGTCCACATGCGAGCGTTAGAGCGCGACACGGAGGGCGAGGTTGTCGTTATCCTCCTCCTAGCACAACAAGGCGTCCCACTTGATGGGGTGGCGGACGGGCAGTGGAGCTGAGTTTAGAGATTTTAATATGAACTACGTACGGATGTATATAGACGTACTTTAGAGTATAGATTCACTCATTTTGCTCCGTATATAGTCTCTATTAAAATCTTTAAAAGGTCTTATATTTAGGAACGGAGGGAGTACATGTGTTGGTCTGCACACGTAGCAACTCTCTGGAAATTAAAAGTTTAAAATAAAAGGTGGATATGTATGAGAAGTGGAGGGCAACTTCACTTAAAGTTGGAGAGCAGGAGTTGCTTGTTTGCATTTTGGCCTCGAAGCATCTGGTGCTTCATGCCGGGTATTTTTGGCCAGCAAGATAAAATATGATGCACAGGTTCCCGCAAAAAAAAAAAAAAGACGCACAGGGCAAAGTGTCTCTTTCTGCCTTCTCATGGCGATAGACTTACGTGTATCTTGGGCACTATTATTTTTCGTGACTTTTCAACAAAAATAACAGACTGCGCTTTTTTCCTCTCGAGCGGAACAAATTGCACCCTTTTCTTTTGATTGGAACAAATTCACCTCTCATCGCCTCCTCTTGCTCAGAACACTCGCCATTTTAACACTCATTTGGTTTTATACACAATGGCGCAAATGTTCACTGTTTGGTTGCTGCTTCATTTGGTTGCTGTTTGGTTTCTGATGGTTCATTTGTTTTTCTTTCGCTATAGACCGCGTTTACAAGGAAGAAGCACTTTGGTAAGGAAGAGAGGGAGCTCGAGTGGGCCCATGCACAGAGGGCACCCCGTGGGATGCATCCGCCGGATGCCAAGGTGTTCCCTGTGAAGGCGGGCTACAACAAGCTGAATCAGATGACCGACGAAGCGGAGGGCTGAGATTGCAAGGTATGTAGGGACGGATTCCCAGCGGGCACTTGCAAATTGAAGAATTCCATTTGTGGGATGCTTTCCATAATCTGCCATGAGGTGATGGGGGTCGCTGCAATTCAGCAGTTGGTGCTGCATCCATCTGCTGGGGGTGCTACTGATGGGCCAGTGCAGGCAGCGGTGGCCTACTCCCCGATCCGCGAATATGGCAGGAGTGACAGCTCTATTTGCCGTAAGCTTTATGGTCCAGATGACACCAACAGCGCTGCCTGCGTATACCGCCGGAAGAATCAAGTTCTTGGTAAGCGCAGCAGAGAGGACCGAGCTCCAATGATTCTGGATGATGAGAACAACTTGCCAAAGTTCAGTTTTGAGAGCAGCAAAAAGAGCAGAGGATCACCCTCGGTGTCGCTGGAGGAGGAGACCAGGAAGGAGGACGCCAAGAAATCGGAGGCAACCAGCCATGGGGCCGCTGGTCAACTGACAGGCGCGGATGAGCGTGCCTGTCAGGAGCCATGACGATACTTTGTTGGAACTGCCGGGGCTTGGGCCGACCCCGGAAAGTTCAAGAATTGGTGAGGCTTGTGCATGCTCAGCGTCCAAAAATTTTGTTTCTTTCTGAAACTCGTCAAAATAAAAGGTTTGTAGAAGGTCTTAGATGGAGGCTAGGCCTCCATAATGTAGTTTCCTATATAGAAGAAGGCAAAGGGGGTGGCCTAGCTTTGTTTTGGGATGAAAGTGTCGATGTTGAGCTCTTTAAGCTAGGCGAGAGAATTATTGATGTATTCATTTGTAATATGCCCTCTGGAATAAAGTGGAGATGCACTTTTGTTTATGGTGAGCCTCGTACACACTTACGCCATCTTATGTGGGATCTAATGCGTAAAATGAAAAACTTAACCTCGCCAGGACCATGGCTGATGGCAGGCGATTTCAATGAGTGTATGTGGCAGGAAGAGCATTATTCTAGAACGTGTAGAAATAAAAAACAAATGTTTGATTTTAGAGAAATCCTATCCCACTGTGATCTTCATGACTTAGGTTTCTTAGGGGCGCCGTGGACTTTCGACAATGGCCAAGAAGGCGATCGTAATGTTAAAGTTGGACTTGATAGGGCGGTGGCGAACCCAGAATGGATGAATATCTTCCCAAACTATCAGGTTAACCACATAGTTAGTACAGCTTCAGATCATTGCCCCATTGAGGTGTGCTATGTGCAGCAACCTGTACACCATCCAGTCAGTCAACAGCGTAGATATGAAGCTTTCTGGGAAAAGGATAACAAATTAACTGAAGAAGTTGAGTTGGCTTGGTCAAAGCATCGACCAGCCAGAGATTTAGGAGATATTACAGCAAACCTATCAGGTGTGATGAGCTCTCTTCACGACTGGAGCAAAAGGAATTTTGGTTCTATCACAAAGAAAATAAAGGACCTTCAGAATAAAATTCAGGCTATCAGTCACCGTAATGACAGTTTTGGTAATTCTGAGCGAAAGCGGCTAAGAAAGGAACTAGATGACCTACAAGATAAAGAAGAGATTGCTTGGCGGCAAAGATCAAGAGTGGAGTGGTTGAAGGAGGGTGATCGAAATACAAATTATTTTCATCGAAAAGCTACCTGGCGCGCAAAGAAAAACTCTATCCGGAAGCTTCAAGATGAGGCGGGTAACATTATTGACAAAAAAGAGGATTTGGAAGACATGGCCACAAGTTTTTTCCAGGAGCTCTTCACCAAAGATAATCAGATCGAACCTAAGATTATTCTTGACCATGTCCAAGGCCGGGTTAATGCTGCTATGAATGATACGTTATGTAAAGAATTCACCGATGATGAGATTGCAAATGCTTTATTCCAAATCGGGCCACTAAAAGCACCTGGGGCAGATGGCTTCCCGGCTCGTTTTTTCCAGAGACACTGGGCTACATTAAAAGATGATATTATTCGGGCTGTAAAGAAATTTTTTTCGGATGGAGTTATGCCGAATGGGGTGAATGATACAGTTATTGTCCTTATTCCAAAGAAGAAAGATCCAGTTAATTTGAAGGATTTCAGACCAATAAGTTTATGCAATGTTGTTTATAAAATCATCGCTAAGTGTCTGGTAAATCGCCTTAGACCTTTGCTCGAGGATATTATATCCCCCACCCAAAGTGCATTCATTCCTGGGAGGATGATTACAGATAACGCCTTAATAGCCTTTGAGTGTATAAATACCATGCAAAAGTCCTGTGATGCCAAAGGATCGTTTTGCGCTTACAAATTAGATCTGACAAAAGCGTATGATCGTGTGGACTGGAACTACCTTGAGGGGGTTCTGAGGAAATTTGGCTTTGCAGACCAATGGATCAGTTGGACGATGAGTTGTGTGACGTCAGTCAGGTATGCCGTGAGAATGAACGGGACTATCCTCCAGTCCTTTTCGCCTTCTCGGGGCCTGCGTCAAGGTGACCCGTATTCTCCTTACCTATTCCTGCTCGTCGCCGATGGTCTCTCTACTCTGCTACAATCGGAGATCAACACCGGTCATATTCAGGAGTTCAAAATCTGCAGAGGGGCGCCTGGCATTTCTCACTTACTATTCGCGGATGATAGCCTGTTATTCTTTAAGGCGAATCAGGACCAAGCCTCGAGAATTAAGAATGTACTAATGAGGTATGAAAAGGCTACGGGTCAACTGTTAAGTCCTAGTAAATGCTCTATCATGCTTGGCAAATCCTGTAGTAAGGAGGAAGGAAAGAGAGTGGCTCAGGGTGTTCAGAAAATTGATTTTGAAGAAAAGTATCTGGGACTGTCGGTCCCTGAAGGAAGGATGAAGAATGGTAAATTTCAGCCCATTAAAGAGCGTTCATTGAAGAGATGTACGGATTGGTGTGAGAGATATTTATCCAGTGCGGCTAAGGAGAGCCTCATAAAATCGATACTCCAGGCACTATCTACCTATGCCATGAGTGTGTTCAAATTTTCTGCAGGCCTGTGTGAGGAGCTGTCACAGATCACCAGAAACTTTTGGTGGGGGGACGAAAATGATAGAAGGAAGATACACTGGCTTGCCTGGGATAAGTTGCTAATGCCAAAAGAGAAGGGGGGTATGGGATTCCGGGACCTCCGCTTATTTAATCAAGCCCTCCTGGCGAAGCAGGCTTGGCGGCTTATCCAATTTCCGGACAGCTTATGTGCGAGACTGCTAAAGGCAAAATATTACCCACATGGCAATCTTGCTGATACTGCTTTTATCCAGAACGCGTCACCGTGCTGGCAAGGAATCTGTCATGGTTTGGATCTCCTTAAGAAAGGCATCGATTTGGAGGATTGGTGTAGGTGATAAAGTCAGAGTGTGGAGAGATAATTGGATCCCAAGGGGAAATTTAAAAATCACTGGGAAACAATCTCATACTAGGATAAAGTGGGTCTTCGAGCTGATCGATCCAGTGACAAGGACATGGAATGAGGAACTGATTAGGAAAATATTACTACCTCATGATGTTGACGAAGTGCTAAAAATTCGCCTCCCACAGTCTACCTCTGAGGATTTTATAGCATGGCATTTTGAACGCTCAGGTGTCTTTTCGGTTCGCAGTGCGTACAGGCTAGCCGTTAATGACAAGGAGGCGAATCGAGATTTGGGACAAAGCAGTACGGCGCCAACTGGAGAAAGAAAGATTTGGAGCGTGCTTTGGAAAGCAAATGTTCCTCCCAAGATTAGAAATTTTGGGTGGCGACTGGCGACGGAATCACTCGGAGTCCAGACAAGTAGACATAAGAGAGGGTTGGAGCTATTCCCTACATGCTCTATCTGTGGGATGGAACCAGAAGATGGATATCACGCAGTCATGAGATGCACAAAAGCTAAAGCCCTGCGTGACACCATGCGTGAGGTCTGGAACCTTCCCCGGGACACTGATCTCACATGTACGGGGCGTGAGTGGGTCCTTCTAACTCTTGATAAGGCGAATGAGGAGGAGCGTACACACCTCCTTTTTCATCTGGTGGCGAGCATGGCACCTTAGAAATAACATTATATTTGATGACGGGAAAGATACAATAAAGGCATCAGCAGAATTCCTAGAAAGTTATGCTAGCTCCTATGCGGCGATCAGAGCGGGACAGTCGCTACCTGACTTTAAAGGAAAAGAAAAAGTGATGCCAGACATTTCATTCCGTGAGACTAAACAGAGAGTTGCAGATTATCAATGGGCCAGACCTAACTCAGGTTGGCTCAAACTAAATGTTGATGCAAGCTTTATTCAGGAGACAAACCATGGAGCTTGGGGGGCTGTTCTACGAGATACAAATGGGGCGGTGATTGGATCTGCTTGGAACACAATCACTAACTGCGCTAGTGCTGAGGCGGCCGAAGCTAAGCCTGTCTTGAAGGAATCCGAGATACCATGCAGTTCATAGACCGGCCAGTAGTTATTGAGAGCGATTGTGTGAATGTCATCCAACAAATTTCTTCAAAGGACTTTAATAGATCTCCCATTAGTAGCTTGTGTAGGAAAATTCAGAGTTTGCTGGGCCAACTCCCTGATTTTACTATTGCTAAGATCTCTAGAAATGGCAATAGGGTTGCCCACGCTCTCACTAGTTTTGGTAGGAGTGGTGTGAGTAAGGATGTGTTGATCGGTTCAGTTCCAGCCTGCGAGTTGTGACTGGTCGATGATGATTGTAATGAACCTATGTTGATTATTTAATATAATACACACCTTTTTCAAAAAAAAAAATTCTTGAAAGTTATGAATCTGATTATGTGCTTGTTGGTGATTCATGGCAGGCTCAGGGAGCTTCACACTCTCAAGGGGCATGTGGAGTCGGTTGTGAAGCTGAAGGGCCTTGACATCGACACCATTCAGCAATCTTACACCGTTTGATGGGTTCAAGTATCCTTAAGAGTTAACAGAGGGATTGCTGCATAGGAATAACAGACTTTTGCCCTCTGTTATAGTTGGCTTATAGCCGCCGACATTACCAGTTCGATATATGAAGGTGTTTCATGTGCTATCAGTCCAGTATTAGAGGTAGGGCAGAAACCAAATAGACCAAAAGAGCAATCAAATAACCCTTTCTAGCCCTCTTTCCTTTTTCTTTGTATCAACTATAAACCACTGAATTGTCTTCAATTGGATGGGATATCCTAGCTCGTCTGAGAGCGAGCTTCGCTTCAACCAAATCTTTCATAAAGGGATGGCGATATGCCTCGAGACAAACAGAACACCACTCTGAGCCTCCGAGCTTTCAGAAGCTAATCTGGTATCTTTACGAATTATTACTATCAGATAAACTTCCACCCATTGTGCGTGCGTGCCAGCAACAATAGTTACACCCATGCATACATAGCCGTATGCATCTCCCAGATGCAGAGGCCGGGGGTCATCCTCCTTTTCTAAAATAAAAAAAAAATTGTGCGTGCGTGCCAGCAACAATAGTTACACCCATGCATACAGACATCAACAAGTACAAGTAACCTTTCCGCGAAGCTAATGAAAATGAGCAGCTTGTAGAGCATTTGCCTTCTCGGCAGCCACTGAAGCATCCTCGGCTCTGCCCTCCACTGCGTATGCTTTCTCCTGCAAAAAAAAAAAAAGCGCAAATCAAAAGCGATGATAATATCATGGTCTTCATCAGAGTTACTGGGGTACAGATAAGAGTTCCGGCATCTGGGGAATGTCTTCTTATGTCTAATGATCGCAGCTCAACTGAGTTTGCAGAGTTGCTATTATAATTATTTTTAGATCAGAGAAAAGGGATGCTAATATCATCCACTGCAAAGGCAGCTACATTCGTAGGAGGGTCAATTGCTAGAATCGACAACATCAAATTAGTGTTACTACTAGGTTCATCGTGAAATTCAACTTTATAATAATGCACAATTACGTTCACGCGAGTCAACCAATTTTCATAGATATTGGTGGTCGGATGTCACCTTCAAGACACAACAGTTTCATCAGTGTCCAAATAGACAAATCATCTTGTATTATGAGCCACAACAATTTCTAAATTCCAGATAAAATTCTCAACCAGTTTGGTGGATTGGTGTAAGTTGATACATGCCAAGTTCATTTTCTGTAAGGCTATCAGCTCATGAGTTCACAGATGCTGCATTTTGGATGAAAGTTTTCAAACCTTTAGTGAGTCGGTTAAGAGACAACAGTGAGAATACAGTGTATAAAATGGAAAGAAAGCAATGTGGTTGCAAAAGCACTCTACCAGCAAGCGCCACAGGAAAGGCGCGCCCTGTCGTTTGCTGATTTGTTTGACGAGCAGCTCAATTGCTGTGCACAATCCAAATTGTGTTAGCTAGCTCCTCATATAAAGGGCAACAAAAAAAATTACTAGTTATCTTTTTCAAGCATTGAAGACCAACTACCTGTAGATGTCTCTCCAGCATCTATTAGCACAGTGTACCAAACTTCATTGAAGACGTCCACTTGTTCATCCGATGCACCAATCATCTGATTGTATGTACCATGTGTTGATGTTCAGTAAAAGCAAATTCATGACTACTTGTCTTGAAAGACTATGTTTGGTGATCCTACTTTATAGCCAAGCCCATGGAAGTCTGGACCCAGGGTGTCAAACACCGCCTTGTGCTCTCCTTTTCCATATTTATAAACAGCATCGGCTAGCTGTAACAAAGAGAACAACAAATGGCAGCAAAAAGTCGATCAACTTCCCCACCGAAAATTTGTGATTTTATCACTGAGAACGAATGATGCAATAGACAAGCAAGCAAGAAGTAGAGGAAATTACGAAATAACAAGAGATACTGGAAAGCAACATTATTTGATATCAGTCCACCACAAATGAACGTATTACTGTGTCACAGTCAGATTTAGGAACCAAAATCGAGCATCCCACTTTTCAAGAATATTAATACTTTTTTTCCTTCAAACTGTCAATGTTCTCTTAGGTAATAATTACACTGTACATGTGGCTCTCCAATAGCATTTGACCTTGCATAAAGAATTTAGCACACCTGAATTGCCTTGTGCATCACTTGCTGTCTCTTCGTGTCCATTGAAGAGACTCTGAACGAAAGAAAACAAATATTGAGAACGCTTGTAACATGACAGTCAACAAATGTTGAGAACACTTGTAGCATGACAGTCTTCTGTTTCCAGTAAAAGAGAACCATTCAGATATCTGACCTTGATCGTAGTGAGTCCAGCAGATTTTCTGCTGCTTCAATTTCATTCATACATGGTAATGCCCATAATAAAAGTAAATCAAGGAGCCATTCCGCATGCCAAATGGACTGGAGAAAGTTCAAACTGGAATAGTCAGAAGAATGGATCTCTTATAGCTTTAGTTTATATCTTAAAATGCTCTTAAGAATAGGCAACACAATTAAATCTACATCTTCTAATTTGAACTAAAACCACGACGAGTAAATCGGAACGGAGGGAGTATATGAAAAATGTTTCCAGTAGTACCTCATTCTTAAGCTCATCTAGCAATGTTGTTAGCCTCTCTTTGGCCGGACCTATCTCACCACGTATATATAAACGGAGTAGCAAACCGAGAGCATTCAAGTACACCTGAAGTGATGAGAATTATTCAGTGTCTGTCTCGGATGTCAATATCTGGGAAAAAAAATTACCAATGACATTATAATACCTCTGCTGGCTCACAATCACTTCTATCGAGTTCCTTCATGATGTTTTGATCATATACCTCCAGAACTTTCCTAATAGGGGATTCACCTTCCAAGTAACAGACTGCCACATGCCACCAGTTGTGGGTAAACCTACAAAGAAGAAGGAAACAGATTTTCTAAGAAATCACATTCCTGCTTTTTTATTCGCATCACTAGAAAGGGTATCAAGTGGAGAACCGCATACATAAATGATGAGCATGCTGTCCATGATGGAGAACATGATTCCATGAATTCAGTAGCTTCTCTGAAGCGACATTCCTGCTGGAAAACATGGCACATCTGCAAGATAGAATGTAGGATGTAGCTTGTATTAAAGAACGTTTTCTTGCCTTAATGTGCACAGGTCAGCTAGTAAAACTCGTATGCTAAGGTAAGTTATTTAATTTAACAGCCCTTGCATGAGGAGAATTCACTAAGAACATACAGACATATCCCGCCATAACAAGAAAATCACCATGACTTCTCTTTCACAAAGAAAGTCTTTACTATTGTGTCTTCCAAAGAAATGAAAATGTAAGGACATGGAATACAGAGGATCAAAGTTAGAAGAAATAAGGTTATAAGCATCTGAATGACTCACCAGCTAAGCTAAATGAAACTGATTGTGTCATGTTTGTCCAGTCCAAGAACTCTAAACATTGGAAAAGTTTTGAATAAAGAGCAGGGCCATAGACCTTTTTCATGAAAAAGGAAACAGTTCAAGAACTACTTGGGTCTATGTGCAGATCCTGCAAGAAAAACCTCGTTTGGCAGAGTTTGCAGCACAGCACAAAGCATCCACACTACCAACCCTTGGTGATGTGCAACGCATCACTCCCCTATGAGTTATCCAGGGTCATGTTGCCTTCTAATCATCCTAAACGATGCCACGAGTACATCTCGATCAAGTAGGGAGTAAACCATTTTGTTCCCTGGCATGGGATTTAACTGTAACTTAAGACTTATGGATAGGTCAACTGTTTTAATCAGCTAGCAATCAGCCCTGGATGATTATTGAATATTTAACGGTAGACATGAGCCTGGTATTCAGTTTTATTAGGACAATCTGTGCTAAGTATGAAAGAATTTCCAGTGGTAATTAAGGCGAAGGACTCTGTGAAAGGAGCAGAGCATTAAAGTTGCAGCATAGTGTGCTAATTGCTATTGGATTCATTTAGTTGAAAGTTGAAACTGTATCAAGTGACTGTGGCCTAGAGGAGGATTTTAACATCTTGATTAGCAGAGTTTGATCTCTATCCTATTGCATAGTTTTAGTTCAGTTTATGGTTATAATAAGTTCTCAACGCTTGTTATTTTTGTCGATGGTAATTTGTTCTAAGTTAGCAAGTCTAAACACTGGATCTCTGTATATTCGATACCTCAAAATACTCTCATACTTGGAAAGCTATTTCTTTACACACGTATATGGCATCAACAAGATTAAAAAAATGCTTGATGCTATTATTCAGCAGGTTAATTATGTGACTGATTTACTAAATACCTATGTCACCAGGTATATAAGGTTCATACCACTTACAAGTCAGCAACTAGATGTAATCACCAAAGCCAAATATAGCCAAATGACAAAACATCCACATACATTATGCTGTGACCAGAAGTCGTTCTTGTTTATAGCCAAGCCTTTGCGAGCAGCTACCTCAGCTTCGTCCATTCTTCCAAGCTCTAGCAAAGGGAAAGCAAGCATGCCATATATATAGTTCCGATCTTGGTTCTCCGGCAAAACCTGATCAGCAATGAGCGACATGAATCAGTCAGAAAGAGTACTTTCTTAGTACAGTAGCATTTTCATACGAGGAGCTGCTTGATTTGAAGTTTCTGCATTTGGATATCAGCACAACCACACAACTTCTAATGAACATGGTAAAAAGTTATTACACTGTCACTGGTTTCATTCAGTGGGCTACCTACCCTGATGTTAGGAAACAGCAGCAGGCATACAACTCCTTTGAGCAACTACTTAATTTTATTTCGCTGAAAGTTTCTGCGGGTGTTACTAAAAGTTGTCCCACACAAGTGCACCCAATTCACAAAAGAAACGGCATTGCTATCCCCGGGTGTTAAATATGAAATTGTAAGCACAAAACCACACCTCTTTGTGGTAAATACTGAGCTTACTTGTTGAACAAATTCGAGGGATGTGTCCGGGCGTCCGACATAGAAGCAGAGGAGCTGCGCCCTCTTGAGGGACATGAGATCCCTGGGGAATTCCTTGAGCAACTGTCACATACAAGCATGATATTCAGTTTCATCAGTCAATTGGTGGTCGTCTTCCGCAGTAGCACACACTTCCAGTTTCCAAATCTGCAGGAGAAATCGAATCAAGCCGCGAGAGCGAACCTGGAAATGGCGCTCGATGGCCACCTCCGTGTCCCTGTCCTCGCCGACGAGCGCCGAGAGCGCCCGGAACACCGCCCGCTCGTACCCCGTCGCCTTGCCCTGGTTTGAAGCAGGCGAACACGCTGAAGGTCAAGGGAGGATTCGGAAGGGGAAAAGGAGCGAGGAGACTGACCGAGCGGACGGGAGACTTACGAGGCTGCCGGCTGCGGCGGCGAGGAAGGCGGCGGCCCCGGCGCGGTCGCGCGGGCCGACGAAGTGCGCGGCGTGCAGCGCGGCGAGCGCGCAGGACGGGTCGGCGGCGGCCGCGCGGAGCACGGCGCGCCCCCGGCCGCGGCCGAAGGCCATGGTCTGCGCGTAGTAGTCGTCCAGCGCCGCCGCGCAGTCCGGCGACGCCGTCCGGTACTCCTGCCCCCACATGTCCCTCCTCACCTCCCCCTCCCCCTCCCCCTCCATCTGCCGCCGCCTTGCTAGCTCGTCTCCGCTGCTTGGCCGCTCGTGGGAGTGGGAGGAGGGGGGTCGAGAGGCCGCGTGGGGGTGGGAGTGGTTGTTGCGGAGGCGTGCCGTGCCACCGCTCGCGACGTCCACGTCCGCGCGTGGTGGTTCGGCGGTCAGACGGCAGGGGTTGGGGGTGGGGGGCGCGTGTTGCGTCGTCCCGCGCGTCAGTGGTTTTGGGGCAGTGATCCTCCCGATGCGGAGTCGCCTCGCGGCCGCCGGATGCCGACGCGGTGGAAGAGTTGTTTGGACCGTAGCACTAGCAGTAGATTTGACCTTATTAGACATGGTAAAAGAAATAGTGGCACAGTTGCTGATTGGGAGTGTGGTAAAAAAAAATTTAATTTTTTTTTTGAGGATGGAGTGTGGTAATTTTGGATGGACGAGGAAGGAGTGAAAGTGAAGTCTGATTCAAACCTTAAGGTCGTAAAGCTCGTTGAAAAGGAAACCTTCGTCCTCGAATATCCGAAGCCCCTCCATAAACTCAGTCCATTTTTAACCTTTAAGGCTGTACCCAAACGAGGTTCCCTGCTTGGCATCGAAAAAGGCCGGGATGGCTTGTTTTAGGCACCGCCTATTGGCGGGTCCCACAAGATCGCATCCGCCTCTCCCTTCTCTCCTCCCGTGAGGCGCGCGGCCGCCCGACGACGAAGAAACTGGCGCCGCGCTGCGGCTGCCCCGGTGGCCGGTGGGACACGCGACAGCCCAGGCCATGCAAGAGCTGGTGAGACGGGCGGCAACTCGCCAATGTAGGAAGCTGGTGAGAGAGGAAGAGCAACTTGAGCCTGAGAAGCAACATTGAACTTTATGCAATTCCACATGGTTGCTAGCAATTTGGTTCCTCCTAAGTCCTCAAGCATAATGGATTACTCACAAGGCATCTTAATCAAATGGGGTAATAACATATATAACAATCTGAACATACAAATCTTCATCAGTAAAGCACTAGACATCATCTCCCCAAGCAGCAATTAACATCGTGAAGTGGTCTCAACAACAGATCCGAGGTAATATTTCATAGATTGAAAAGAGGACGGAGATGAAGGTAATGATGGAGATGGTGCTAGCAAAGATTGGAGTCGGTGATGATCCTCCCCCACAATGAATATAGTGTTGGTGATGCTGATGGCTTTGATTTCCCCTGTCCGAAGGGGAATGATCCCGGCATATCAGTCCTCTATGAGAGAGAAGTGTTTTGTTATGTTTCCACCTTGAAGATTGTGGTGAAAAATTCATGTAAATAAGAGGCATAGGTTTTAGGGTCAAATATGACCAGGGGCGCTGGAGAGAGGCACTGGTGCCATGTGAGCCTCACGCGCCCCTGGCTCGCGGCCCAGGTCAGGCCGTGTAAGCCTCGTAGGCACCTCCCTGGCTTGAGTCCGGTGCCCCTGGCTCGCGGCCCAGGTCAGGCCGTGTAAGCCTCGTAGGCACCTCCCTGGCTTGACTCCGGTGCCCCTGGCTCGTGGCCCAGGTCAGGCCGTGTAAGCCTCGTAGGCACCTCCCTGCCTTGAGTCCGGTTCCCCTGGCTCGCGGCCCAGGTCCGGCCGTGTAAGCTTCGTAGGCACCTCCCTGGCTTGAGTCCGGTTCCCCTGGCTC
>NC_041387.1:22614306-22670929 GCF_002162155.2 Triticum dicoccoides
TGGCTCGTGGCCCAGGTCAGGTCGTGGAAGCCTCACAGGCACCTCCTTGGCTTGAGTCTGGTGCCCCTGGCTCGCGGCCCAGGTCAGGTCGTGGAAGCCTCACAGGCACCTCCCTGGCTTGAGTCCGGTGCCCTGGCTCGCGGCCCAGGTCAGGCCGTGTAAGCCTCACACGCACCTCCCTGGCTTGAGTCCGGTGCCCCTGGCTCGCGGCCCAGGTCAGGTCATGTAAGCCTCAGAGGCACCTCCCTGGCTTGAATCCGGTGCCCCTGGCTCTCTTCCCATGAAATTTAGACTTTATGTTTTCTTTTTCTGGTTTTTTGAAGCTCCAAGCAACTAGTTTCTTTGTTGCTAGTATTATTGGTCGTTTTTTTAGTTTTCTGACAATCCCCTTCTCCATTGCTACATGCAAATTAGGAAGACAAAGACATAAGAATGGGTTGATGATGTGTAAAATATGTATAATTTTGTGATAAGAAATAATGATGTAAAATGGACGCATCACACTTCCGCGACATTGTCTCCACCATCACCACCATCGAGACCTATCACCAATTTTTTTTTCTAAAAGAAACTACAAACCCTGTAAAAAAAATCAGGGTTGCCCCTCACCTTAGGTAACACAAGGCAGCCAGAGACGAATGAGACGTGTCAACCAGCTTATCCATGTGCCTTTAAATCAAAGTCTCACAGAGACATTTTCTTAAAAAAAAGAGTAGGTCCCATGGAGACTTAATCCATTTTTTTGACATTATCCATGTGCCTTTGACGAGTGAGACGTGTCAACCAGCTTATCCATCCGCTTTTAAATCAACATCTCATGAAGACCTTTTCTAAAAAAAATGTAGGTCCCATGAAGACTTGATCCATGGTTTTGTGTAAGGTGATATTTGTGTGCGACTTGATCTATGGTTGCCCCGTCGTTGCTTTCATCTCGCCCGTCCATTCATGATCCAACGGTCCCTGTGCTCCCCCCTCGACGGTTGGTGCCACTGCCACTGAAGCCTTCAACTAACCAACCAACCCGCGGGCTCTCCTCCATTCACAGAAAAAAATCCGCATCCCGCTGCGACAAGATCCAAGCATCATTCACAGAAAGAAAGAAGAGGCGCCATGAACCTTGGGCACGTCGAGGAGGAGGTCGGGAAGCTCAGGGAGGAGATCCAGAGGCTCGGCCAGCAGCAGCCCGACGGCTCCTACAAGGTGCGTATCCACGAACCAGTCTCAGATCCGCCATCTCCCCCGCGCTCTGCCCCGATCTCGACCCCCATTCTCGCGGCCGTCCCACGCCGGCGCGCGCGCCGCCGATCGCCCGACGCGGGTTCTCCCGCCATTGCCCGTTTTGCCGGGTCCCGCGGCGACCTGTGCGGTTCCGCTGATGTGTGCAC
Source organism: Triticum dicoccoides (assembly GCF_002162155.2). NCBI lineage: Eukaryota > Viridiplantae > Streptophyta > Magnoliopsida > Poales > Poaceae > Triticum > Triticum dicoccoides. The sequence continues at coordinate 22,615,692 of NC_041387.1, forward strand.
GGGCCGGCGGATTCGTCCGTCTGCATGAGCGAATCGAAAATGATGCGTGCAGCGCAGATCCATGATTTGCACCGTAGTTCTGAGCCTTGCCCCGACTTGTTTGGGACTGAAAGGCTGTGTTTTTCTTGTTCTTGTTGTTGTTGCTGCTGAGACCAGTAAAAGCAGGGCCATGGAACATAGCTGATGATGAAACCCATTTGCTTTTGGAACAAAGTGAATGGTCTGGATAACTGATAAGCTGGTGAATAGATCGAATCAAACCCGTAGTAAGGCGAATTTCCCCTTCCGTGCCCGTGGGACGGAATTTTACCAAGTGTAAATTTTCCTACTATTGTTACTGTGTGATGTGTTCAGTATGATGGTGTGTTCACAGTTTATCCGCTGGACGCGCACAAGTGTTAAGAAACCACATGGCGCTGCTTTGTAAATAAAGGTCTGGATAACTGACAAGCTGATGAATAGATCGGATCAAAACCATAGGACGAAATTCCCCTTCTTTGCCTGTGGGACAGAATTTTACTACTGTATAAATTTCCCTATGGTTACTGTATATTCAGTTCGGTGTGTTCACATTTTATCCACTGGGCGCGCAGAAACCACCAGCTTGCCGCACATGGCACTGCAGTCTGATTGGCAATCAAGACGTCCACTACAGTTTTATGAGAAAGAAATTTACACAGAATTACTGCGTAACTGTGCACTTTCTCTAGAATTTTCGCAAGCCGCGGCTAAGTTTTCCTTATAACACTGTAGTACAGTTTTATCTGAATGTTGACTATTTCAGGAAGACGGTTATGTCCATTAAGTTGCTGTTATAGCCTGCTCATAACCGGATGAGATTAGACAAGAACATGAATAACGCATTGCACCGTCTAATGGGTTTTGCATTCCCATTCCAAGTGTCAAGTTGCCTAGTATTATGTCATGTTGTAGGCTTCAGTCACATATTCCCTTTTGTTTCTTCTTTCTTGGCCATGTAAGGTTCTATAGTGCTTATTAGTGGCTTAAAATGGCTCGTCGCTGTGATTTCTCCATCTTCCTCTTTTGTGACAAATGCTAAATTAAGTACACCCTCTGTTCAGTAATGTTGGTCGTTTTTGCCATGGTCATGAGAATGAAGGAGTATCCTCAGTTAATCACGATTTCCTTCTCTTAATCCTAGGTCCTCTAATTTTTTCTTAATTCTGGTGTGCTCTCTCCAAGGAAGAGCATTAACAGGAGAAATACTTGTTAATCAGAGCAATGCCAAAACGACACACACTTGTGGACTCGATGAGATGCCTAAAACCATTCTTTTACCTAGAAAATGTAAAACGACATACACTTCTGGACTTGATGAGATGGCTAAAACCACCCATTTTGCCTAGAAACTGTAAAATGATATATGCTTCTCGACTTGATGAGATGGCTATAACCACCCCTATCTCTGGACTTGGGAGGGAGACTTATTGTGTGTAGCAGTCAATCACATATTTCTTAACTTGCCTCAGCCTTTAACCCTTCATAAATTTTGACATCAAAACAGACAAATGGACACAAGAATACTTCAGTCAGCGTGACATCATTATTGTAGACTTCAGAGCTGCATAAATCTTGATGTTTCATACTTATGCTGACATGGCATATTCGTGAAGCACAACACTGCAGCAGGCAACTGAACTCATGATTCAAAGACTTGCTAAATGCAGTTCTTATTTCACTGAAAGGGTTATGTGTTTGTGAGTTCTAAACATGCATCCTATTAGCATCGTTATCAATGCTTGGGCTTGTAACACAGAAACTTATATGATTTTACAGGAACCATAGAAACTTATCCATGAGAAAGTTTGTAGCACAGCTTTCCTGCATCTTGTGAACATAATCAATGGATTTCAACTTTTGTAATTGAAGTATTGTGCTTTGCAGGTCAAGTTTGGTGTCATCTTCAATGACGACAGATGCGCAAACATATTTGAAGCATTAGTTGGCACCTTACGGGCCGCCAAGAAGAGGAAAGTTGTCACCTACGATGGTGAAATGCTTCTGCAGGGTGTTCATGACAATGTGGAGATAACCCTCTTCCCTCCCTCCACGGTTGCTGCCACTTGAAGTTTGCAACACCGGCAAGTCTCCCACATTATTGTGTCAATCTGCTTGTAATTTGTTGTGCTTAAATTCCCATGAACCGTTTGGTGCTCCTAGAAGAGTACTATTGTGAGATGTGAACTCATGATCTATGCAATTGCTTTGCTCTATTGCTTGCATGGTTGTTGAAACCCGGTGCTGATGTACTGTGTTGTGAAAGATAGAGCGACAAGCTCCAACTTTGAAGTAAATGGCCACAGTTATTGAGAGTGTACTTCACATTGCTTTGTCTGACAATGACATGTATAGTACTGTGCAGATAGCTCCAACTTTGGAATACTTTCTTTTCTTTCTTCACACCATGTTATATAAATTGTGGGAGAGCTGTACAGTGTATGTGCACTTGTGTGTAGAGCTATATAACTAGTTTGTTTTGGTAGTGTGGAGTGACTCTTTCTCTTCATACTTCCTCCGTCCCGAATTACTTGTTGTAGAAATTGATATAAATGGATGTATCTAGAGTTAAAAATACGTCTAGATACATTCATTTCTATGACAAGTAATTCTGGACGGAGGGAGTATTAGTCACGACTCGTGAGGATAGGAGACATTGGGAAGAAAATAACCAGCCTGAAGAGGCAATTCGTTCTTCCTTAGCGTCACCTTTCATGGATGGGGCAAATGATAATCAGTTCATGGAAAGTGTTGTGATGATAGTTTTTGTTATAGTCATCCACGACGTTGGGATGTGAGGTCTGACCTTTTGCAGGATTCATCAGCTTCGTGATCAAGAATTTGACCGGTCTTCCCTTGCTAGCACCGGACTTCCTAGGGTTGATGTAGAATTTATGATCATGTCTGGTTCTACCTATATAGTTTTTAAAATCTGTGATACATTGGAATCTCTGTATGAGAAAAATAGGGCAAAGAAGAGAGCATTTGGTACTTTGTCATGACAAATGTATACAACAAATCACAAGAAATGGTTGAATCAAATAGGGTCAAATGATAATGTTGAACACGATCACAATTTTGTTAGAATTTTTACAGGTTAAGATTCTACCAAGTAAAGACTCCTAGGATAATTTTGAGAGGCTCCATACAATGTTGAACATGATCCAGTTAATGATAGGGTTGTATGGACTAGATTGAGATTCTGATAAAAATTGGTCTTGTGGCCAGTGACCACAAACTTTATCTTCTTACTGACCATATATAGTACAAGGATTTCGGATACCAAGAGTACGGATTACTATCAGAACAAACTAAACACTTTTGGCCTTCAGCAAAAGGGGAAAGACATTTATCTTCAACAAGTATCGTTCCAATCTTCTACAAACTTCCAAACACAAAGTCGAGAACAAACAAAAGGACGTGGATGGCTAGAGAATGCATTGCAAGTCTAGTATTCCATGTTTTTTGCATTTGAAAATTGGTTTGTGCATAAGGATGGGAGGCATAATAATGCACGTGCAATTATCAAGACGACAGAGAACACAAGACTTCAGACAACAAGTCTGTTTGGTTGGTGCCTAAATTTGCCACACTTTTTGTGCCAAATGTGTCAGCAAGTCACAACTTTTGCGGGGAGAAAATTATTAGTCACGGTAAGACTTGGCAAGAAATCTTATGTACGATAAGCAGGGTAGGGTGCTAAGGGCATCTCCAGCCGTTGGCCCCCCCAGGACGCATACAAATCGCCCCCTGGGGGCGAGCCGGCGATACACTCGGCGCTGGGGGCGGTTTTGCGCCCAGTCGTCGCCCCCAGCTCGCCCCGAGGCGCCGAAATTGGCCCACTTTGCAGCCTAATTTCGGCGAATAAACGGCCCATATGGGCGAGAATAGGCCCGTAATCGGCGTGGTTTCGCCATGTCTCGGCGTTCAATTATCAACACAATTATTCCTTATCACATATTTCATCACAGAAAAATCAAATACTTCAACAAAATACTACAACAACAAATAGTTCAATACAAATTATATAGTTCAACAAATAAAAACTCGTATTTTATCACGCGGCGTCCCCCTTGAGCCTCCATAGGTGCTCAATCAGATCTTTCTGCAGTTGATGATGCACCTGTGGGTCTCGGATCTCCTGACGCATACTGAGATAGGCAGTCCAAGTTGCCGGTAGCTGGTGATCAAATTCGGCTAGAGGACGCTGCCTGTAGTATGGTTCAGTGTCAAACACTGGGTCTTCTTGCTCGCTCTCGATGATCATGTTGTGCAAGATGACACAGCAAGTCATGATATCCCACATTTGATCTTTCGACCAGGTCTGAGCGGGGTACCGAACAACAGCGAATCGAGATTGGAGCACACCAAATGCCCGCTCGACATCCTTACTGCAAGCCTCCTAAACCTTCGCAAACCAGGCGTTCTTGCCTCCTGCCACAGGGTTTGAGATCATCTTTACAAATGTCGACCATCTCGGATAGATGCCGTCAGCTAGATAGTACCCCTTGTTGTATTGGTGCCCATTGATCTCGAAGTTCACCGGAGGAGAATGACCCTCAACGAGCTTGGCAAAAACAGGAGAGCACTGCAACACGTTGATGTCATTGTGAGTTCCTGACATACCAAAGAAGGAGTGCCAAATCAAGAGGTCCTGTGTGGCTACCGCTTCAAGCACCACACTGCAACCGCCTTTGGCGCCTTTGTACATCCCCTGCCAACCAAATGGGCAGTTCTTCCATTGCCAATGCATGCAGTCGATGCTTCCAAGCATCCCAGGAAATCCTCTTGCTGCATTCTGGGCTAGGATCCGAGCAGTGTCTTCCGCATTGGGTGTTCTCAAGTATTGTGGCCCAAACACTGCCACCACTGCCCGACAGAACTTGTAGAAACACTCTATGCTGGTGGACTCGGCCATGCGCCCATAGTCGTCAAGTGAATCACCGGGAGCTCCATATGCAAGCATCCTCATCACTGTCGTGCACTTCTGGATGGAGGTGAATCCAAGAGCGCCAGTGCAATCCATCTTGCACTTGAAGTAGTTGTCAAACTCCCGGACGGAATTCACAATCCTGAGGAAGAGCTTTCGGCTCATCCGATAACGGTGCCGAAATGTTCTCTCGCCATGAAGTGGAGCATCGGCGAAGTAGTCGGAGTAGAGCATGCAGTAGCCTTGCAGACGATGCCGGTTCTTTGCTTTCACCCGCCCCGGCGCCGAGCCACCTCGACGCGGTTTTTCATTGATCGCCAGCAGCTGGGCGAGGGCGGCGAGCACCATCAGATGCTCTTCTTCCCGGACGTCGGCCGCGGCTTCCTCCTCCAGCAGTGCGGCGAGCTCTCCCTCCTCATCCGAGTCCATCGCCGAGACAGTCAAAACGCCGAACACCTTGCGCTCGGTGGGCGTGTACCCGCCGTTAAACCGCGCCTACGCGGCCGGAGACGGCGGCCGGAAACGACCAGCTGCTGCGGGAGGGGCTGCCGCGGCGAAGCGCTGCTATTTTCCGGCGGGGAATGGCTGTCTAGCGGAGTAGGCCGGCGGCCGTCGCCGAGATGTAGCTAGTGGTGGCCGAGGGCGCGGGGGGTGCGAGGCGAGTCGGGGGAAGAAAACCTTGACTTTTCCCCTGTCGGTGTGGGCCAGGCGTGCTTTTCCCTAGCGCGCGGAGCCCCCAACGGCTCCCCAGCGCGCCGGGTTCGGCCTGTGACCGCCGGGCGGAAAAAAGGTCCGAACCGGCGATTTTCGGCTTCCTGGGGGCGCGACTGGGCCGTTTTTTCGGCGCCGGCGCGAAAAAAACGCCTGGGGAGGCCTTCCTGGGGGCGCAGCTGGAGATGCCCTAAGAAATTATGGCACACCACAAGTGATCCAATTTAAGAAGCAAACATTACATCACGAGCATGCAACATGCCTAACACGGGTGGGTGGAAGGAATTCTGCAAGTTAGGAGCTGGTTCAAATGTGGCCCAACAGATAAATTTTGTGATTAAAAATAAATAAATGTCTAGCAGTTTCCTAGCAAGAGATCCAATGTTAAAAATTTATAGCGATCAACAACATTGCGATGTGAGGTCTTACTTGTGCATTGTTCATATGAGCATCTGAAACAACAAGTCACAAACATGGCAATTGGTGAAGTCCACCTCAAAAAGGAAAACCACATCTGGTATCATCTATGGTTTAAGCATGCAGCAACTAACATGATTAGGGGTTTAAATATCTGGGGTAGGCTTGTCTCTAGGCCTTAGTATGAGCATAGCTTCCGGAGACGCCTTTTCACACGTCGCCAACTCCTTACATGCTTCCACGTAAGCTTTGGTTTCTTCTCCATGGTTGAAACTGACAAAAAAGTATTCAATCATCCTTGCTTTTGATAGCAGAAACTTCATAAACCACATGTCATTTGGTAAATACTTCGGATGATCCACCGAGACATGTTTGAGATTAGCAAACAGGTCATCATATGTCACTGCATCAAGAATATCTTGGTCGATGGCATCATCATTGTCAGTTTCAACTTCCGGCCTGACTACCTACACAAGGAAGTCCAAGATTGCTGTGTTAGTTAAACAACTCAATCCATTAATGGCTGTCTGTTAACCGAGACATACAAGTTCAAGGGTGCATCTTATATTACCTGAATTTTGAGTTTTTCAATGTGAGGACCAAATCTCAGTGAAGAAAATATCGACATAATGCTTGGGAATTTGCCAAAATTTGCAGTCTGTTGTACAGCCCTCAAGTTCTGGAACGTCCATAAAATCCTTTCCAGCGGATTTTCCATAGTCTGGAAAACATAGAACACGGTTAGACTAGCATATGGTCCTAGTGCAAGTTTACATCGGGATGACATATAACTCTAATCAGCTAAGAGTGACTTTGTTAGCAATGTGTTTTCGTAATCGAAGAGGGAAACTGTTAGCAATGTCTGTTTGCTGCATCTAGAGTGGGTTTTATGAATGAATTCACATTTCACAGTGCCATACAAAAAATGAGAAAGGTGAACAGATGATTGCCTATATATCCAGTATCCACGCGCCAAAAGATTACCATTATGACTTAAAAAATTAAACAGTTACATCCAAGCTCTTACCATTACTATTTATACAAGATGACTATTGAATACTTCATGTAGTAACGCAATGCTCATAATAGGAGTTAATTGCAAGAAACCACCACATTTGGGGCTTCGTTTATGGAAAATACCTGGTCCCTAATTATTTGCAAAAGTCACCATGTATCTAGTAAACTTTTTGTAAATTGCACTCATCAGGTGATTTAGCCTGATTGATCACTTTCTGACAAGTGGGGCCGGATTGTAAGGGGATGATTTGGTAAAAAAATTTAACATATACCTCCCTGGATTTCACAAAGGTACCCTTATTTAAAAAATTTAAAGCAATCAGCCCCCCTTCCACCCCCGTCCCCTGCCTCCTCCAAGGTGGTGGCTGGCCACCGCGGGATGGCCTCCCTCCTCCCTGGCCTTGCTCGCGGGGCGGCCTTCCTCTTCCCTGGCCGGCGGCTCGCCCCTAGCCACAAGCTCAGGGCCCCGACACGAAGTGGCTTCCAATCCTACGCGTTCACCGGGCCCTGCCGCTGTGCTGTCGGAGCTCTGCCACCCGGCGAGTGCTCCGCCCAGTGTGCTGCTGCTCGGCACCGCAACTTCCCGCTGGTGTGGCTGCTGCTGCTCGCCGCCGCTGGTCCTTGTCGCCGCGGCTGTCGCGGGCACGCCGAGCAGGAGGTTGTGGTGCTGTGTCGCGAACACGCCGACCTGCTCGTGGTTGTTGTCCGCCACCGCGATGCGCACAGGGGCGCACACGCCGCGCTCAACTGCTCGCTCCTGCCCATCTCCTCCTCGCTCCACCTCCTCCTCGTCTCTGTCTCTGCCCTGCCGGGGCTCATGCTCCCTGCCACGACATCCAAACGGTCGACAGGGTCTGGGCGCCGCCGTGTCGGCCGAGCTAGCGCTGCTTTGGCAGTAGCGCTGCTCCACGGGGGGATGGGTTGATTGCTTTTATTTTTCAGATATAGGGGTGTGTGTGTTAATTGTTTACTGAGTCAGGTCCTTACAACCGGGTCCATTTATATGACAAGTAATTTCAGACCGAGGGAGCATTTTGGAGGCTCCTAGGGCTATGTGCAAAGCCAGATTCGCCAAACACTACCTTCATAGTAGTATTTGTTTTACACATGAGACCCACCTAGTGTTGGCTTACTATTTCTTTGAGGAGCTCGCCGCATAGAGGACCTCTGCAGCACCCAACACCGAGGAGCTCAAATGTCACGCCTTCGCCTTCGTGGCGGACAATGAGTCGCCTGGCTCTGAAGATCCAAGCGAGGGCCAGCTGAAACCTCTCCCTCTGTTCTCTGAGCCTCTCACCAACCTCTTGTCGTATCTGGATGAACTATCAATCCTAGATTTGGGCTATGACGGAGAAGAGCAGTCAGTGCGGGGGCGGTGGTTAGGGCTCTGGGACAAGGGGGAGGTGGAGGGGAAGGGGAAGGAAGGTGGAAAATGAGTTGCGGGCGAGCTAAAACTTCCTTCGTGCCACGGGTTTCCTAGATGGAGTGCACTCCAAAGTGGCCTTCAAGGCAACAAATATGCAATCTGGGAGGCCAGACACGGAGAGCGCTTCAAAAATTGTGATGGCATGGCACGGGATGGCGACTCTACTAGAGTTGTTCTCAGCAATATCAGTGCTTTGACAATTAAATAACGATGGACATTTCCCCAAAAAGAAAAATAAATAATGGACATACTTTAGAGATTGCCATCAATGCATGTCGCCTCAAATTACAAAAAAATAGAATTCAACTATTTGTTCCATGGACATTTGATGCAATGTAGTTTTGTACCTGATCTGAGTCGATATGCAAGTAAAGCTTCTTAACACTAGAAATCCGTCGAAAAGTGTTGATGAAGTTTGGGGTCCCGAATAGGGGATCAATGGAAATTTGTGCCACCTCGAGCAATGGGAGCTCCCCCACAATTCGGCATCCGTTGTCAAGGGACATGGTCAACCTGAGGAAACGGAGGTTGGGCGCCTGGATGGCACATGTTTCGATACCAGCCTCCTCGTCGCCGATCATGACATCGTCCAACAAGAGCCTTGTGAGGTGCGGTGCCGAGGAGATTATGAGTTGGAGTTGCGCCGCGGCGCCATGGAAAGGGAGGACCACGTACTCGAGGCAGAGGGTGAAGAGGTTGGGGAAGCCTGCGAAGCCCTGAGGAGCGCGCAACAAGTGGCAATAGCCACAGAGCTGGAGGTGGGTGAGTGTGCTGCAGGAGTAAAGGGCCGGGCCGACCACGGGCGGCCGGGGCGAGTGGGCGGGCCAGGGCTCGTCAAACTTGAGCTTGAGCATCTCGACGCGCTTGTGCGCCAGGGCAAGGAGCCAGCGGGCAGGACGGTGGGAGTGGCGCCTTTGGACATGGGCGGTGAAGCTGCGGATGGGCGCGGCGCACCGCCACAGGCTGCGGGCAGTGAATTTGTGGACGGGCGCGGCGCACGGCCACAGCAGGAAGCGTGGATCGCGTGCGGTGGAGGATCCTCGACTGAACCAAATGTCAAGGCTGGGGACAGATTCCCATCGACGGTGCCAAGCGGGGGAGAGACAGCAGGTGCCGACCAACTTCTCGAAGGGGAGCCGACGGAGGATGTCGTCGAGCATCTCAGGCGGAAGGGACATCAGGTAGTCTGGGCCGGCCATCGGCGCCTCCTCCCCCCGCCGTTGACTCGTGGAGGAACCCACGCCCCCCATCCTCTCCGTTGGGAATTTGTGGGCTGGTTTGGTGGGAGTGTGGGGTGCTCCAGCCGCGTGCGCTTTTAATGCGTGTTGCCGCACACATCCATTTTTTACAATTAATGATGGTATTTATACAAATATATTGAGACCTTGAGACAGGAAAGTTAATTTTATCGATATCAAAAGGATATGTTGCTTATTATTAAGCTTGGTTGTTTCACATTGTCAACAACACCAGATACATAATGATAGTATTCGGAAAGGTAAAGAAAAGACTTACAAAGCCTGCATTTGTGGGATAAATCCATCTATCCGCCAACGATCATAATAATACCTCTCAAGGAGAAAAATGATTCCTTTTCTGCAATAGCACACACAATTTCCGGTAAAGAGATCAATGCAAGTTTACAGACAAAACTATGAAACATAAATAAGATGAATAATTGTCCCATTTTATTACTTTTTTACCGACCTTGCAATGCTACGTCCCTTGCCAGTTGTGGTGGGACCATGGTGCTCCCTTGTCTTCTCGCCTATACCTCTTCCATAGTCTTCCTCAACAACGGTGGCAGTGGCACACCTATGGTATGCCGTAGGCCGCGAGAACAAGGGGGTGGCAAGGGGAAGTTGAATGAAATAGCTGATGATGAAAACATTGCATATTTTGATCTTCAAAGTGGATACAAAGGAGTATGCTTGTAGTAAATTTTACTAAGTAATTTTATAGTTCAAAATTGTAATATGTAAGAAGCATGAGAACATGTATCAAATTACGTGCATGATAACATTCAAATCATCGAAATGAAACGTAGTGCGGCTAAGAGAGGCCACCAGCAGGAAGCAAGCTGATGGTGATATGGGATGGGGCAGTGGTGGAGTATATTTCACAAACCTTGACCCTGATTGATGATCCACAGGAGTTCATTACCAACCTAGGAGTTATTCCCAATGCGTCGGGGCCGATGACTCTCTTCTGTGACAACACTGGAGCCATTGCCCTTGCCAAGGAGCCCAGGTTTCACAAGAAGACCAGACACATCAAGCGTCGCTTCAACTCCATTTGTGAAAATGTTCAAGATGGAGACATAGATATTTGTAAAGTGCACATAGATCTGAATGTCGCAATCCGTTGACTAAACCTCTTCCGCGAGCAAAACATGATCAACACCAGAACTCTATGGGTGTTCGATTCATCACAATGTAACTAGATTATTGACTCTAGTGCAAGTGGGAGACTGTTGGAAATATGCCCTATTGTTCAATGATAATTGTCTATTGTTCATGCTATAATTGTGTTATCCGGAAATCGTAATACACGTGTGAACACATAGACCACAACATGTCCCTAGTGAGCCTCTAGTTGACTAGCTCGTTTATCAATGATGGTTACGGTTTTCTGACCATGGACATTGGATATCATTGTTAACGGGATCACATCATTGGGAGAATGATGTGATGGACAAGACCCAATCCTAAGCATAGCACAAGATCGTGTAGTTCGTTTGTTAGAGCTTTTCTAATGTCAAGTATCATTTCCTTAGACCATGAGATCGTGTAACTCCCGGATACCGTAAGAGTGCTTTGGGTGTACCAAACGTCACAACATAACTGGGTGGCTATAAAGGTATACTACAGGTATCTCCAAAAGCATCTGTTGGGTTGACATGAATCGAGACTGGGATTTGTCACTCCGTATGACGGAGAGGTATCTCTGGGCCCACTCGGTAATGCATCATCATAATGAGCTCAATCTGACCAAGTGGTTGGTCACGGGATCATGCATTACGGTACGAGTAAAGTGACTTGCCGGTGACGAGATTGAACGAGGTATTGGGATACCGACGATCGAATCTCGGGCATGTAACGTACCGATTGACAAAGGGAATTGTATACGGGATTACTTGAATCCTCGACATCGTGGTTCATTCGATGAGATCATCGTGGAACATGTGGGAGCCAACATGGGTATCCAGATCCCGTTGTTGGTTATTGGCTAGAGAGCTGTCTCGGTCATGTCTGCATGATTCCCGAACCCGTAGGGTCTACACACTTAAGGTTCGGTGACGCTAGGGTTGTAGAGATATTAGTATGCGGTAACCCGAAAGTTGTTCGGAGTCCCGGATGAGATCCCGGACATCACGAGGAGTTTCGGAATGGTCCGGAGGTGAAGATTTGTATATAGGAAGTCCAGTTTCGGCCACCAGGAAAGTTTTGGGGGTCACTGGTATTGTACCGGGACCACCGGAAGGGTCCCGGGGGTCCACCGGGTGGGGCCACCTATCCCGGAGGGCCCCATGGTCTGAAGTGGGAAGGGAACCATCCCCTGGTGGGCTGGTGCACCCCCCTTGGGCCTCCCCCTGCGCCTAGGGTTGGAAACCCTAGGGGTGGGGGGCGCCCCACCTGACTTGGGGGGCAAGTTTCCCCCCTTGGCCGCCGCCCCCCCTTGAGATTGAATCTCTAGGGGGCCGGCGCCCCCCCAGGGACCCTATATAAAGAAAGGGGGAGGGGGGTTGCGCACCCTAGCCCCTGGCGCCTCCCTCTCCCCTCGTAACACCTCTCCCTCTCGTTGAGCTTGGCGAAGCCCTGCCGAGATCACCGCTGCTTCCACCACCACGCCGTCGTGCTGCTGGATCTCCATCAACCTCTCCTTCCCCCTTGCTGGATCAAGAAGGAGGACATGTCTTCCCTAACCGTACGTGTGTTGAACGTGGAGGTGCCGTCCGTTCGGCGCTAGGATCATCGGTGATTTGGATTACGACGAGTACGACTGCATCAACCCCGTTCTCTTGAACGCTTCCGCCCGCGATCTACAAGGGTATGTAGATGCACTCCTCTCTCTCTCTCGTTGCTAGATGACTCCATAGATTGATCTTGGTGATGCGTAGAATTTTTTTATTTTCTGCTATGTTCCCCAACAGTGGCATCATGAGCTAGGTCTATGTGTAGTTTCTATGCACGAGTAGAACACAAGATTGTTGTGGGCGTTGGTTTTGTCAATTTTCTTGCCACTACTAGTCTTGTCTTGTTTCGGCGGCATCGTGGGATGAAGCGGACCGGACCGACCTTACACGTACGCTTACGTGAGACATGTTCCACCGACTGACATGCACTAGTTGCATAAGGTGGCTAGCGGGTGTCTGTCTCTCCCACTTTAGTCGGATCGGATTCGATGAAAAGGGTCCTTATGAAGGGTAAATAGAAATTGGCATATCACGTTGTGGTTTTGGCGTAGGTAAGAAACGTTCTTGCTAGAAACCTATAGCAGCCACGTAAAAACATGCAACAACAATTAGAGGATGTCTAACTTGTTTTTGCAGCATATGCCTTGTGATGTGATATGGCCAAAAGGATGTGATGAATGAAATATATGTGATGTATGAGATTGATCATGTTGTTGTAATAGGAATCACGACTTGCATGTCGATGAGTATGACAACCGACAGGAGCCATAGGAGTTGTCTTTATTTTTTGTATGACCTATGTGTCATTGAATAACGCCATGTAATTACTTTACTTTATTGCTAAACACGTTAGCCATAGAAGTAGAAGTAATCGTTGGCGTGACAACTTCATGAAGACACGATGATGGAGATCATGGTGTCATGCCGGTGACGATGATGATCAAGGCGCCCCGAAGATGGAGATCAAAAGGAGCAAAATGATATTGGCCATATCATGTCACTATTTGATTGCATGTGATGTTTATCATGTTTTGCTTCTTATTTGCTTAGTACGACAGTAGTAAATAAGATGATCCCTCATAATAATTTCAAGAAAGTGTTCCCCCTAACTGTGCGCCATTGCAAAAGTTCGTTGTCTCGAAGCACCACGTGATGATCGGGTGTGATAGATTCTAACGTTCACATACAACGGGTGTAAGCCAGATTTACACATGCAAAAACACTTAGGTTGACTTGACGAGCCTAGCATGTACATACATGGCCTCGGAACACAAGACACCGAAGTGTCGAACATGAGTCGTATAGAAGGTACGATCAACATGAAGATGTTCACCGATGATGACTAGTCCGTCTCATGTGATGATCGGACACGGCCTAGTTGACTCGGATCATGGATCACTTAGATGACTAGAGAGATGTCTATCTGAGTGGGAGTTCATTATATAATTTGATTAGATGAACTTAATTATCATGAACTTAGTCTAAAATCTTTTTAATATGTCTTGTAGATCAAATGTCCCACGCTAATGTTGCCCTCAACTTCAACGCGTTCCTAGAGAAAACCAAGCTGAAAGACGATGGCAGCAACTATACGGACTGGGTCCGGAACTTGAGGATCATCCTCATAGCTGCCAAGAAAGCATATGTCCTAGATGCACCGCTAGGTGAAGCACCCGTTTTCCCAGCAACTCAAGACGTTATGAACGACTGGCAGTCGCGTAGTGATGATTACTCCCTGGTTCAGTGCAGCATGCTTTGCAGCTTAGAACCAGGGCTCCAAAAGCATTTTGAGCAGCACGGAGCATATGAGATGTTCCAAGAGCTGAAAATGGTGTTCCAAGCTCACGCCCAGGTCGAGAGATATGAAGTCTCCGACAAGTTCTACAGTTGTAAGATGGAGGAGAATGGTTCTGTCAGCGAGCACATACTCAAAATGTCTGGGTTGCACAACCGCTTATCTCAACTGGGAGTTAATCTCCCGGATGACGCGGTGGTCGACAGAATCCTCCAGTCGCTCCCACCTAGCTACAAGAGCTTTGTGATGAACTTCAATATGCAGGGGATGGTGAAAACCATTCCTGAGGTATATTCAATGCTAAAATCAGCGGAGGTGGAGATCAAAAAGGAACATCAAGTGTTGATGGTCAATAAAACCACTAGTTTCAAGAAAGGCATGGGTAAGAAGAACTTCAAGAAGGACGGCAAGGGAGTTGCCACGCCCGGTAAGCCAGTTGCCGGGAAGAAGCCAAAGCATGGACCCAAACCTGAGACTGAGTGCTTTTATTGCAAGGGAAGCGGACACTGGAAGCGGAACTGCCCCAAGTACTTAGCGGACAAGAAGGCCAGCAACACCAAAGGTATATGTGATATACATGTAATTGATGTGTACCTTTCCAGTACTCGTAGTAGCTTCTGGGTATTTGATACCGGTGCGGTTGCTCATATTTGTAACTCAAAATAGGAGCTGCGGAATAAGCGGAGACTGGCGAAGGACGAGGTGACGATGCGCGTCGAGAATGGTTCCAAGGTCGATGTGATCGTCGTCGGCACGCTACCTCTACATTTACCTACGGGATTAGTTTTAAACCTCAATAATTGTTATTTAGTGCCAGCTTTGAGCATGAACATTGTATCTGGATCTCGTTTAATACGAGATGGCTACTCATTTAAATCCGAGAATAATGGTTGTTCTATTTATATGAGAGATGTGTTTTATGGTCATGCACCGTTGGTCAATGGTTTATTCTTAATGAATCTCGAACGTGATGTTACACATATTCATAGTGTGAATACCAAAAGATGTAAGGTTGATAACGATAGTCCCACATACTTGTGGCACTGCCGCCTTGGTCACATTGGTGTCAAACGCATGAAGAAGCTCCATGCTGATGAACTTTTGGAGTCTCTTGATTACGAATCATTTGACACATGCGGACCATGCCTCATGGGCAAAATGATCAAGACTCTGTTCTCCGGAACAATGGAGCGAGCAACCAACTTATTGGAAATCATACATACTGATGTGTGCGGTCCAATGAGCGTTGAGGCTCGCGGAGGCTATCATTATGTTCTCACTCTCACTGACGACTTGAGTAGATATGGGTATGTCTACTTGATGAAACACAAGTCTGAGACCTTTGAAAAGTTCAAGGAATTTCAGGGTGAGGTAGAGAATCAATGTGACCGAAAGATAAAGTTCTTACGATCAGATCGTGGGGGAGAATATTTAAGTCACGAATTTGGCACACACTTAAGGAAATGTGGAATCGTTTCACAACTCACGCCGCCTGGAACACCTCGGCGTAATGGTGTGTCCGAACGTCGTAATCGCACTCTATTGGATATGGTGCGATCTATGATGTCACTCACCGATTTACCGCTATCATTTTGGGGATACACTCTAGAGACAGCTACATTCACTTTAAATAGGGCACCATCTAAATCCATTGAGACGACACCGTATGAATTATAGTTTGGGAAGAAACCTAAGCTGTCGTTTCTAAAAGTTTGGGGATGCGATGCTTATGTTAAGAAACTTCAACCTGAAAAGCTCGAACCCAAGTCGGAAAAATGTGTCTTCATAGGATACCCTAAGGAAACCATTGGGTATACCTTCTACCTCAGATCCGAAGGCAAGATCTTTGTTGCTAAGAATGGGTCCTTTCTGGAGAAAGAGTTTCTCTCAAGAGAAGTAAGTGGGAGGAAAGTAGAACTCGATGAAGTACTACCTCTTGAACTGGAAAGTAGCGCAGCTCAGGAAGATGTTCCTGTGGTGCCTGCACCGACTAGAGAGGAAGTTAATGATGATGATCAAGGTACTTCAAATCAAGTTACTACTGAACTTCGAAGGTCCACAAGGACACATTCCACACCAGAATGGTATGGCAACCTTGTCCTGGAAATCATGTTGTTAGACAACGGTGAACCTTCAAACCATGAAGAAGCGATGGCGGGCCCAGATTCCAACAAATGGCTTGAAGCCATGCAATCCGAGATAGGATCCATGTATGAGAACAAAGTATGGACTTTGATAGACTTGCCCGATGATCGGCGAGCGATAGAAAATAAATGGATATTTAAGAAGAAGACGGACGCGGATGGTAATGTTACCATCTATAAGGCTCGACTTGTCGCTAAGGGTTATCGACAAGTTCAAGGGGTTGACTACGATGAGACCTTCTCACCCGTAGCGAAGCTGAAGTCCGTTTGAATCATGTTAGCAATTGCCGCATACTATGATTATGAGATATGGCAAATGGACGTCAAAACGGCATTCCTTAACGGCTTTCTTAAGGAAGAATTGTATATGATGCAGCCGGAAGGTTTTGTCGATCCTAAGAATGCTAACAAGGTATGCAAGCTCCAGCGCTCCATCTATGGGCTGGTGCAAGCATCTCGGAGTTGGAACATTCGCTTTAATGAAATGATCAAAGCGTTTGGGTTTATGCAGACTTATGGAGAAGCCTGCGTTTACAAGAAAGTGAGTGGGAGCTCTATAACATTTCTCATATAATATGTGGATGACATCCTTTTGATGGGAAATGATACAGAACTTTTGGATAGCATTAAGGCCTACTTGAATAAGTGTTTTTCAATGAAGGACCTTGGAGAAGCTGCTTACATATTAGGCATCAAGATCTATAGAGATAGATCGAGACGCCTCATAGGTCTTTCACAAAGCACATACCTTGATAAGATATTGAAGAAGTTCAATATGGATCAGTCCAAGAAGGGATTCTTGCCTGTGTTGCAAGGTGTGAAATTGAGCTCGGCTCAATGTCCGACCACAACAGAAGATAGAGAAAAGATGAGTGTCGTCCCCTATGCCTCGGCCATAGGGTCTATCATGTATGCCATGCTGTGTACCAGACCTGATGTAAACCTTGCCGTAAGTTTAGTAGGAAGGTACCAAAGTAATCCCGGCATGGAACACTGGACAGCGGTCAAGAATATCCTGAAGTACCTGAAAAGGACTAAGGATATGTTTCTCGTATATGGAGGTGATGAAGAGCTCGTCGTAAAGGCTTACGTCGACGCTAGCTTCGACACATATCTGGATGACTCCAAGTCACAAACCGGATACGTGTATATTTTGAATGGTGGGGCAGTAAGCTGGTGCAGTTGCAAGCAAAGCGTCGTGGCGGGATCTACGTGTGAAGCGGAGTACATGGCAGCCTCGGAGGTAGCACATGAAGCAATCTGGATGAAGGAGTTCATTACCGACCTAGGAGTTATTCCCAATGCGTCGGGGCCGATGACTCTCTTCTGTGACAACACTGGAGCCATTGCCCTTGCCAAGGAGCCCAGGTTTCACAAGAAGACCAGACACATCAAGCGTCGCTTCAACTCCATTCGTGAAAATGTTCAAGATGGAGATATAGATATTTGTAAAGTGCACAAAGATCTGAATGTTGCAGATCCATTGACTAAACCTCTTCCGCGAGCAAAACATGATCAACACCAGAACTCTATGGGTGTTCGATTCATCACAATGTCACTAGATTATTGACTCTAGTGCAAGTGGGAGACTATAGGAAATATGCCCTAGAGGCAATAATAAAATGGTTATTATTATATTTCCTTGTTCAATGGTAATTGTCTATTGTTCATGCTATAATTGTGTTATCCGGAAATTGTAATACATGTGTGAACACACAGACCACAACATGTCCCTAGTGAGCCTCTAGTTGACTAGCTTGTTTATCAATGATGGTTACGGTTTCCTGACCATGGACATTGGATGTCATTGATAACGGGATCACATCATTGGGAGAATGATGTGATGGACAAGACCCAATCCTAAGCATAGCACAAGATCGTGTAGTTCGTTTGCTAGAGCTTTTCTAATGTCAAGTATCATTTCCTTAGACCATGAGATCGTGTAACTCCCGGATACCGTAAGAGTGCTTTGGGTGTACCAAACGTCACAACGTAACTGGGTGGCTATAAAGGTATACTACAGGTATCTCCGAAAGCATCTATTGGGTTGACATGAATCGAGACTGGGATTTGTCACTCCGTATGACAGAGAGGTATCTCTGGGCCCACTCGGTAATGCATCATCATAATGAGCTCAATGTGACCAAGTGGTTGGTCACGGGATCATGCATTACGGTACGAGTAAAGTGACTTGCCGGTGACGAGATTGAACGAGGTATTGGGATATCGACGATCGAATCTCGGGCAAGTAACGTACCGATTGACAAAGGGAATTGTATACGGGATTACTTGAATCCTCGACATCATGGTTCATTCGATGAGATCATCGTGGAATATGTGGGAGCCAACATGGGTATCCAGATCCGCTGTTGGTTATTGGCCAGAGAGCTGTCTCGGTCATGTCTGCATGATCCCCGAACCCGTAGGGTCTACACACTTAAGGTTCGGTGACGCTAGGGTTGTAGAGATATTAGTATGCGGTAACCCGAAAGTTGTTCGGAGTCCCGGATGAGATCCCGAACGTCACGAGGAGTTCTGGAATGGTCCGGAGGTGAAGATTTGTATATAGGAAGTCCAGTTTCGGCCACCGGGAAAGTTTCGGGGGTCACCGGTATTGTACCGGCACCACCGGAAGGGTCCCGAGGGTCCATCGGGTGGGGCCACCTATCCCGGAGGGCCCCATGGGCTGAAGTGGGAAGGGAACCAGCCCCTGGTTGGCTGGTGCGCCCCCTTGGGCCTCCCCCTGCGCCTAGGGTTGGAAACCCTAGGGGTGGGGGGCGCCCCACCTGACTTGGGGGGCAAGTTCCCCCCCTTGGTCGCCCCCCCCTTGAGATTGAATCTCTAGGGGGCCGGCGCCCCCCAGGGCCCCTATATAAAGAAAGGGGGAATGGAGGGCTGCGCACCCTAGCCCCTGGCGCCTCCCTGTCCCCTCGTAACACCTCTCCCTCTCGCTGAGCTTGGCGAAGCCCTGCCGAGATCACTACTGCTTCCACCACCACGCCGTCGTGCTGCTGGATCTCCATCAACCTCTCATTCCCCCTTGATGGATCAAGAAGGAGGAGACGTCTTCCCCAACCGTACGTGTGTTGAACGCGGAGGTGCCGTCCGTTCGGCGCTAGGATCATCGGTGATTTGTATCACGATGAGTACGACTCCATCAACCCCATTCTCTTGAACGCTTTCGCTCACGATCTACAAGGGTATGTAGATGCGCTCCTCTCTCTCTCTCTCCCTTGTTGCTAGATGAGTCCATAGATTGATCTTGGTGATGCATAGAATTTTTTTATTTTCTGCTACGTTCCCCAACACTGGTTACTTGTCAATAATTTCACAATAACATGCGTGCGCATGCACCCATCAAGCTGAAGAAGGAGACGACACCCTAGAGCCCGACAAGGTAGCCACTAACGCCGTCGAACGCCCTGCTTAGCCGAGACCACATAGTAGACACCAGTGTGCTACCAAAGCCGTTGAACCGCATCATAAAGAACAAACTAAGCACTCAGAGTTTTTGCAAGCAATATATTACTGCGTAACTGTGCACTTTCTCCAGAGTTTTAGCAAGCCGCGGCTAAGTTTTCCTTATAACACTGTAGTACAGTTTTAACTATGCACTTTCTCCAGAGTATTCGCAAGCCGCGGTTATGTTCATTAAGTTGTTGTTATAGCCTGCTCATAACTGAATGAGATTAGACAAGCACATGAAAAATGCATTGCGCCGTCTAATGAGTTTTGCAATCCCATTCCAAGTGTCAAGTTGCCTAGTGTTATGTCATGTTGTAGGCTTCAGTCACATATTCCCTTTTGTTTCTTCTTTCTTGATCATGTAAGGTTCTAAAGTGTTTATTAGTGACTTAAAATGGCTCATCACTGTGATTTCTCCATCTTCCTCTTTTGTGACAAATGCTAAATTAAGTACTCCCTCTGTTCAGTAGTGTTGATGGTTTTTGCCATGGTCATGTGAATTAAGGAATATCCTCATTTAATCATCATTTCCTTCTCTTAATCCTAGGTCCTATAATTGTTTCTTAATTCTGGTGTGCTCTCTCCAAGGAAGAGCATTAACAGGAGAAATACTTGTTAATCAAAGCAATGCCAAAAGGACATACACTTGTGGACTCAGTGAGATGCCTAAAACCATTCTTTTACCTAGAAAATGTAAAACGACATACACTTGTAGACTTGATGAGATGGCTAAAACAAACCATTTTGCCTAGAAACTGTAAACTGATATACGCTTCTCGACTTGATGAGATGGCTATAACCACCCCTATCTCTGGACTTGTGAGGGAGACTTATTGTGTGTAGCAGTCAATCACATATTTTTTAACTTGCCTCAGCCTTTAACTCTTCATAAATTTTAACATCAAAACAGACAAGTGGACACAAGAATACTTCAGTCAATGTGGCATCATTATTGTAGAATTCATAGAGCTGCATAAACCTTGATGTTCCATGCTTATGCTGACATGGCATATTCTTGAAGCACAACACTGCAGCAGGCAACTGGACTCATGATTCAAAGACTTGCTAAATGCTATTCTTATTTCGCTGAAAGAGTTATGTGTTTGTGAGTTATAAACATGCATCCTATTAGTATCGTTGTCAATGCTTGGGCTTGTAACACAGAAACTTATATGATTTTACAGGAACTGTAGAAACTTATCCATGAGAAATTTTGTAGCGCAGCTTTCCTGCATCTTGTGAACATAATCAATGGATGTGAACTTGTGTAATTGAAGTATAGTGGTTTGCAGGTCAAGTTTGGTGTCATCTTCAATGACGACCGATGCGCAAACATATTTGAAGCATTAGTTGGCACCTTGCGGGCCACCAAGAAGAGGAAAGTTGTCACCTAAGATAGTGAAATGCTTCTACAAGGTGTTCATGACAATGTGGAGATAACCCTCTTCCCTCCCCCCACAGTTGCTGCCACTTGAAGTTTGCAACACCGACAAGTCTCCCACATTATTGTGTCAATCTGCTTGTAATTTGTTGTGCTTAAATTCCCATGAACCGTTTGGTGCTCCCAGAAGAGTACTGTTGTGAGATGTGAACTCACGATCTATGCAATTGCTTTGCTCTATTGCTTGCATGGTTGTTGAAACTCGGTGCTGATGTACTGTGTTGTGAAAGATAGAGCAACAAGCTCCAACTTTGAAGTAAATGGCCACTGTGTTATTGAGAGTGTACTTCACATTGCCTGTCTGACATTGACATCTATAGTACTTTCACTTCTTTCTTTGCACTGTCTTATATAAATTGTGAGATAGTTGTATGAGATAGCTATATGACTGATACGTCTCCAACGTATCTATAATTTATGAAGCATTCATGCTATTTTATTATCTATTTTGAATGATTACGGGCTTTATTATACACTTTTACTTTTGGGACTAACCTATTAACCGGAGACCCGACCCATATTCCTGTTTTATTGCCTGTTTCAGTATTTCAAAGAAAAGGAATATCAAATGGAGTCCAAACGGAATGAAACCTTCGGGAGCGTGATTTTTGGAAAGGATATGATCCGGGAGACTTGGAGTTCAAACCAGGGAAGGCTCGAGGAAGCCAGGAGATAGGAGGGCGCGCCCACCCCCCTGGGCGCGCCCCCTGTCTCCTGGGCCCCTCGAGGCTCCCCCGACAGACTTCTTTCGCCTATATATTCCCATATACCCTAAAACCATCGAAGACAAAGATAGATCGAGAGTTCCGCCGCCACAAGCCTCTGTAGCCACCAAATATCTCTTGGGAGCCCGTTCCGGCACCCTGCCGGAGGGGGGATCCCTCACCGGTGGCCATCTTCATCATCCTGGTGCTCTCCATGACGAGGAGGGAGTAGTTCACCCTCGGGGCTGAGGGTATGTACCAGTAGCTATGTGTTTGATCTCTCTCTCTCTCTCTCGTGTTCTCTCTATGGCACGATCTTGATGTATCGCGAGCTTTGCTATTATAGTTGGATCTTATGATGTTTCTCCCCCTCTACTCTCTTGTAATGAATTGAGTTTTCCTCTTGAAGTTATCTTATCGGATTGAGTCTTTAAGGATTTGAGAAAACTTGATGTATGTCTTGCCATGCTTATCTGTGGTGACAATGGGATATTCACGTGATCCACTTGATGTATGTTTTGGTGATCAACTTGCGGGTTCCACCCATGAATCTATGCATAGGGGTTGGCACACATTTTCATCTTGACTCTCCGGTAGAAACTTTGGGGCACTCTTTGAAGTACTTTGTGTTGGTTGAATAGATGAATCTGAGATTGTGTGATGCATATCGTATAATCATGCCCACGGATACTTGAGGTGACAATGGAGTATCTAGGTGACATTAGGGTTTTGGTTGATTTGTGTCTTAAGGTGTTATTCTAGTATGAACTCTATGATAGATTGAACGGAAAGAATAGCTTCATGTTATTTTACTACGGACTCTTGAACAGATAGAACAGAAAGGATAACTTTGAGGTGGTTTCGTACCCTACCATAATCTCTTCGTTTGTTCTCTGCTATTAGTGGCTTTGGAGTGACTCTTTGTTGCATGTTGAGGGATTCTTATATGATCTATCTATGTTATTATTGTTGAGAGAACTTGCACTAGTGAAAGTATGAACCCTATGCCTTGTTTCCTACCATTGCAATACCGTTTACGCTCACTTTTACCATTAGTTACCTTGCTGTTTTTATTATTTCAGATCACAAATACCTATATCTACCATCCATATTGCACTTGTATCACCATCTCTTCGTCGAACTAGTGCACCTATACAATTTAACATTGTATTGGGTGTGTTGGGGACACAAGAGACTCTTTGTTATTTAGTTCCAGGGTTGTTTGAGAGAGACCATCTTCATCCTACGCCTCCCACGGATTGATAAACCTTAGGTCATCCACTTGAGGGAAATTTGCTACTGTCCTACAAACCTGTGCACTTGCAGGCCCAACAACGTCTACAAGAAGAAGGTTGTGTAGTAGACATCAAGCTCTTTCCTGGCGCCATTGCCGGGGAGGCTAGGTAAGCGGCACTCACACCCCGTCAACTAAGCTCTTTTCTGGCGCCGTTGCCGGGGAGGTGAGTGCTTGAAGGTATATCTTTAGATCTTGCAATCGAATTTTTTTATTTCTTGTTTCATCACTAGTTTAGTTTATAAAAGAAAACTACCAAAAAAATGGAATTGAGTTTGCCTCATACGCTTCATCTTTTTAATATCTTTCGTGAGAATGATGGGAAGGAAAAATGTGCTCAAGTGCTAGAAGAAGAAGTCCATAAAATGTTTGGTACTAAATCTTTGTATGATGAGCATGATTTCAATGTTGTTAGTTTGAATTCCTTGAATATCCATGATGCTAATGATATGCAAAGCCACAAGCTTGGGGATGCTATGTTTGATGAAGATGATATATTTAGTCCCCCAAGTTTTGATGAGCAAATTTATTATGATGATAGCATGCCTCCTATTTATGATGGTTTTATTGATGAAAGTGGGTTTGGAAGAGTGTCAACCTTAGGAAGTAGTTATCCCACTATTTTGGAGGATGTTGAATCTTATTGTGATGAATATGAAAGTGGATTTGGAAGAGTGTCAACTTTATTTAGTGATGATTCCACTATTTCGGGAGAGGTTCCAATTGATTATGAGAACAAAGTTGCTATCTATGATGATTATTGTGATGACTTGTATGCTATTAGGAATAATGATAACCATGAAAATCATCATGATTTTAGTTTTCAATTGGATTATGCCTCGCATGATAATTATTTTGATGAGTTTGCTCCCACTACTATTCATGAGAAGAAATTTGCTTATGTGGGGAGCAGTAAATTTTCTATGCTTGTAATTTATGAAAAGAATGCTTTAGGTGCTGGTTATATTGTTGAATTCATTCATGATGCTACTGAAAATTATTATGAGGGAGGAACTTATGCTTGTAGGAATTGCAATAATATCAAGTTTCCTCTCTATGTGTTGAAAATTTTGAAGTTATGCTTGTTTTGCCTTCCTATGCTCATTGATTATTGTTACCATAAGTTGTTTTCTCACAAAATCCCTATGCATAGGAAGTGGGTTAGACTTAAATGTGCTAGTCATATGCTTCATGATGCTCCCGTCATGTTTCAATCCTTATCTTTTATGTGAGCATCATCATCATCATCAATCCTTATCTTCATGATGCTCCCGTTAGTATTTTCTTGCTGTTATTTAGAATAATGTTTTGCATCTTTAGTTTCAATAAAAATGTCAAGGATAGCCTTTACCAT
The DNA here is from genome assembly GCF_002162155.2 of Triticum dicoccoides. NCBI lineage: Eukaryota > Viridiplantae > Streptophyta > Magnoliopsida > Poales > Poaceae > Triticum > Triticum dicoccoides. The sequence continues at coordinate 22,640,324 of NC_041387.1, forward strand.
GCTTATCTTGCTAGTATACATGTTGCTGTTTGAAAACAGAAAGTTTACCGCTGTTGCAAAAATTCCCTAGAAAAGTCAGAGAATGATATAATAATGAAACCTTTTGCATAGTAAGCTCTGATAAATTTAATACAGTGGGAATTTTCTCTCATAATTTTTGGAGTTAGGGAAGTATGATGAATCTTGCATTCTTTATAGACTATACTGTTTTGGCAGATTGCTGTTATGTTTGCACTGTTTGCATATGTTTGCTTGTTTAATGATTCTATTTGAGGATAGGAGTATTAAATATGCAGAGGAATTTAGTATTAAATGTTGTATAATAATTTTAGTTATTTGTTACAGTAAAGAATGATAAGGTTTTGCATTGGTTTATACTAACCTATCTCACGAGTTCTTGTTGAGTTTGGTGTGGATGAAGCTTTTGATAAAAAGAGAAACCATGATATGAGAGGAATTAAGGAAACACAAAAGTTCAAGCTTGGGGATGCCCAAGGCACCCCAAGATAATATTCCAAGAAGTCTCAAGCATCTAAGCTTGGGGATGCCCCGTTAAGCATCCCACCTTTCTTCTTCAACAACTATCAGTTAGTATCGGTTGAACCTAAGTTTTTGCTTCTTCACATGAGTTGTGCTATCCTTGCAATGTCATTTTATTTTGTTTTGCTTGCTGTTTGATTACAATACCAAGATCTGAAATTCTTAAATGAGAGAGAGTCTTCACATAGTTACATAATTTAGCTACTCATTGATCTTCACTTATATCTTGTTGGAGTAGTTTTTCATTTACTCGTATGCTTCACTTATATCCTATGAGTAAATGGTTGAATGAGTTGATTGTCATAAATCTTAAATTATATATGCCTCATTTGCTTATCCCATGGGGAGTAATGACTTCACATCTAAGAAGTAGAGGTTGTAAATTTATTGAAGGTTAGCAAGCATTGTATTGGTCATTTGAACAATTCATGAAAGAATATTGAAGGAAGAGAGATTTCACATATAAATATACTATCCTAGACATCTTTATAATTGTGAGCACTCATTAAGTATGACATGCTAAAGAGTTGATGTTGGACAAGGAAGACAACGTAATGTGTTATGTTTTCTCACATCCCAGTTAAAGTATATTGTCATGGATCATTCAAACATGTTGAGCTTGCCTTTCCCCCTCATGCTAGCCAAATTCCTTGCACCAAGTAGAGATACTACTTGTGCTTCCAAATATCCTTAAAACCAGTTTTTGCCATGAGTGTCCACCATACCTACCTATATGCGGTATTTACATGCCGTTCCAAGTAAATTTGCATGTGCCAAACTCTAAACCTTCAAATAATAATCTGTTTTGTATGCCTGAATCGCTCATGTAGCGACTAGGGGCTGTCAGTATCTTCCATGCTATGTGGGTTATTCTCAAGATGAGTGGACTCCGCTCATCATGCACGAGAAAAATGGCTGGTAACCGGGATGCCCAGTCCCATGATCAAAAGATCAAAATCAAATCAAAAATAATTGCAAAAAAAACTCCCCCAGGTTTGATGTTAGTTGGAGGCACCCGTTGTATCGGGCAAGCCATGGATTGATGATTGTTGGTGGAGGGGAAGTAAAAACTTTTACCATTCTGTCTGGGAACCGCCTATAATGTATGTAGTATGGAAGATATTGGGAACTCTTGATTGTTATGTTGACAATGAGATCATACCACTCAAAATTATTTATCTCTGTTTCAAAATTGAGCTCTGGCACCTCTGCAAATCCCTGCTTCCCTCTGCGAAGGGCCTATCTTTTACTTTTATGCAAGAGTCAAGGTGATCTTCACCTTTCCCTTTTTCATTTTATCCTTTGGCAAGCACCTCGTGTTGGGAAGATCCTGATATATATATATCCAATTGGACGTAAGTTAGCATGAACTATTATTGTTGACATCACCCAAAGGTGAATATGTTGGGAGGCAACACTATAAGCCCCTATCTTTCTCAGTGTCCGATTAAAACTCCATAACCATAAGTATTGCGTGAGTGTTAGCAATTGTAGAAGACTATATGATAGTTGAGTATGTGGAGTTTGCTAAATCAAAGCTCTGACATAGACCCTTCCTGAAAATAAGATGAATTGTAATTGTTTGATGACTAAGAATGAAGTTTGCTAGTTTCAAGAAAGTTTATGGTCTATGCTTTAACATGTGAATAGCTTGTTAGTTGATCTTGAGAAGTTTTATGAGATGAACTACTATTATGACATATAATCATGCTAGAAAAGGTGATTGAAATTATCATTGATCAAACTTGTGCACCTGCTAGCATTCACACTTCATAAATTCTTTCTTTTATCATTTACCTACTCGAGGACGAGGAGGAATTAAGCTTGGGGATGCTGATACGTCTCCAACGTATCTATAATTTATGAAGCATTCATGCTATTTTATTATCTGTTTTGAATGATTACGGGCTTTATTATACACTTTTATATTACTTTTGGGACTAACCTATTAACTGTAGGCCCAACCCATATTGCTATTTTATTGCCTGTTTTAGTACTTCGAAGAAAAGGAATATCAAACGGAGTCCAAACGGAATGAAACCTTCGGGAGCGTGATTTTTGGAAAGGATATGATCCGGGAGACTTGGAGTTCAAGCCAGGGAAGGCTCGAGGAAGCCAGGAGATAGGAGGGCGTGCCCACCCCCTGGGCGCGCCCCCTGTCTCCTGGGCCCCTCGAGGCTCTCCAACTGACTTCTTTCGCCTATATATTCCCAGATACCCTAAAACCATCGAAGACGAAGATAGATCGGGAGTTCCACCGCCGCAAGCCTCTGTAGCCACCAAAAACCTCTCGGGAGCCCATTCCGGCACCCTGCCGGAGGGGGGATCCCTCACCGGTGGCCATCTTCATCATCCCGGCGCTCTCCATGACGAGGAAGGGGTAGTTCACCCTCGGGGCTGAGGGTATGTACTGTTGGGGAACGTAGTAATTTCAAAAAATTTCCTACGCACACGCAAGATCATGGTGATGCATAGCAACGAGAGGGGAGAGTGTAATCTACATACCCTTGTAGACCGTAAGCGGAAGCGTTAGCACAACGCGGTTGATGTAGTCGTACGTCTTCACGGCCCGACCGATCAAGAACCGAAACTACGACACCTCCGAGTTCTAGCACATGTTCAACTCAATGATGTCCCTCGAACTCCGATCCAGCCGAGTGTCGAGGGAGAGTTCCGTTAGCACGACGGCGTGGTGACGATCTTGATGTTCTACCATCGCAGGGCTTCGCCTAAGCACCGCTACGATATTATTGAGGTGGATTATGGTGGAGGGGGGCACCGCACACGGCTAAGAGATCCAAGGGATCAATTGTTGTGTCTTTGGTGCTAGCCCTGCCCCTCTATTTATATGTTGAGCCCCGGGGTCGAAACTTGGAGCAAAAACCTCCTCAAAGTCGGTTTTGCCCGAAAGGCAAGAGTCCCACTCAGACTCCAGGACCAAACGCCACAATCCTTGGCGTCTGGCCCAGACGCCACGGGCCTCGGCGTCTGGCCCAGGGCCAGACGCCAGGGTCTCCGGCGTTTGGCCCCCTGGCCTCCGCAAAACTCCTTTTGCACCGACCTAAAGCCTCATGGGCTTGACCCCTTGGCCTAACCATATCATCCAATATATGAATCTTTACGTCTCGACCATTTCAAGACTCCTCGTCATGTCCCTGATCTCATCTGGGACTCCGAACTCCTTCGGTACATCAAAACATGTAAACTCATAATATAACTGTCATCGAAACCTTAAGCGTGCGGACCCTACGGGTTCGAGAACAATGTAGACATGACCGAAACACGTTTCCGGTCAATAACCAATAGCGGAACCTGGATGCTCATATTGGCTCCCACATATTCTACGAAGATCTTTATCGGTCAGACCGCATAACAACATACGTTGTTCCCTTTGTCATCGGTATGTTACTTGCCCGAGATTTGATCGTCGGTATCCAATACCTAGTTCAATCTCGTCACCGGCAAGTCTCTTTACTCGTTACGTAATACATCATTCCGTAAATAACTCATTAGCTACATTGCTTGCAAGGCTTATAGTGATGTGCATTACCAGAGGGCCCAGAGATACCTCTTCGACAATCGGAGTGACAAAACCTAATCTCGAAATACGCCAACTCAACATGTACCTTCGGAGACACCTGTAGTACTCCTTTATAATCACCCAGTTACGCTGTGACGTTTGGTAGTACCCAAAGTGTTCCTCCGGTAAACGGGAGTTTCATAATCTCATAGTTACAGGAACATGTATAAGTCATGAAGAAAGCAATAGCAACATACTAAACGATCAAGTGCTAGGCTAACGGAATGGGTCATGTCAATCACATTATTCTCCTAATGATGTGATCCCATTAATCAAATGACAACACATGTCTATGGTTAGGAAACATAACCATCTTTGATTAATGAGCTAGTCAAGTAGAGGCATACTAGTGACTATATGTTTGTCTATGTATTCACACATGTATCATGTTTCCGGTTAATACAATTCTAGCATGAATAATAAACATTTATCATGTAATAAGGAAATAAATAATAACTTTATTATTGCCTCTAGGGCATATTTCCTTCAGTCTCCCACTTGCACTAGAGTCAATAATCTAGTTCACATCGCTATGTGATTTAACACCAATATTCACATCTGCATGTGATTAATACCCATAGTTCACATCATCATGTGATCAACACCCAAAGGGTTAACTGGAGTCAATAATCTAGTTCACATCGCTATGTGATTAACACCCAAAAGAGTACTAAGGTATGATCATGTTTTGCTCATGAGAGAAGCTTAGTCAACGGGTCTGTCATATTCAGAGCCGTATGTATTTCGCAAATATTCTATGTCCACAATGCTCTGCACGGAGCTACTCTAGCTAATTGCTCCCACTTTCAATATGTATCCAGATTGAGACTTAGAGTCATCTGGATTGGTGTAAAAGCTTGCATCGTTGTAACTTTTACGACGGGCTCTTTTATCACCTCCATAATCGAGAAACATCTCCTTAGTCCTCACTAAGGATATTCTTGACCCATGTCCAGTGATCTACTTATTAGATCAAAATTGTATTCCTTTGCCAAACACAGAGCAAGGTATACAATACGTCTGGTTCACAGCATAGCATACTTTATAGAACCTATGACTGAGGCATAGGGAATGACTTTTCATTCTCTTTCTATTTTCTGCAATGGTCGGGTCTTGAGTCTTACTCAACTTCACACCTTGTAACACGGGCAAGAACTCCTTCTTTGACTGTTCCATTTTGAACTATTTCAAAAATTTATCAAGGTATGTACTCATTGAAAAATCTTATCAAGCGTCTTGATCTATCTATATAGATCTTGATGCTCAATGTGTAAGCAGCTTCACCGAGGTCTTGCTTTGAAAAACTCTTATTCAAGTATCCTTTCATGCTATCCAGAATTTCCATATCATTTCCAATTAACAATATGCCATCCACATATAATATTAGAAATGCTACAGAGCTCCCACTCACTTTCTTGTAAATACAGGCTTCTTCAAAAGTCTGTATAAAACCATATGCTTTGATCAACTCATCAAAGCGTATATTCCAACTCCGAGATGCTTGCACCAGTCCATTGATGGATTGCTGGAGCTTGCACACTTTGTTAGCATCTTTAGGATTGACAAAAACTTTCTGGTTGCATCATATACAACTCTTCTTTAATAAATCCATTAAGGAATGCAGTTTTGACATCCATTTGCCAGATTTCATAAAATGTGGCAATTGCTAACATGATTCATACAGACTTAAGCTTCGATACGAGTGAGAAAATCTCATCGTATTCAACACCTTGAACTTGTTGAAAACATTTCGCAACAAGTCGAGCTTAGTAGATAGTAACACTACTATCAATGTCCGTCTTCCTCTTGAAGATCCATTTATTTAACATGGCTTGCTGATCATCGAGCAAGTCAATCAAAGTCCATACTTTGTTCTCATACATGGATCATATCTCAGATTTTATGGCCTCAAGCCATTTCGTGGAATCTGGGCTCATCATCGCTTCCTCATAGTTCGTAGGTTCATCATGGTCTAGTAACATGACTTCCAGAACAGGATTACCGTACCACTCTGGTGCGGATCTTACTCTGGAAGACCTACGAGGTTCTGTAGTAACTTAATCTGAAGTTTCATGATCATCATCATTAACTTCCTCACTAATTGGTGTAGTAGTCACAGGAACAGATTTCTGTGATGAACTATTTTCCAATAAGGGAGCAGGTACAGTTACCTCATCAAGTTCTACTTTCCTCCCACTCACTTCTTTCGAGAGAAACTCCTTCTCTAGAAAGGATCCATTCTTAGCAATGAATAACTTGCCTTCCGATCTGTGATAGAAGGTGTACCCAATAGTTAACTTTGGGTATTCTATGAAGACGCACTTCTCCGATTTGGGTTTGAGCTTATCAGGTTGAAACTTTTTTTCATATAAGCATCGCAACTCCAAACTTTAAGAAACGACAGCTTAGGTTTACTGCTAAACCATAGTTCATACGGTGTCGTCTCAACGGATTTAGATGGTGCCCTTTTAAACGTGAATGCAGCTGTCTCTAATACATAACCCCAAAACAATAGTGGTAAATCAGTAAGAGACATCATAGATCGCACCATATCCAATAAAGTGCGGTTACGATGTTCGGACACACCATAACGTTGTGGTGTTCCAGGTGGCGTGAGCTGTGAAACTATTCCACATTGTTTTAATTGAAGACCAAACTCGTAACTCAAATATTCGTCTCCGCGATCAGATCGCAGAAACTTTATTTTCTTGTTACGATGATTTTTCCACTTCACTCTGAAATTCTTTGAACCTTTCAACTATTTCAGACTTATGTTTCATCAAGTAGATATACCCATATCTGCTCAAATCATCTATGAAGGTCAGAAAATAACGATACTTGCCACGAGCATCAACACTCATTGGATCGCATACATCGGTATGTATTATTTCCAATAAGTCAGTAGCTCGTTCCATTGTTCCGGAGAATGGAGTTTTAGTCATCTTGCCCAATAGGCATGGTTCGCAATCATCAAATGATTCATAACCAAGTGATTCCAAAAATCCATCTTTATGGAGTTTCTTCATGCGCTTTACACCGATATGACCCAAACGGCAGTGCCACAAATAAGTTGCACTATCATTTTTAACTTTGCATCTTTTGGCTTCAACATTATGAATATGTGTATCTCTACGATCGAGATCCAACAAACTATTTTCATTGGGTGTATGACCATTGAAGGTTTTATTCATGTAAACAGAACAACAATTATTCTCTGACTTTAAATGAATAACCGTATTGCAATAAACATGATCAAATCATATTCATGCTCAACGCAAATGCCAAATAACATTTATTTAGGTTTAAGACTAATCCCGAAAGTATAGGGAGTGTGCGATGATGATCATATCAATCTTGTAACCACTTCCAACACACATCGTCACTTCACCCTCAACTAGTCTCTGTTTATTCTGTAACTCCTGTTTCGAGTTACTAATCTTAGCAACCGAACAAGTATCAAATACTCAGGGGCTACTATAAACACTAGTAAGGCACACATCAATGACCTGTATATCAAATATACCCTTGTTCACTTTGCCATCCTTCTTATCCACCAAATATTCAGGGCATTTCCGCTTCCAGTGACCATTTCCTTTGCAGTGTAAGCACTCAGTTTCAGGCTTTGGTTCAGCTTTGGGCTTCTTCGTGGGAGTGACAACTTTCTTGTCATTCTACTTGAAGTTCCCTTTCTTTCCCTTTGCCCTTTTCTTGAAACTAGTGGTCTTGTCAATCATCAACACTTGATGCTCTTTCTTGATTTCTACCTTCGTCGATTTCAACATCACGAAGAGCTCGGGAATTGTTTTCGTCATCCCTTGCATACTATAGTTCATCACGAAGTTCTAGTAACTTAGTGATGGTGACTAGAGAATTCTGTCAATCACTATCTTATCTGGAAGATTAACTCCCACTTGATTCAAGTGATTGAAGTACCCAGACAATCTGAGCACATGCTTACTAGTTGAGCGATTCTCCTCCATCTTTTAGCTATAGAACTTGTTGGAGACTTCATATCTCTCAACTCGGGTATTTGCTTGAAATATTAACTTCAATTCCTGGAACATCTCATATGGTCCATGACGTTCAAAACGTCTTTGAAATCCCGATTCTAAGCCGTTAAGCATGGTGCACTAAACTATCAAGTAGTCATCATATTGAGCCAGCCAAACGTTCATAACATCTACATCTGCTCCTGAAATAGGTCTGTCACCTAGCGGTGCATTAAGGACATAATTCTTCTGTGCAGCAATGAGGATAAACCTCAGATCACGGATCCAATCCGCATCATTGCTACTAACATTTTTCAACACAATTTTCTCTAGGAACATATCAAAATAAACATATGAAAGCAACAACGCAAGCTATTGATCTTACAACATAATTTGCAAAATACTACCAGGACTAAGTTCATGATAAATTTAAGTTCAATTAATCATATTACTTAAGAACTCCCACTTAGACAGACATCTCTCTAGTCATCTAAGTGATCACGTGATCCAAATCAACTAAACCATGTCCGATCATCACGTGAGATGGAGTAGTTTTCAATGGTGAACATCACTATGTTGATCATATCTACTATATGATTCACGCTCGACCTTTCGGTCTCCGTGTTCCGAGGCCATATCTGTATATGCTAGGCTCGTCAAGTTTAACCCGAGTATTCCGCGTGTGCAACTGTTTCGCACCCGTTGTATTTGAACGTAGAGCCTATCACACCCGATCATCACGTGGTGTCTCAGCACGAAGAACTTTCGCAACGGTGCATACTCAGGGAGAACACTTCTTGATAATTAGTGAGAGATCATCTTAAAATGCTACCGTCAAACAAAACAGAATAAAATGTATAACAGATAAACATCATATGCAATCAAAATATGTGACATGATATGGCCATGATCATCTTGCGCCTTTGATCTCCATCTCCAAAGTACTGTCATGATCTCTATCGTCACCGGCATGACACCATGATCTTCATCATCTTGATCTATATCAATGTGTCGTCTCATGGTCGTCTCGCCAACTATTGCTCTTGCAACTATTGCTATCGCATAGCGATAAAGTAAAGCAATTATTTGGCACTTGCATCTTATGCAACAAAGAGACAACCATAGGGCTACTGCCAGTTGCTGATAACTTCAACAAAACATGATCATCTCATACAACAACTTATATCTCATCACGTCTTGACCATATCACATCACAACATGCCCTGCAAAAACAAGTTAGACGTCCTCTACTTTGTTGTTGCAAATTTTACGTGGCTGCTACGGGCTGAGCAAGAACCGTTCTTACCTACGCATCAAAACCACAACGATAGTTTGTCAAGTTAGTGCTGTTTTAACCTTCACAAGGACCGGGCGTAGCCACACTCGGTTCAACTAAAGTTGGAGAAACTGACACCCGCCAGCCACCTGTGTGCAAAGCACGTCGGTAGAACCAGTCTCGCGTAAGCGTACGCGTAATGTCGGTCCGGGCCGCTTCATCCAACAATACCGCCGAACCAAAGTATGACATGCTGGTAAGCAGTATGACTTATATCGCCCACAACTCACTTGTGTTCTACTCGTGCATATAACATCAACGCATAAAACCTAGGCTCGGATGCCACTGTTGGGGAACGTAGTAATTTCAAAAAATTTCCTACGCACACGCAAGATCATGGTGATGCATAGCAACGAGAGGGGAGAGTGTAACCTACATACCCTTGTAGACCGTAAGCGGAAGCGTTAGCACAACGCGGTTGATGTAGTCGTACGTATTCACGGCCCGACCGATCAAGCACCGAAACTACGGCACCTCCGAGTTCTAGCACACGTTCAGCTCGATGACGTCCCTCGAACTCCGATCCAGCCGAGTGTCGAGGGAAAGTTCCGTCAGCACGACGGCGTGGTGACGATCTTGATTTTCTACCATCGCAGGGCTTCGCCTAAGCACCGCTACGATATTATTGAGGTGGACTATGGTGGAGGGGGGCACCGCACACGGCTAAGAGATCCAAGGGATCAATTGTTGTGTCTTTGGTGCTAGCCCTGCCCCTCTATTTATATGTTGAGCCCCCGGGTCGAAACTTGGAGCAAAAACCTCCTCAAAGTCGGTTTTGCCCGAAAGGCAAGAGTCCCACTCGGACTCCAGGACCAAATGCCACAATCCTTGGCGTCTGGCCCAGACGCCATGGGCCTCGGCGTCTGGCCCAGGGCCAGACGCCAGGGTCTCCGGCGTTTGCCCCCCTGGCCTCCGCAAAACTCCTTTTGCACCGACCTAAAGCCTCATGGGCTTGACCCCTTGGCCTAACCATATCATCCAATATATGAATCTTTACGTCTCGACCATTTCGAGACTCCTCGTCATGTCCCCGATCTCATCCGGGACTCCGAACTCCTTCGGTACATCAAAACATGTAAACTCATAATATAACTGTCATCGAAACCTTAAGCGTGCGGACCCTACGGGTTCGAGAACAATGTAGACATGACCGAAACACGTTTCCGGTCAATAACCAATAGCGGAACCTGGATGCTCATATTGGCTCCCACATATTCTACGAAGATCTTTATTGGTCAGACCGCATAACAACATACGTTGTTCCCTTTGTCATCGGTATGTTACTTGCCCGAGATTTGATCGTCGGTATCCAATACCTAGTTCAATCTCGTTACCGGCAAGTCTCTTTACTCGATACGTAATACATCATTCCGTAACTAACTCATTAGCTACATTGCTTGCAAGGCTTATAGTGATGTGCATTACCGAGAGGGCCCAGAGATACCTCTCCGACAATCGGAGTGACAAAACCTAATCTCAAAATACGCCAACTCAACATGTACCTTCAGAGACACCTGTAGTACTCCTTTATAATCACCCAGTTACGTTGTGACGTTTGGTAGTACCCAAAGTGTTCCTCCGGTAAACGGGAGTTGCATAATCTCATAGTTACAGGAACATGTATAAGTCATGAAGAAAGCAATAGCAACATACTAAACGATCAAGTGCTAGGCTAACGGAATGGGTCATGTCAATCACATTATTCTCCTAATGATGTGATCCCATTAATCAAATGACAACACATGTCTATGGTTAGGAAACATAACCATCTTTGATTAATGAGCTAGTCAAGTAGAGGCATACTAGTGACTATATGTTTGTCTATGTATTCACACATGTATCATGTTTCCGGTTAATACAATTCTAGCATGAATAATAAACATTTATCATGAAATAAGGAAATAAATAATAACTTTATTATTGCCTCTAGGGCATATTTCCTTCATGTACCGGTATCTATGTGTTTGATCTCTCTCTCTCTCTCTCTCTCTCTCTCTCTCTCTCTCGTGTTCTCTCTATGGCACGATCTTGATGTATCACGAGCTTTGCTATTATAGTTGGATCTTATGATGTTTCTCCCCCTCTACTCTCTTGTAATGAATTGAGTTTTCCTCTTGAAGTTATCTTATCGGATTGAGTCTTTAAGGATTTGAGAACACTTGATGTATGTCTTGCCATGCTTATCTGTGGTGACAATGGGATATTCACGTGATCCACTTGATGTATGTTTTGGTGATCAACTTGCGGGTTCCACCCATGAACCTATGCATAGGGGTTGGCACACGTTTTCATCTTGACTCTCCGATAGAAACTTTGGGGCACTCTTTGAAGTACTTTGTGTTGGTTGAATAGATGAATCTGAGATTGTGTGATGCATATCGTATAATCATGCCCACGGATACTTGAGGTGACAATGGAGTATCTAGGTGACATTAGGGTTTTGGTTGATTTGTGTCTTAAGGTGTTATTCTAGTATGAACTCTATGATAGATTGAACGGAAAGAATAGCTTCATGTTATTTTACTACGGACTCTTGAACAGATATAACAGAAAGGATAACTTTGAGGTGGTTTCGTACCCTACCATAATCTCTTCATTTGTTCTCCGCTATTAGTGGCTTTGGAGTGACTGTTTGTTGCATGTTGAGGGATTGTTATATGATCTATCTATGTTATTATTGTTGAGAGAACTTGCACTAGTGAAAGTATGAACCTTATGCCTTGTTTCCTACCATTGCAATACCGTTTACGCTCACTTTTACCATTAGTTACCTTGCTGTTTTTATTATTTCAGATCACAAATACCTATATCTACCATCCATATTGCACTTGTATCACCATCTCTTCGCCGAACTAGTGCACCTATACAATTTACCATTGTATTGGATGTGTTGGGGACACAAGAGACTCTTTGTTATTTAGTTGCAGGGTTGTTTGAGAGAGACCATCTTCATCCTACGCCTCCCACGGATTGATAAACCTTAGGTCATCCACTTGAGGGAAATTTGCTACTGTCCTACAAACATGTGCACTTGCAGACCCAACAACGTCTACAAGAATAAGGTTGTGTAGTAGACATCAATGACTAGTTTGATTTTGGCAGTGCGGAGTGGCTCCTTCTGTTCATATTAGTCATGGCTCATGAGGATGGGAGACATTGGGAAGAAAATAACCAGCGGGAACCAGCCTGAAGAGGCGTCCTGCTTTTCACCAGCGTCATCTTTCATTGATGCGGCAAAGGCCAATCAGTTTGTGGCAAGAGTTGTGATGATAATTTTGTTATAGTTATCCATGACGTTGAGATGTGAGGTCCTACCTTTTGCAGGGTTTATCAATATAGCAATCAAGGATTTGATCGATCTTCCCTTGCTAGGACTGCACATCGTATGGTTGATGTAGAATTTATGATCATTTCTGGTTCTACCTATACAGTTTTTCAAAATATGTGATACATTGGAATCTCTGTATGAGAAATATAGGGCAAAGTAAAGAGCCTTTGGTACTTTGTGATGGCAAATTTATACAACAAATCACAAGAAATGGTTGAATCAAATAGGGTCAAATGATAATGTTGAACACCGTCATACAATTTTTGTAGAATTTTTACAAGTTACGATTCTACCAAGTAAAGACTCCACCTAGGATATAATTTTGAGAGGCTCCATACAATGTTGAACACGATCCAGTTAATGATAGGGTTGTATGGACTAGATTGAGATTCTGATAAAAATTGGTCTTCTGGCCAGTGACCACGAATTTTATCTTATTACTGACCATATATGGTACAAGGATTTAGTAGTCAATTTTTTGAAAGTGGCCACCAATGACCTCTTGGATACCAAGAGTACGAATTACTATCAGGACAAACTAAACACTTTTAGCCTTCCGCAAAAGGGGAAAGACATTTATAACTGCAACAATTATCGTTCTGATCTTATACAAACTTCCAAACACAAAGTCGAGGAAAAACAAAAGGATGTAGATGGCTAGAGAATGCATTTCAAGTCTAGTGTTCCATGTTTTTTGCATTTGAAAATTGGTTTGTGCATAAGGATGGGAGGCATAATAATGCACGTGCAAGTATTGAGACGACAGAGAACACAAGACTTCGGACAACAAGTTTGTTTGTTTGGTGCCTAAATTTGCCACACTTTTCGTGCCAAATGTGTCAGCAAGTCATATTAGTCACACCTGTGGCAAGACTTGGCAAGAAATCTTATGTATGATAAGCAGGGTAGTGTGCTAAGAAATTATGGCACACCACAAGTGAGCCAAAGAAGCAAACATTACACCACGAGAGTGCAACATGCCTAACACGGGTGGGTGGAAGGAATTCTGCAAGTTAAAATCTGGTTCAAATGTGGTCCAACAGATAAAATTTGTGATTAAAAATAAATATATGTCTAGCAGTTTCCTAGCAAGAGATCCAATGTTAAAAAAATTATAGCAATCAACAACATTGCGATGTGAGGTCATACTTGTGCATTGTTCATATGAGCATCTGAAATAACAAGTCACAAACATGGCAATTGGTGAAGTCCACCTCAAAAAGGAAAACCACATCTGGTATCATCTATGCTTTAAGCATGCAGCAACTAACATGATTAGGGGTTTAAATATCTGGGGTAGGCTTGTCTCTAGGCCTTAGTATGAGCATAGCTTCCGGAGACGCCTTTTCACACGTTGCCAACTCCTTACATGCTTCCACGTAAGCTTTGGTTTCTTCTCCATGGTTGAAACTGACAAAAAAGTATTCAAGCAGCCCTGCTTTTGATAGCAGAAACTTCATAAACCACGTGTCATTTGGCAAGTACTTCGGGCGATCCACCGAGACATGTTTGAGATTAGCAAACATGTCATCATATATCACTGCATCAAGAATATCTTGATCGATGGCATCACCATTGCCAGTTTCAACTTCCGGCCTGATTACCTACACAAGGAAGTCCAAAATTGCAGTGTCAATTAAACAACTTAATCCATTAATGGTTGTCTGTTAACTGAGACATACAAGTTCCAGGGTGCATCCTTATATTACCTGAATTTTGAGTTTTTCAATGTGAGGACCAAATCTCAGTGAAGAAAATATCTGACATAATGCTTGGGAATTTGCCAAAATTTGCCGTCAGTTGTACAGCCCTCAAGTTCTGGAACGTCCATAAAATCCTTTCCAGCGGATTTTCCTGAGTCTGGAAAACATAGAACACGGTTAGACTAGCATATATAACTCTAGTGCAAGTTTACATCGGGATTATATATAACTCTAATCAGCTAAGAGTGACTTTGTTAGCAATGTTTTTTTGGAATCGAAGAGGGAAACTGTTAGCAATGTCTGTTCGCCGCATCTAGAGTGGATTTCATGAATGAATTCACATTGTAAAAACTGCACGGTGCCATACAAAAAATGAGAAAGGTGAACAGATGATTGCCTATACAGTATCCACGCACCACAAGATTACCATTATGGCTTAAAAAATTAAATAGTTACTTCCAAGCTCTTACCATTACTATTTATACAAGATGACTGTTGAATACTTCATGTAGTAACGCAATGCTCTTAATAGGAGTTAATTGCAAGAAACCACAACATTTAGGACTTCGTTTGCGGAAAAATACCTAGTCCCTAATTATTTGCAAAAGTCACAATGTATCTAGTAAACTTTTTGCAAATTGCGTTGATCAGGTGATTTAGCATGATTGATCACTTTCTGACAAGTGGGACCGGATTGTAAGGAGATGATTTGGTAAAAAATTGACATACACCTCGCTGGATTTCACAAAGACACCCTTATTAAAAAATGAAAAAGCAATCAGCCCCCCTCCCACCCCCGTCACCTGCCTCCTCCGAGGTGGTGGCTGGCCACCGTAGGACGGACTCCCTCCTCCCTAGCCTTGCTCGCGGGGCGGGACAGCCTCCCTCTTCCCTGGCCGGCGGCTCGCCCTAGCCACAAGCTCACGGCCCCGACACAAAGTGGCTTCCAATCCTGCGCGTTTACCCGACCCTGCCGTTGTGCTGCCGGAGGTCCGCTGCCCGACGAGTGCTCCGTCCCGCGTGTTGCTGCTTGGCACCGCAACTCCCTGCCGGTGTGGCTGCTACTGCTCGCCGCCGTAGGTCCTCGTCGCTGCGGCTGCCACGGGCACGCCACGCTCAACTGCTCGCTCCTGCCCATCTCCTCCCTGCTCCACCTCCTCTTCGTCTCCGTGTCCGCCCTGCCGGGGCTCACGCTCCCCACCACGGCATCCAGACGGTCGGTAGGGTCAGGGCGCCACCGTGTCGGCCGAGCTCGCGCTACTTCGGCAGTAGCGCTGCTCCACGGGGGGAGGGGTTTATTGCTTTTCTTTTTTAGATATAGGGGTGTATGTGTTAATTGTTTGCTGAGTCAGCTCCTTACAACCGGGTCCCACTTATCGGAAAGTGATCAAACAGGCAAAATCGTCCAATCGGTGTTTTCTGCAAAATGTTTACCAGAAACGTGGTGGCTTTTGTAAAAAAAATTAGAGACCATGTAGGTTTTCATAAACAAAACCCCAAATGTGATGGTTTTCTGCTTTTAACTCCTATTAATAGGAAAAAAAATCATGTTTGAATCCTTCTAGCAGGAAGGGATGACGTTTCCCACAATCGAGTCAATACTAATGGTTAAGATGATCTTCCCTTAGGTTTGGGCAACATGGTGATCATGAGCAGGCTCGACCCCACTCATGGAAGTATATAGTCTGTAGACTATTCTGATGGTCTAAAGAAGGGACACAAAACACTAGATTTTGAACCCAGGAACAGAGCGACTCTAGCACAGTCGTCAAAAGGGTCATGGAATGCACTCCGACTCCATCATACTCTCTTTGTTCGGAAATACTTGTCGAAGAAATAGATGTATCTAGACGTTTAGTTCTAGATACATTCATTTTTATCCATTTATGTGACAAGTAATTCTAGATGGAGGGAGCATTTTGGAGGCTCCTAGGGCTATGTGCAAAGCCAGATTCACCAAATACAACCTTCATAGTAGTATTTGCTTTACACATGAGACCGACCTATTGTTGGCTTACTATTTCTTTGAGGAGATCGCCGTGCAGAGGACCTCTGCAACACCCAACACCGAGGATCTCAAATGTCACGCCTTCGCCTTATGTCGACGGACAATGAGTCGTCTGAAGATCCAAGCGAGGACCAGCTCAAAAGGAACCGGCTCGTCTACCGTGCTGAAGGCACGGTAGGGGAGCTACAGTAGCCTGCAGTGCCTCTGTGATTTTCCATTGCCCGCTACAGGAACTCATGAACAGTGTGGTGCTACAAGGTGCCCGCTACAGTACAGATTTACTACAGTAGATTCGCTACAGTACATAGTGCTATAGGGCCCTGCAGTGCCTTCTGCGATTCCCACTGCGTGGCTACTGTAGCTCCCTGCCGTGCCTTCAGCACGGTAGACGAGCCCGCTCTCTGAGGCACTCACCAACCCCCTGTCGTATCTGGATGAACTATCAATCCTAGATCTGGGCTATGATGCGAAGAGGGGTCAGTGCAGGGTCGGCGGTTAGGGCTCTGGCACAAGGGGGAGGTGGAGGGGAAGGGGAAGGGAGGTGGAAGATGAGCTGCAGGCGAGCTAAAACTTCCTTCGTACCATGGGTTTCCTAGATGGAGTGCGCTCCAAAGTGACCTTCAAGGCAACAAATATGCAGTTTGAGAGGCAAGATACGGAGAGCTCTTCAAAAATTGTGATGGCATGGCACCGGATGGCGACTCTACTAGAGTTTTTTTTAGGGAAAAAGCAAAGCTTTTATAACTTAACGGTGCTTAGGTAAATCGCCCATCGCACAGGCAGCCACATTAGCTGGAACATCGGACTCCCACAATACACTGTGGTTTGGTTCACACGCACGACCCATATTAGCAAGTTTGTGTGCAACATTATTGGCACTGCGCCTACAAAAAGAAATAACCTGACTCTACTAGAGTTGCTCTCAGCAATATCAGTGCTTTGACCAATTAAATAGTGATGGACATTTCCTCAAAAAGAAAAAGGAAATAATGGACATAGTTTAGAGATTGCCATCAATGCATGTCGCCTCAAATTACAAAAAATTAGAATTCATCTATTTATTTCATGGAATTTGACACAATGTAGTTCTGTACCTGATCTGAGTCGGTGAGCAAGTAAAGCTTCTTAACACTAGAAATCCGTCGGAAAGTGTTGATGAAGTTTGGGGTCCCGAATAGGGAATCAATGGAAATTTGTGCCACCTTCAGCAATGGAAGCTCCCCTGCAATTCGGCATCCGTTGTCAATGGACATGATCAACCTGAGGAAACGGAGGTTGGGCGCCTGGATGGCACATGTTTCGATATCAGCCTCCTCATCGCCGATCATGACATCATCCAACAAGAGCCTCGTGAGGTGCGGTGCTGAGGAGATTATGAGTTGGAGTTGCGCCGCGGCGCCATGGAAAGGGAGGACCACATACTCGAGGCAGAGGGTGAAGAGGTTGGAGAAGCCTGTGAAGTCCTGAGGAGCGCGCAACAAGTGGCAATAGCCACAGAGCTGGAGGTGGGTGAGTGCGCTGCAGGAGTACAGGGCCGGGCCGACCACGGGCGGGTTGGGCGAGTAGGCGGGCCAGGGCTTGTCGAACTTGAGCTTGAGCATCTTGACGCGCTTGTGCGCCAAGGCGAGGAGCCAGCGGGCAGGGCGGTGGGAGTGGCGCCTTTGGACATGGGCGGTGAAGCTACGGATGGGCGCGGCGCACCGCCACAGGCTGCGGGCAGTGAATCTGTGGACGGGCGTGGCGCACGGCCACCGCAGGAAGCGTGGATCGCGTGCGGTGGAGGATCCTCGACTGAACCAGATGTCGAGGCCAGGGACGGATTCCCATCGACGGTGCCAAGCAGGGGAGAGACAGCAGGTGCCGACCAACTTCTCGAAGGGGAGCCGACGGAGGATGTCGTCGAACATCTCAGGCGGAAGGGACATCAGGTAGTCCGGGCCGGCCATCAGCGCCTCCTCCCCCTGCCGTTGACTCGAGGAGGAACCCACACCCCCCATCCTCTCAGTTGGGGATTTGTGGACTGGTGTGGTGGGAGTGAGGGGTGCCCCAGCCGCATGCGTTTTTAATGCGTGTTGCCGCACACGTCCATTTTTACAATTAATGATGGCATTTCTACAAATATATATTGAGACCTTGAGACATGAAAGCTAATTGTATCCATATCAAAAGGATATGTTGCTTATTATTAAGCTTGGTTGTTTCTCATTGTCAACAACACCAGATACGATAGTAATAGTATTCAGAAAGGTAAAGAAAAGACTTATAAAGCCTGCATTTGTGGGATAAATCCATCTATCCGCCAACGATCATAATAATGCCTCTCAAGGAGAAAAATGATTCCTTTTCTGCAATAGCACACACAATTTCCGGGAAAGAGATCAATGCAAGTTTAGAGACAAAACTATGCAGCATAAATAAGATGAATAATTGCCCCGGTTTATTACCTTTTTTACCGACTTCGCAATGCTACGTCCCTTGCCAGTTGTGGTGGGACCATGTTGCTCCCTTGTCTTCTCGCCCATACCTCTTCCATAGTCTTCCTCAACAACGGTGGCAGTGGCACACCTATGGTTTGCCGTAGGCCGCTAGGGCAAGGGGGTGGCGAGGGGAAGTTGAAATAGCTGATGACGAAAACATTGCATATTTTGATCTTCAAAGTGGATACAAAGGAGTGTGCATGTAGTAAATTTTACTAAGTAATTTTATAGTTACAAATTGTAATACTCCCTTCATTCCCAAATATAAGTCTTTTTAGAGTTTCCAACAAGTGACTACATGCGGAACAAAATGAGTGAATCTACATTCTAAAATATGTCTACATACATCCGTATGTTGTTGTCCATTTGAAATGTCTAAAAAGACTTATCCTCCCTCCGTCCGAAAATATAGATGACATAACCTCATCACCACCATCGAAACGCCATCAGGGCAATAGCAAAGTCAAGAGAGGGCATGCCGCACCCATGGGCGTTGTTGCAAAGCCATGGGCGGGTTGATTCCGCAACAAAGAGGCGAGGCATGTTTTTGCAATTACACACAGAATTAATTAAATAAATAAATAGATAAATAACCGCATTGGCGGGTACAAGCGACGCATAATCAAGGCAACATTATGGGGGTCACAACATTCTCACCATTTCATTGTTGAAATATTGTCCCATCTTGTAACAAATATTCACAGTTGTCCGGCAACAAGGGCAAAATACAACATCATGAGCCTTTGCGGTTATGAAACCACAGCTCAACTTAGAAAAGGTAAAACAAAGCGGCGAGTACGTGATGATCGCTCTATACAACGCGTAAACAACAAGGCGGTTGATTTGTTTTTGCAAAACAAGAACCATGTTACTTTTTACCAACATTTGAGATGGACAAGACCTGGCTAACAGCCCTGCTCATCGTTTTCGATTTCAGGGGCAGAAGCCGCTTATTGCTACTTGAGCTTGCATTGGGTCCATCCAATCTTTTCCGGTACTCTTTCTCGAGCTCCTCGAGACTACTGTTCACCTGCAAGTAAAGATCAAGTGTACCTCGATTATCAGTATCAATCTTGGGACTGCAAATTTCAAGTCTCTGATCATAAGCAAACGCACAAACATACTACTCCTTCTACCATGTGTGATACAGCAGCCACAAACCACCAAACAATAGAAATAGGATAAATAATATCCCACAAGCAAGAACTCACAAAACCATGGACATACTAATATTGCCATCTCATTTGCTTCATAAAACAGTTTATTACCTTAAATGAGAAGGCAAGTGGAAATAATGTATCAGGATCAGTTGCCTCATCTGGAAAATATCTCAAGGAATGCAGAAGTTCCTCAAAAGGCAATTTGACCTGACAGAAAGGTAACTTCAGCGATTCTTTAAAATATGTCTTTCAAGCAGAAGCAGCACAGCACACCAAGAAACTTACCAGGTCATCATGGCAGAATCTCAATAGACCCAATCCAACTTGGAAAACAACCTTGATACCCTGTAAGTAGGATCGAGTCAATGATCAGCAAAAGCAAGTAAATCAGATACAGTCAGTTGGTTTAATACGTGGATATACAAAATAGGTATAAGAATAGTCATATGAAAAAACCATGCGCATTCATGTAAAAATAATAATTGGACACAAAAGGAGTATAATAGAAATGGCAACAAAATCTCACGTCTTACTAGGAAACTATTTGAGTAGGACCTCACAACCATGTGTTAGCTACATTCAACTGTTTGCAACATATAAATACTCTGCAATATTACATACATATTCCCTAGAAATAGAATGCTTCTCTATGGCTGTTCAAAAATTGATTCTGTCTGGTTCCTAAATTCACACTGCACTCCATCTGAAAATTAACATTTAAGGTGCATACAGTCACTGAAAGGAACCAAAGCCCCAAAAGAACTCCCATATTGATAATATTTATCTATACATGTACATCATACTCCACAATTGCTGCATGTTATATTTGGCGAAACTAGAAGTAATAATGGCTATAGAGGTCCAGATATAAGGAGCGATTGTATAGAGTATACCACTACATATACTGCCCTTAATAAAGTTCTTCTGAAAAAAGTCCTAAAAAGAGTAATGCTGATGTAAAACCTGTAACCATACCGTATATGAAGCAAACATGTTTGAAAACTCGGTAAAACACAACTCAAAACTCATAAGCTCAGGTAAACACGAAACATAAAACACAGGATGGACAAGATTCTTACCTCATACAGGAAGACATCCCAAACTCTAAGAGTCATATGGAATGGGAAGGAATACGAGAAAACTGTGATAAACCATTGGCTTGCATACATGCTTGGATTTATCATTTCTTCAATAAAATGCTGTCCCAACTTTGGCATGTGCTCTTGAACTAATTTCTCGAATTGAAACAGATATTGTTGCACAAGCGGCAAACCGGCCTGTTGTAGGAATGTAAAGAGTAAGATTTGTTAATTAATAATTCAGAATATGCAGATTTTTTCTAGAAAATGTCACTTCAGTGTTGCATGTATTCCAAAGCTAAGTGCTCAAACTAAAGATAACTGCTGCTGAACAAGTGGAAAATTCCGGTTTAATAGTTATAATATCAAACTGAGAAAAACAAATTATAGTAGAAGCTGATGATAAGCATGACGCAAACACTCTGGAATTTATTGAACCAAAAATCTGAAAGAAAAAGCTCTCATTCATCACTCTGAAGTTCAGGTTTCTAATGGTGATTTGAGTTGTTTGCTCATTGGAAAGTAAAAATCGCCAAAGAAGTTCAATCACGGAATCACCTGATACAAGCCTTCCATTGGAGCATGGACAGCTCCTTTTAGCAAAGCTACTATTAACCAAAATGCATCCTCCTCGCTCATATAAAGAAGCAGCAACCCAGCTATAAATCCCATTCCCTGCAAGACCGCGCAAAAGTAATAGCATGTTAATCCAGGGAATATGTTCAACCCTATATAATACGTTGACAGGCTGAAAACGAACCTGCACATATCCAACATCCCTATCATAAACAGAGTATGCTTTTAAAACATTATACAGAGATCTTTGACCTGGGCCATGTCTCTGTTGGAAGAAAATATGCGAAGGAAATGTACGCGATATATCACGAATAATTTCCAATTCTGATGTTGATGTCTCGTATATGACCAAAGTCTGTCCAAAGAAAATATAGGTTATATAAAAACAATCAGTCAAGCCTGGAATAAGTGCAATAGAGGCACGTGCGCAAAGTGCAGCAAATTATGAGAATGTGTATGATCTACGGTGAGTAATTTCCTTATAAAATACGTAACCTACAGAGCTTAACTATCCTGTTTTCCTCCAACACATGTAAATTATATGAAAGCAGCACAATATATAAGGTACGGCAAAGGAATTCTATGATGCTCCCCTTCTGATCACTACTAAATTAATAAGAATAAATATTTTTGTTATCAGTCATCACTATAAGAGAACCCCAACAAGGCCACAGAAATGCCTAATAATTCAAACACAAGGATGGTTATGAGTACCTCATAAACCCCAGGATTCATTAGCAAGAGGTCCCTGCTGCCTGAAATCAACTGCCAAACAAGTCCTCTGAGACAATCAGGAATTCCTTTCCTTATTCTTCTCTTAACCACATGAGGATTCCTTCTAACATAATGCCTCCAGTCACTACCACCAGTACCTATCATCTTCCTCCACTTTCTTATCCTCCTTTCCTCCCTACAATAAACCAAATTTTTAGCCCGCGAAACAAATTGCTTAGAGAAAAGAAGATTTAGATAAGCAAACTAGGATGGCACGTGTGACAACATGGTGCCAGAGTAACATAGTCATAAACAAGATACTCCCTCCGTTCCAAAATACTTGTCGTGGTTTTAGTTCAAATTGACTAAAACCAACCATGACAAGTATTTTGGAACAAAGGGAGTAGTAAATACCAAGTATACTTTATCGTCCAAGCAAGTCAAATATATGACAACCATTTCCACAAGATTTGCTTAAAAGGCCCATGCATAAGCATAAAAAGGTAATTAATCGAGGAGATTCACTGGCTCCAACTTATCAAATAGATGAGCATATGGGGACTGTAAGTACAACTGAAGACCCCTGATCATACCTTCCGCGTTCATGTGTGGGTCTGCTTTTCAGAATCCCCTCCGGAGAGTTGCTTTGTTCCGTCTTTATAAAGCCAAATCTGTCGACAGGCCGAGAAGGAGCCGGTCCAGGTTCTATGTCATCGACATCTTTCTTCTTATCCATCTTATTGATTACTCGAGGATACCTTCACTACATTGCAAGAAATACACCATGTCACTAATTTTCACAACGAGAATATCAAATGCTCGGCTAAACAATAGATGTATGAAGGCTATTGAGCCATCCTACTAACACAGTCTGAACAAAAATCAAGCTATGCTAGCAACCAATAGTTTAAGCGCAAGCAATATCTGCCCGCCGGGTGGGCGTTGGGCATGGACGGGGTCAGTTGAACCCTGAGAAACTTGAGAACGAACTTGCTGACATTAACGGGTAGTATTAAATACAATGCGCATCCTATGAATGGAAAATGGGGTCAACCGAGATCAAACAAACGAACAAACGAACGAACAAAGGATTGCATTAGCAGATACCACATCCATCCGCCACCTTATTGCTCACGAATATAGAATGCTGCAAACGAATCTGTCCAAGCGGGCCAGGGGAATTCCTTACCGTGGGTGGTGGGTGGATCGTGGGCGAGAGCCCTCGTCGGCGACGGGCGGGGGGGAGGCCGGATTCGCGCAGATCACGCGAATCTGGAATCGGGCGACGGCAATGACCCCTGCGCCGGTGGCGCTGCCGGCCGTCCTTGCCCGGTCGCCGGGGCCGGCCGGCGGGGAATCAGGGCGAGGGCGAGGGCGAAGCCGGGACCGGGAGCGTGGCAGCGTGTCCGGGGGAAGGGGTGCGCGGTGGTGGACGGCACGGCACGGGGACGGGGGCAGCTGTGGAGGGGGGAGCCGGCGCCGAGGAGGAGGAGGAGGAAGAAGAGGCAGCAGATCTGATCACATCCGACGCGCACGGTTTGGCTGGGTCGCACGAACCACCCGTCGCCTGCGCGCTCACAAAAGGAAAAACAACGATTTTTTTCGATTTCCAGGGCGTGCAGGCCGCACATGCACGCACGCACGAGCCTACCCATGGGAAAGAAACGATGACGCGTACACAAGGGTTAGGCATAGTGAGGGCCATGTTTTTCAAGGGGGATTCAATCAACAAGTTAAAATGGTTAGGTTTGAAACTTAACATGATACTAGTTGATAGTATGAGCATCCTCTTTATTTAACTTATTACAATCGGCGTTTTCGTGACACAATGTTTCTCGGGCAGATTGGGCTATTAAGTCTGGATCGGCCTCGCGGAGAAGTCTAGCTTCGCCAACCCTAATACTCTTGCATGTGAGAACCAAAGCTATGCGAAGATGGGTAGTAGCATTCTAGGATAAGGACGGGATGCATCCCGGTATAAAAGTGTATCGGCCTGTTCGGATTAGTGATGAGTTGATGACACATGCAAGTATTCGGACGGTAGACGCTGGATATGATATGATGCGCTGGGACTTCGGCTTGACAAAGGAACCCTACGTACATACCCCAGCTCTTCTTGGTTCGCGGATTTTTCGTTTTCGAAGATTAGTAAAGTAGGAAGATGGAATAGCATCTTTGAGTGAGTTAGGCATAGTGAGGGCGGCGTTTTCTTTCCATTGATGTTCTGGAGTTGATGTTGCACCCTTTCATCTCCTCTGTAGAGCTTGACATGTTGCCCATTTTTGGAGATCTTTTTACGAAATTGCAATTGAGTTGGTGAGCACCCCATAAATAGACTCATTCCCAAAGAGGTCATGATTATATAATAAAATGACACCATTTATACATTAAATATTTTCTTGTTTTCTGTCCTTCTTGAATCATGACATCTTTATTGACTCTAATCAATGTGTAACATTGTACCACCTACTCTTTTCAATCTCCCACCTACCTCTCCCCTTCTTAATTCTTTCCGTCCCCATAATATAAACTTGAAAGTGTGAAACGAAATAAAACGGGTAGAAACGGCCAAAGGTAAGGATGAGTCAAAATACTACTAGCGTTGGAGTGTTCATTGTTTCTTCACATTTTCACTTTCCCGATTTCTATGTCCATGGGCATGGGAGGCATCCAGGAAAAAGTAATACAGCACAACCCTCAGACACCTCGACCATAGTCAGCCGCTCGAGGGAAGCACAAAGGAAGTCGTGCAGGAGGCTCTTGATAGACGAACAGAAAAGCCATGGCGAGCTGGGGGAGGGTCAGCCAAAGGGTGCAGATGGACCGGTCAGGGGGAAAGGGCCCAGGGATGAAGGCGATGTAAGATAGGAAATGGAGAGGATGTGGTTTTGAATAGGTTACCTGGACGGGGGACGACGACAATCGTGTCCTTGCCAACATCCATGCAGACCAGAGAAGCTTCAAGGTCGCCACCAAGGGGCAGAGTAGTGAACGGGGTCAGGTGGTGGAGGTCAGCGCGGTGCTGGACCTCTGGCGGCTGGTGGGATCTGTGTAGGGGAGGCTAGAGCAGCAGTGAGAGAGGCAGGTCTCCGTTGTCGCCACGAGAGTCGTGAAGTTCATGCTCTCGGGATACATGGAAATGTTGCCTTCTTTTCTCTAGTGACTTTTTCAATTGGTGTGCATAAGCATAGGAGTCACCAAGACACACATATCCGCATGTTCAGAATGGTGATACATGCTACTGTCCAAGCTGCAAACATTGTGAGACAATTGGACTTCAACTTGGCAAAGATGCCCGAGAAATAGTTCAAAGGTTAGAGAGGCACAAACATGGGTTTTGACATCTTAGAATTTAGGTCCTTTCATCTTTGTAGATGACACTAACAATACTTTATTATTGATGAGTACATGAGCATGAAGTAACATTCTTTCTACCAAATACATGTGGACTTTTTTACCAGTATTTCAACTATATGAAGGGTTAGGCATAGTGAGAGCGCAGTTATTGAAAGGGATTAGCAAGTTAAAAGGGTTAGCTTGAAAATTAATACGACAATTGATAGTACGTGCATCTTCTTAATTTACAATTGACATCATCGTGGCACGACGTTTGTCGAGTGGATTGGGCTATTAAGTCCAGATTGGCTACATGGACAAGTCTAACTTAATCGGACATAATATTTTGTTAGAACTAAATCTACATGGAAATCGTTTGAGTACTCAACGCAATTTGCATTTCTAAACTATTGTGTGCATAAGGATGGGATGCATCCGGATATAAAAAAATATCGATCTGTTCAGATTAGGATGAGTTGATGACACATGCAAGTGTTCATACTGCGGATGGAATAACATCTTTGAGTGAGTGTCACGAGGTGTTTTCTTTCTATTGACGTTCTGGAGTTGATGTTGCACTCTTTCATCTTCTCTGTAATGCTTGATATGTCGTCCATTTTAGGAGATCTTTTATGAAAATGCAATTGCGCACCATAAGTAGACTCATTAGAGAGGAGGATGTGATTATAAAATGGCACCCTTTACACATTAAATATTTTCTTGTTTCCCGTCCTTCTCGAATCATGACATTTTCACTGACTTCGATCAATACACATTGTACCGCCTACTTTTCTCAATCTACCACCTACCTCTCCCCCTTCTTAATTCTTTCTGTCCCCATTATATAAACTTGAAAGTGTGAAACAAAAGAAAAGGGGTAGAAAGGGCCAAAGGCAAGGATGAGTGAAAAATACTACTAGCGTTGGAGTGTCCATTGTTTCTTCACATTTTCACTTTCCCGATTTCTATGTCCATAAGCATGGGAGGCATAGGGAAAAAGCAACGCAACACAACCCTCGGACACCTTGACCATAGTTAGCCACTCAAGGGGAGCACAAAGGAAGTAGTGCAGAAAGCTCTCCATAGACGAACGGGGAAGCCCTAGAGAGCAGGGGGGGTCACCTAAAGGGTACAGATGGGATGATGAAGGCGATTAGAGATTGGAAATGGAGAGGATGTGGTTTTGGAATAGGATACCTGGACAGGGGACGACAATAATCGTGTCCTTGCCAGCATCCATGCAGACTAGAGAAGCTTCAGGATCGCCACCAGGGAGCAGAGAAGTGAACGGGGGCAGGTGGTGGAGGTCATGGGGGTGCTGGATCTCTAGCGGCTGGTGGGATCTGGGTAGAGGAGGCTGGAGTGAAAGTGAAAGCGATAGGTCTCAGTTGTCGCCACAAGAGTCGCGAACCTCAAGCTCTTAGGATACACAGAAGTGTAGCCTCCTTTTCTCCAGTGACTTTTTCAATTGGTGTGCATAAGGACGGTAGTCACCAAGACACACATGTCCGCATGTTCAGAATGGACGAGACTTGCCTGCTCCCCGCGCGTGTGCCCATCCGTGCTCCCGCGTATGTGGCTTGATTTGATTGGAACAAAATAAGGCCTGGCCCCGCCCCCTTAAAATCAAGGGGGGAGATGATTAGATTAGAAAGGAAAAAGGAAAAAAGACATGCGTAGGATGAAGTGGGAGCATGGGGATGGAGCAGGCAAGCCGGATCCGTTCAGAATGGTGATACATGCTATTGTTCAAGTTGGAAACATTGTGAGACAATTGGACTTCAGCTTGACAAAGGATCCCGAGAAATAATTCAAAGGTTGGAGAAGCACAAACATGGATTTTGACACCTTAGAATTTGGATACTTTCATCTTTGTAGATGACACTAACAATAT
Organism: Triticum dicoccoides; assembly: GCF_002162155.2. Taxonomy (NCBI): domain Eukaryota; kingdom Viridiplantae; phylum Streptophyta; class Magnoliopsida; order Poales; family Poaceae; genus Triticum; species Triticum dicoccoides. Next base: position 22,668,044 of record NC_041387.1, read on the forward strand.
TTTATTTTTGATGAGTACATGAGCATGAAGTAACATTCTTTCTACCAATTACACATGGATTTTTTTACCGGGATATCAACTATGAAGGGTTAGGCATAATGAGCGCGCAGTTATTGAAGGGGATTAGCAAGTCAAAAGGGTTAGTTTTAAAATTAATACGACAATTGATAGTCTATGCTTCTTCATAATTTACAATTGACATCGTCGTGACACAATGTTTCTCGAGCGGATTGGGTTATTAAGTCCAGATTGGCTACATGGAGAAGTCTAACTTCACCGGACCTAATATTTGACTAAATCTATGTGGAAATTGTTCGAGTACTCAACACAATTTGCATTTCTAAACTATCATGTGCATAAGGATGGGATGCATCCAGACATAAGAATATATCGGTTTAGGATGAGTTGATGACACATGCAAGTGTTCATACTTTAGATGCTATATATGATACACTTAGACTTCATCGAGACCCTACATACCCAAGTCTTCTTGGTTCAAGGTTTTACAATTTCAAAAATTAGTAAAATATGTAGGTACCAAGGAATAGCATCTTTGAGGGACATGGAGTTTGTACACTCAAGCTCAAATGCATCGTCAAAAATTAGTAAAATAGAAAACTAGTAAAATAAATAAAAAGAACTAGTTATTGTTGCAACAAACATTGTCGAATTTTCTACATGCGTGCAGATTTGCGTGAAGAAAAAACATTCAAAATGCTCTAGTCGAGAAAAAACAAATTCGATGCTCCAAAAAAGATTATTTTTAAAGTATTTTTGGGTGATGATTTAGTTATTCTTTCTCAGATTTCCACGAATGTCATTTCATTACGAAAATTTCAACACAGGAAGAAAACTAAGCAATATTTGTTGTAAAAAATCAGAATGATTTGAATTATGTTCTATTTTTTGGATTTTAGTGTTCGTAGCCGGAGCACTTGAGCTGTGGATTAGAAGAACACCTTTGATCTTTGAGTGTGTACTAGTATCATGTGATGTTTTGTTTCTATTGTTGTTCTAGAGGTGATGCTATACTATCATCTTCTTTGTAAAAGCTCGATATGCTGTCCATTTTAGGATATCTTTTGGGAATTTGCAATTCTAGTTGGTGAGTGCATCATAACTAGACTCTGTGTTTTTAGGAGGCCATGAGTATAAAAGGACACTCTTTATACATTATTATTTTTACTTGTTTTTTTCTTCCTGAATCATGACATCTTCAATGACTTCGAAATGCGCAACAATGTGCCACCTACTCTAATCGACCACCTACACATGTCCCTCCTTCTTGATTCTTTCCATCACCACTATATAAACTTGAAAGCGTGAAATAAAAGAGAAATGACCAAAGTCAAAGGGCAAGTCAAAGAGACCAATAACACTGGAGTGTCCATTGTTTCTTCGCATTTTCCCTTTCCTATTTTGTATCTCCTATAACATGGGAGGCATCACAAGAAAGCAATGCAAGATAACTAAGCAAACATCCATGCCATCCTTTCCTCCAGAAATATAGTATGTTAAATACTCTAGGGCAAGAGAACAGAAAGACTTAGAACTATATGAGCAATTCAACATTCGATGCCACTTTATAACTTACTCATGTGCCCTCACTTCTTTCAGAGATATTAGACAAACAATAACCCATATGAGAAACAACGGAACAAACCTGCCCAACACAAACTTAACATCCACTACAATTCCTCTGGATCTAAGGCCATCCTACCTTTGAGAGAACCTCCGCGTGTGTAGCTACTCAAGCCACCCTCCCATTCAACGAATTTGATTTAAATCCTCGCAGTTATCGGGTGGTGCAAGTTTTAGGTTAATGTAACCCTTGGAGAACAAATTGAGCAGAGCTACCAAGTAGTATTACTCATGTAGAAAGGCAGCATGTGGACATCCTACTGTTATACACCTGTGCTGGTCAACTTCCTGTGTTCTTCAACAATACATGTCCTTTGGGATCTCCCACTGATTTTATCAACCTTTTTGCTAACCCTCTCACAAATCTAGCGGTCGGTTATCACCTATCCATGTTCTAACTTCTTAAATTATCACTCTTTTCTCCTTAATATGCAAAGCTTCACGTTTCACTGATGTACCCACTATATCTAGTTATTTCACAATCTAAAATATCCCTACTATACTACTTTAATTGGTGTCAATCCTAGGGATCAATTATGAATCTGCACTTCATCATTGAATATAGGGAACTAATGTTGTGACGCCCGGATAATTAGACTACAGTAATCCCACGTTAACGATGCCACGTCACCCCGGTTACTGTTACTAACCTCTCGTTAGTTCAAAACCGGTTCAAAAGTCAATTTCAAAATATGTCAACAACAAAAATTTTCAAACTTTAAAACTAAAATGCTCGGAGTGTGTCGATTAATCCATAAGTAGTGGTAGGTGACGAAACCACACTTTTATAAAATATTTATGTGCACTAAAATAATTAAAACAATATTTGAAAATACTTAATAAATGCTTTTATGTATACAGGTAATTGTAAGCTAGTTAAGATAATGTGTGAACATTTTATTACAGTGAGTTATGCTACCTTACTAATTTAGGTATGAGTTTTATAGTTTGATAAAACTGTTTTGATATTAAAACCTTTTAAACCGAAGCAAAATAAATAAAAGTAAAAGATCAAAACAAAAAAAAAGAGAAAAGGGGGGAAAGCCCCCTGCCCCTTGGGCTTCGGCCCACCAGGCCACAACCGACCAGGCCTGGCCCAACCGGCCACCCCCCCATTCCCCATATCTCCCACGACCCAAACCCTAGCCCCACCCAGACCGCACACTCACCCCCCCACGTCGCCCACTCCCCTCCCCCGATCCAGATCGGATCAGGGCTTGCCGCGCCTGTACGCCGTCGCCGTCC
>NC_041387.1:22671289-22679192 GCF_002162155.2 Triticum dicoccoides
ACCAGCCTCCCCTGCCTTGGCGACCTGCCGAGTCCGCCGCGCCCGCCATCACCCCCCGCGCGTGGCCACGCTGGAGCCCCTGGCCTCGGCTCCGACCGCGCTCCCACTCGCGCTGGCGTCGCCCGCAGCCCCCCTTCCGTGCTGCCTCCCTCCATCGCAGCCTCCCCTGCCACCATCGTCGCCGGCCTGCGTCCACCCGGGCTGCCTCAGGCCACCGGCCTCCCCCTATTCCGGCGCCATGTCGTGGCCGCCGGCGCCGAGTCGGGTGCTCCCCTCTCGGTCACACCCGCAGCGCCCATTCGGGCTGCGCCCGATGCCCGTACCCAGCACCCGCTAGGCCCCCCGGGGCACTGACAGATGGGCCCCATGCCCATAGCGTTTTATAAAAAAAGGAATTAAAAATAAAAATAAAAAATAAAAAATGATTTAATAAAATTAATTAATTATTAATTAATTATCTAATGAATTAATTAAGTTAATTAATCCGGTTTAATTAATTTAATTAACTAGTTAGGTTAATTAAATAGTAATTATAATTAACTAATCTGTAATTAACCTAAACAGAGAATGACAGGTGGGTCCCACTGGACCCACATTTCAGGTTGACCAAGTCAACTCTGTTGACTGCTGACGTCAGCATGACATCATGCTGACGTCATAAATCCATTTTTCGAATTAATTAAATAATTAATTAAATTCCAGAAATTAATAAAATCTTTAGAAAATCATATCTTTTAATCCGTAACTCGGATTAAAATATTTTCAACATGAAAGTTGCTCAAAACGACGAGACGAATCCGGAAACGTAGCCCGTTCATCCGCCACGCATCCCTAACCTATCGAACCCGCAACTTTCCCCCTCCGGCTCCTCTGCCCGAAAACACGAAACACCGGGAATACTTTCCCGAATGTTTTCCCCCCTTCACCGGTATCACCTACTACCGCGTTAGGGCACACCGAACACCGCGTATTGTCTTGTTACGCTTTGTGATGCCTTGATTGCTCTGTTGTTTATTGTGTTCCCTCTCCGATACTTCTTTCCGATAGACCCCGAGACTGCCGGCGACCCCCAGTTCGACTATGGTGTTGACGATCCCTCTCTCTTGCCAGAGCAACCAGACAAGCCCCCCCCCTTGATCACCAGATATCGACTATTCTCCTCTATACTGCTTGCATTAGAGTAGTGTAGCATGTTACTGCTTTCCGTTATTCCTATCCTGATGCATAGCCTGTCCTTGCTACTACTGTTGTTACCATTACCTGCTATCCTACTGCTTAGTATAGGATGCTAGTGTTCCATCAGTGGCCCTACACTCTTGTCCGTTTGCCATGCTATACTACCGGGCTGTGATCACTTCGGGAGGTGATCACGGGTATATACTATATACTTTACACAGTTACATTACTTATGGTACTGTTCGGAGATGGGGGCTGAAGGGGCAGGTGGTTCCATCCCGGTAGAGGTGGGCCTGGGTTCCCGACGGCCCCTGACGGTTACTTTGAGGCGAAGCGACAGGGCAGGTTGAGACCACCTAGGAGACAGGTGGGCCTGGCCCTGTTCGGCGTTCGCGGATATTTAACACGCTTAACGAGATCTTGGTATTTGATCTGAGTTGGCTACGAGCCTATACGCACTAACCATCTACGTGGGAGTAGTTATGGGTATCCCGGCGTCGTGGTATCAGCTGAAGCACTTCAGACGTCAGCGACGGAGCGGCACGCGCCGGATTGGACTGGAACGCCTGCTAGGCTAGGTCTGCTTCCGGCCGCCCTCGCAACGTGCAGGTGTGCTATGGGCGATGGGCCCAGACCCCTGTGCGCTTAGGTTTAGACCGGCGTGCTGGCCTCTCTGTTGTGCCTAGGTGGGGCTGCGACGTGTTGATCTTCCGAGGCCGGGCATGACCCAGGAAAGTGTGTCCGGCCAAATGGGATCAAGCGTGTTGGGTAAGTTGGTGCACCCCTGCAGGGAAGTTAATCTATTCGAATAGCTGTGATATTCGGTAACAGGACGACTTGGAGTTGTACCTTGACCTTATGACAACTAGAACCGGATACTTAATAAAACACACCCTTCCAAGTTCCACAGACAACCCGGTGATCGCTTTTCCACAGGGCGACGAGGGGTGGATCGCTGGGTAGGATTATGCTATGCGATGCTACTTGGAGATGCTACTTGGAGATGCTACTTGGAGGACTTCAATCTACTCTCTTCTACATGCTGCGAGACGGAGGCTGCCAGAAGCGTAGTCTTCGATAGGACTAGCTATCCCCCTCTTATTCTGGCATTCTGCAGTTCAGTCCACCGATATGGCCTCCTTACACATATACCCATGCATATGTAGTGTAGTTCCTTGCTTGCGAGTACTTTGGATGAGTACTCACGGTTGCTTTCTCCCTCATTTTTCCCCCTTTCCTTTCTTTCTGGTTGTCGCAACCAGATGCTGGAGTCCAGGAGCCAGACGCCACCGTCGACGACGACTACTACACTGGAGGTGCCTACTACTACGTGCAGGCCGCTGACGACGACCAAGAGTAGTTAGGAGGATCCCAGGCAGGAGGCCTACGCTTCTTTCGATCTGTATCCCAGTTTGTGCTAGCCTTCTTAAGGCAAACTTGTTTAACTTATGTCTGTACTCAGATATTGTTGCTTCCGCTGACTCGTCTATGATCGAGCACTTGTATTCGAGCCCTCGAGGCCCCTGGCTTGTATTATGGTGCTTGTATGACTTATTTATGTTTTAGAGTTGTGTTGTGATATCTTCCCGTGAGTCCCTGATCTTGATCGTACACATTTGCGTGCATGATTAGTGTACGATTGAATCGGGGGCGTCACAAGTTGGTATCAGAGCCGACTGCCTGTAGAATCCCCTTTCCAACTCCTTGGCCGAAGTCGAGTCTAGTTATTACAAAACTTTTACTAACATGGCTGTGCGGCTTATAGGCCCACGTCGCCATTGGGTGGTAGTAGGATCTTTTACTCCTCGACCTATACTCTGGGACTCTGATCTCTCTACTATTCGGCTTAAATGAATTTGCTAACTCTAAGATTAGGATCTCGTGATCGCATCCACCCGGAGAGCCCCTTACTGCAGAGGATCGCCTGCTACATTAGAAGATTCCGAAGATACTCTCTGATGTTCTCTCGAGACTTTGTGCCCATCACTTTTGCTACTCCTGACCACCGATAAATCCGTATGGATAACTACTTACACTTGCCATTCATATGATCATCCCCCATTGATCTTGTTATTACAAGATACCCCGAAGTTTTCTCTATTGTTCCGAGAATACTTTGTGCCTACTGCCTAGCAGTTCTTTGCCACATGAATACCCCTACGGATAAATCCTCGCACTTGTCGAGTATCCGCTCATCCCCAGTTGTTCATGTGTTTCACAAAAGTCTTCAAAATACTATTCGATCTTCAAAAAATACTCTGGAGCCTTTGGCTCTTGAAATTCTTGCTTGCTTGCATTATGGTTAATCCCATAACTCTCGTAGTCTTATTGACATTCCTTGTCATTATCATTTTGAGTCTTTTGACTCAATATGTTTGCGAATACACGCAATCATCTTTGATCCATATAAGTTACTTTTCCGGCTGAGCTGCCATTCTTTTAACTGGAATTGGTTCTCGACCAATCCAATTGTCGTTGATTGTACCATAAGGCTATTCAACTTATCCATCCCTAATCAGAGCATTGCTTCTGATCCCTTGATTTGGACATCATAATTCCTTTGCATTTGACAAATTGAGTTAGTCAGTTGTTTCTATAATCTGATCTCCTTGCATTCTTCTTCCTCTAGTTGAGTACCGATACTCACGTCAGATCCCTTATGGACCACCAGATCCTTTGTTGGGTTTTATCTGACAACGCCCTTCATATTCAATAACCTTGTGAGCATTCCCTCTGATACATAATGCCTTTGGTAAATTGTATCCTCTGCTTTCTCAACCATGCTCTGCCTTCGAGCTTGAGTTAATTACTTCTAAAGATTCTGGTATATGATTCTAAGATGCCCCGATGGGTTGAACCTATGCCTTCTTTAATATGTGTGAACTCGAAAGTTTTCACGAGTCGTACTCTTCTAGTATTTTGCCAGATAAAATTTCAACACTACGACTTCATTGAACGCGAGAAGTGAATGAAAGGTTGTGCATTGGAGAAGTGGGAGTCGACCTTGAACTTTGTGTTCATGCCCATGGACACGATGTACATCTTCTCATCGAAGCTTCTTTTAAAATTAATTATTCCCTTGGTATAAGTTCATCTTATATCTGAGATCTGGCCTTTTTGCAATCGTGGTTCCGACCATCTTCTCCTTTAAATACCATTTCTCGTGCAAGTTTAAGCACTTGTCTTTTGCAGAGCAATCCCCCAGTCCAACCTCTACTTTGATTCGTCGTCGAGTATTACCCTCCTGGTATCTCAAGATTATCTTGGAACTGCATAACTTCTTATGAGTTCTTCATCAAGTACTACATTCTCACTGATTACAGTTTTTCACGGGCTCGAAGTTATTAAACACTCACGGACATCGATAACTGAATCGAGTCCACCTCGCGATTAAACAACTCTTAGTAATCTTCTTTGCTTATGAGTTTGTACCCATTCCTAGCCTGTTTGGCTATATCATTGTCGTTATGATTCTAACTGTGCTACCTGGTCCTTATTCTCGGAGCACCAATTTGCGACGATAGCTAAGCTTACGTCGATTTTCCTTGTCATACCCTTTCACCTTAAACAACAAGCTTGAGTTTGAGTTTGTGTCGTAACTGTGGTTCCAATAACCTCTTGCTTCATCATTCCCTTGACTTGATGTCGTCGCTGAGTGATTACTTCTTCATGAAATCTCTCAACACTTGTGTCGTGATCATCATCAACCTTACGAGCTCTTCCAGAATATCAATTGAATTTATGTTGAGAAAGACCATCCTTGCCCTCGATGATTAGTGATATCATCGACCACTCTACTACCTTTCCTCCAACACAAACTTGTTCTTGTTTTGTGTTATACCTTGAGTTCCTTGCTATCCAGCAATTGCTCTTCTTTACCTTGGAGTATTACCATCCTTTATGTCAAGAGTGTCGTGAGAATTTCACCACCTCTGGAGAATTCTTGATACAAGTGATACTTATCACCATCACCATTCTTTTCCTGGTCACCGTGTTATTTCTAACCATTGACAAATGGACTGTGATGTGTAATTCCAAAACTTCTAGCAACCCTATTGCTTTGAAGTTAATGGTCGGCCGTTCATTCTTAGACTATCGATTATTGAATCACCATTCCGATGTTGGTTGTGCAACCCAGCCCATATTTCGGGTGCACCTTTCAACCAATGTTTAATTGTGTATGTTTCCCTCGAGCATACATCATTATACCATTTGATCTGACTAATGTTATCTCCTTGTTCACTTAATTGTGGAAACCATCTTTTGGAAGTCTCGATGAATTGTCGCTGAGTTCATCAGCTACCTCCTTATCCCTTCATTGGTTTAATGATGAGCTTTTGTTTCGGAACTCGCTTCCGTAGTGAATTTCCCGAGAATCTTACAATGTCATCTCGTCATTTTGTGTTGCACCTTTTCTTCTCAGGCATCCTGGGTCTGAGGTATCCTATCACCAATCAGATCTGAATCTCAGTCAGATATGATGGTTGGAACATAATTCCAAGAGTTATAATGTTGGTCTTTATATGACCCGGTAAGGTGATGTCATGCCTAGCACACCTGGCCGGAGGACCTACTGTTATAGTTTCCTTTTTGGCAAGGTTAGTCATTCTTCCGTGAGGAAATTGTAAGACTTATTCTATAAGTTGTTCCTGATGGATCCTTTGTGTATCCAAAGTCTGATCTTTGCTTGAAGACCATGTCAATGATATCTTGAAGCATGTCTGTGGTACTCCGATTTTCAAGAAAACATCTTGAAGCCCAATTCTAAATGTTTCTTGCTCGATTATTGAAACACCGTTGTATGGGTAATGTCGTGGAATTTCTCTGCCCTTACCTAAAGGGTTTTCTACTGCATATCCTGTCATGGATATCGTGCTTTGCTTGTCCTTGGGAAGGATATACCCCTGGAATATGAGTCTAAACACATTTTCCTTTCCATTGTTTTGTTTAACCTTTCTTGTACTCTGACTTATCTAAGTAGTGGTAATTCCCTGCTTAGGTAAACACCTTGGTGTACAACCCTATCAAGTATAACCCTGTTACTATTGTTGATGTCATTCCATTAACAGTCGGTGAACGAGAACCTTGCCTATTGGTCCACCTCGTTACAATGAGCAAAAGAATGTTTCTCTTCATCCCCGTCCTTCGTACCGACATTGTTGCCAACATAGCTAACAGACTATCCTCTGACATGCCTTGCTTTCTGTGCAAGATGTCATCGCCCTTCCTACTCTTAACCCACATGGTGGTCCCATAACCCATAGTTCCACGGGATCGAAACCTGACTCTCCTGTACACCCCCCTGTTCCCAAGGTTGTTCCTCGCGCGTGGCCTCGTGCGTAATTCATGAGCCACTTTCCGAGAGATCATCAATTCTGGAATCAGACACAATACTTATTCCCGTTGCTTTGAACCCCTTTCACGCCCTGTTTCAGGCATCGAACGATTGCCTACCCATTTGAAACTTTGGTACAATCGTATATTGCACTCAACAAATTCACTGAAATACAACTCGTGGGGTACCTTGTGTATTTCCCATTGAGTTCACCGTCAGATGCCCAGCTTTGTGCAAGTGCATTCTTCCGGAGTTTTTTTCCCCTTGATCGCGTTCGTAGGACGATGGAGATCCCGAAGAAAGGATGACGAATTGATCATGATGACCTGGAGCAGAGAAATGAAGACTCCAACGTAATGGATCCACCTCTTCGAGAAGAGCAACCAAAGACGAGAAGATTCGTTAGGATTTCGTAACCAGACCTCCCCACCCCCCTAGTCCCCCTCTTAAATCTCGGGACGAGATTTCTTGTAGTGGAGGAGAATTGTGACGCCCGGATAATTAGACTACAGTAATCCCACGTTAACGATGCCACGTCACCCCGATTACTGTTACTAACCTCTCGTTAGTTCAAAACTGGTTCAAAAGTCAAATTCAAAATATGTCAACAACAAAAATTTTCAAACTTTAAAACTAAAATGCTCGGAGTGTGTCGATTAATCCATAAGTAGTGGTAGGTGACGAAACCACACTTTTATAAAATATTTATGTGCACTAAAATAATTAAAACAATATTTGAAAATACTTAATAAATGCTTTTATGTATACAGGTAATTGTAAGCTAGTTAAGATAATGTGTGAACATTTTATTACAGTGAGTTATGCTACCTTACTAATTTAGGTATGAGTTTTATAGTTTGATAAAACTGTTTTGATATTAAAACCTTTTAAACCGAAGCAAAATAAATAAAAGTAAAAGATCAAAACAAAAAAAAAAGAGAAAAGGGGGGAAAGCCCCCTGCCCCTTGGGCTTCGGCCCACCAGGCCACAACCGACCAGGCCTGGCCCAACCGGTCACCCCCCCATTCCCCATATCTCCCACGACCCAAACCCTAGCCCCACCCAGACCGCACACTCACCCCCCACGTCGCCCACTCCCCTCCCCCGATCCAGATCGGATCGGGGCTTGCCGCGCCTGTACGCCGTCGCCGTCCATCACCGCCTCGCCCCCGCCACTCGACGCACTCGCCGGAGCTGCCCCGCCGGAGCTGCCTCCTCTTCCACGCCGGCCTGCTTCCTCGTTGGACGCCGTCCCTGTCCTCCCCCTCAACAACCGCTGCCCTTGTCCCTGCACACCACCGTGAGCTCCCTCCTTCCCCCTCTGTCGTCGGCGCCTTCCATAGCGGACACACGCACCGCCCCGCACGCGACCGAGCCTCACCTAGCTGCACC